>NC_056735.1:765607878-765907878 GCF_019279795.1 Protopterus annectens | reverse complement strand
CACTGCCTTGCAGATCAGACTCGTCAGGCTCATAGAGCGTGAATGTCAAGGGTCTTTTGTGACCCCACACCTGTGGAGTGGGAAGAACGTTGCTGTGCAACATTCCATGGGTACATATCCTGTAGAGAGAGGTGTAGGTATCCTTGATGAATATGGATACATCCTCACCCTATTAAGATCCAGGTTCTGATGCTGGAAGGTATGGAATGGGTAGTATCCTGGTAGTGCTGGTGTGCTCTCTGGAGCCTTGAACTAGGTTTCTGTTACTGCACAGATATCGATATTCTCCATACTGAGAAGTGCCTCGAGTGTGTGCATTTGGAGGCTGAGACTTCTGGCAATGAGTAGCATTTAGCTAACTTTGTGGTTATTTTTGTTGGCTACGGGGTTTGGTTTGTCCTGAGTGACCGGTGTTCCACACCTGAAGTCAACGTCTCATTGGTCCAGTCTGACCATAAGCTAATTACCCTACATATCCACATTCTGCCCCCCCCCCCATTAAGGAAACCATGTTAAAAAATTTCTCCAAAGCCAACTTCATGCTTCTTAAAACAGAAGTGGTGAACTTCAGGACACCCATGCAGATGGACAATACAGTTATGACTACTGAATCCTACACAATTGTACTTTATAAGCACTTACATGAGTGCATGGATCGTGCTATCCCAAACTGAACCAAGACGCTATTCTCCAAGAAAAGATAGCCAATCTGCTGATCCCCTGCCATAAACAAACTGCACAACAGAAGGAAGAAACTGTTGCAAAAGAGGGTAAAATCCCATGAGTGGAGGAGCTCCCTGGTCAGCCTCAGTAAGAAGATGCGATCCCTGATAAAATCCTCCAAAGCTAGTTACGAAAACAAAATCTCCACTGATTCTAAAGACAACCACAAAGCATTCTATAGCTATGTCAAGAATCTCAATGGCAACACTCAGATCTGCTCTGAGTTACAGCACAATGGCACTACATATACAGACCCAACAAATATTGCCAACATCCTGGCAGATAGGATCAGTGCTAACTTTACCCCCCTCTTACCCATGAAAGAGCCCATCTCTATACTGGAAGAATGCAAAGTTGCTGTCATCATGGCTGCACAGGTAAAAACACTCTCCAAAGCCAGGAACACAGTATCCATGGGAACAGATAACATCCCAGGCTGCGTTCTACACGAACTACAGAACGAACTGGCACCACACCCAAGTACCATGTTCAATCATAGCCTCACCTCAGGCTTTGTGCCTGCTAAATGGCGCACAGAGACAGTTATCCCACTACACAAGGGGGGGAGCCACCACGGACCCCGGGAACTAGCGCCCCATTAGGCTGATGAGCCTGGTCTGCAAGGCCATGGAATGCATTATCATGGAACTTATAAACAAAGACATTGGTAATCTCCAAACTCTGGACCACAATCAGTTCGGGTTTGTAAAAGGCAGATCATGTCTCCTAAACTGGATAGACTTCTTTGAAGCAGTCACCTAAGCCGTAGACAAGGGTAAGGTGGTTCACACAGCCTATCTAGATCTTGCCAAGGCTTTTGACACCATCCCCCAATTCTGGAATTATAGATAAACTCACTAAACTAGGTATAAATCCCTATGTGACAAGATGGGTTGGCAACTGGCTCACTTACAGAACCCACACTGTGAAAGTAGCAGACTCCAAATCCGACTTCAGATCAGTGACAAGTGGAGTACCACAGGGTTCAGTCCTGTGTCCTGTCCTGTTTGGTATATACTTCCCTGAAGTACAAGCTAACACAGAAGGTCTTTGGCTAATGAAGTTCCCAGATGACTGCAAACTAGGGGCCATAATCGAAACTACTAATGATGTGGACATCCTACAAAAGGGCCTCACTGAGACAGATGCCTGGTGTCAAAGCCATGGCCTCAAGCTCAATGCCAAAAAGTGCACTGTCATCCCCTTTGGTAAAAACTCTGTACCCATGAACTACAACATAGGCGGTAGTATACTTAACACTGAAAGTGTGATAGGAGACCTTGGGACACAGGTGGACAGTAGCCTCCTCTTTGATAATCACATCGCCACAGTAGTCAGGAAATCCTTCTACATGGCATACCTCATCACAAAAGGTTTCTCATGCAGAAAAAAAGATATCATTGTTCCCCTCTACTCATCACTCATTAGAGCCATTATAGAATACAATGCCCCTTTTGGTATGTACCTCACAAGACATCTACAACAACTGGAAAGCCCGCAGAAATACCTCAAAAAGAGGATTAGTGGCCACAAATACATGCCCTACACAGACCGTCTCAAAACACTACAGTTTTACTCTGTCGCATATCGCCTACTCAGAGGTGATCTCTGACTAACATACAAAGCTATGTCAAATACAGAGCTGTTGGACATGCTCCACTTAAAGAAATCCCAATCCCTCCGAGCTTCGGCCCCAAAACCCGGACCGAAATACAAAAGGAGGGGGTGGTATCCATTTTCATAAAGGATACCCACACCTCCAGGTTAGTGGCACAAAACGAGGCCTTGGAGACCATCCAAGTGCAACTAGCAGTGGGCAAAGCTGCTTATCAGATCGTAGCCTGCTACAGATCACCTACCTTGTCTCTGGACCCTCACTCAGCATTCCTGAGAACACTGGAAAAGTCCTACCAAACACCATGATATTAGGAGATTTCAACTACCCAAACATTGACTGGGAGAATTACTCAAGTACAAACTCCTTTGCCCAATGCTTCCTAAAGTTTATAAACTCAAAAGCCCTGGAACAGCTGGTCACCACGCCCACTAGAGATGACAACATACTGGACCTGATCATCACCAAAGTACAGTTTTGTACCTAACATAAATGTAGATGTCCGATAGGTATGCATCTGCAGTCATAACATATGGGTTGTCCTGCCTCAGGCAGCCCTTCGGTCGGCCGGATTCCAAAGTCTGGGTCTGGCCTCGGCTGATGTCGCACTTCACCCGCCGTCATAGCTCCTGGGGTATAAAGGCATCAGCCGACGCCATTTTCCTCAGTGTTTCTTGCCCCAGATGCCAGGTGCCCTCTAGGAAGGCTAAATTTGTATAAAAGTAGCAAATTCCAAACAGTAGAAATCAAAAAGTATATATACATATATACATACAAACAAATACACCATAATAGATTCCCCCAGCTAGCTAAGAGAGGGCACGCCCTAGGAATACCACAGAGGGAAGGAGGGTGGGTAATCCTGACTGCAGATGCATACCTATCGGACATCTACATTTATGGTAGGTACAAAACTGTACTATGTCCTTCAAGGATGCATCTGCAGTCATAACATATGGGTAGAATACCATAGCCAAACTGGGGGAGGAGGCACTAAGATAATGATGGTGTAGTTAAGATCCCTTGTAAAACAGCAGTTGCAAAACCTGCTCGGGATCTGGAGTATAAAGGAAGATTGTAATGCTTGGCAAATGTATGCATGGAGCTCCAAGTAGCAGCTTCTAAAATGTCTTTGGTAGCCACTCCTCGTAGGAAAGCTGTAGTGGTGACTGTAGCTCTTGTGGAGTGAGGCCTGATATTTTCAGGAGTCGTCTTTCCATGAAATGAGTAGCAGAATCGAATGCAATTTCCTATCCATTTTGAGATTGTCTGTTTTGAAATTGCTTTCCCTTGCACTCCTGTTGCATATGCTACCAGAAGCTGGTCAGTTTTTCTGCTGGCCTTAGTTCTGTCCAGATAGTAGCGCAGTTGTGTGTGTACATCCAAGGTGTGTAGTAGTTTTTCCCCCCTGTTCTGTGGGTTGGGGAAGAATGTAGGTAAATGAATAGCTTGGTTCAAGGATACCCTGGATACCACCTTTGGCATAAAAGTAGGATTGGTTCTCAGAGACACTCTATCCTGGTGAAAGATGAGAAAAGGCTGCACTGCCATTAATGCCTGTAACTCGGATACCCTTCTTGCTGAAGTGATTGCTAGCAGGAAGGCAGTTTTCCAAGATAAGAACTGTAAGTCTGCTGTTGCTGCTGGTTCAAAGGGAGGAAGTGTTAATTTTTCTAGCACAAAATTGAGATCCCATGCAGGCAGAGGTGGTTTCCTTGGAGGTTTTACATTTTTGATCCCTCTCAAAAATTGTCTGAGGAGAGGATGAGAGAAGACAGGGGGATCCATGTTGTACTCTGCTGAAATTGCTGATGCATGAATCTTAATGGAAGAATAGGACAGGCCATTGTGGAACAGTTCTGCTAAGTATTCTAGGATGTGTGCTAGGTTTGCCAGTGTGACATTTGTTCCCTTTGCTGCACTCCAAATGAGGAATCTCTTCCATTTGGTTGAGTATGTTTTCCTTGTGGAGGGTCTGCAAGCCTCCAGGATAATATCCTTAACCCTCTGAGATAAAACAGGTTGGTTTTGTTTTATGCAATTTTCCAAGCAGTTAGCTGCAGCGTTTTTAAGTTTGGATGCAGGGTCTTGTAGTTGTTCTGCGTTAGAAGTAAAGGACATAGAGGTAGAGGCCATGAGTTCGTCCGAGACATGCTTCTCAGTAGCGGGTACCAATGTTGCCTTGGCCAGTCTGGAGCTATCAGAATTACCTTTGGCTGTTCCTCTCTGATCTTCAGTAGAACTTTGTACATCAATGGGAGAGGTGGGAAGGCATATACTGTCAGGGCCTTCCAGCTGAAAGAAAGGGAGTCCACCTTCCAGGCTTGTGGGTGGTATACTCTTGAGCAGAATTTCTTCAGTTGGTGGTTGAGTGGGGAGGCGAACAGGTCTATCTCTGGCATTCCCCATTTCTTTGTTATGGTTTTGAAGATGTCTGGATGCAGCATCCATTCGTGAGCATCCGTGGTAGTTCTGCTTAAGCTGTCTGCTAGTGAATTCTCTTTTCCTGGTACAAATCTGGCCTGCAGTTGGATGTTGAGAATCAGGCCTAGGTTCCACAGGTCCATTGCCATCCGGCATAGAGGGTATGAATGTGTGCCTCCCTGTTTGTTGATGTACCACATGACTGTGGTATTGTCCGTCCTTATCAGCAGGTGTCCTTGCTGGAGGAATGAACTGAATGCCTCGATTGCATGCTTCACTGCCAGCATCTCCTTTAGATTTATGTGTAGATTCAGCTGGTCTTGGGACCATAGGCCTTGGATACACTTGTCTTCCATGTGTGCCCCCCAGCCTAGGTCTGAGGCGTCCGTGGTGATGGTCTGCCTTGGATGTGGTTTGTGTAAAGGCAATCCTCTGTTTATCTGGCAGGCCTGAGCCCACCACAGGAATTCTTTTTGCAGGCATGGAATGATTGGTATCCGGGCTTCTAGACTGTGTTTGTGTTGAGACCATACATTCCTCAGGTACCATTGTAATTTTCTCATATGCAGCCTGGCATGTGGGATCAAGATTATGCAAGA
Source organism: Protopterus annectens (assembly GCF_019279795.1). Taxonomy (NCBI): domain Eukaryota; kingdom Metazoa; phylum Chordata; order Ceratodontiformes; family Protopteridae; genus Protopterus; species Protopterus annectens. Next base: position 765,902,517 of record NC_056735.1, on the reverse strand, counting down.
TGCCATGTAACCCAGGGCCTGCAGGACTTTCCTTGCAGTAAGCTGAGTTTGTTTTGTTAATGCCATGAAATAGACTGGTAGTTGCTTTTGTTTTTCCTCTGTGAGAAAAGCCATCTGAGTTATTGTGTCCAGCTCTGCACCCAAAAATGTTATCCTTTGGGATGGCACTAGTCTTGACTTTTGTATGTTGACTGTGTATCCCAAGGCTTGCAGCAGTTGTATGACATAGGCCAAATCCTTTATTATTTTTGTCTTGTTGTCCGCTTGTATTAGGCAGTCGTCCAGGTATGGGTAGATTTGAATTCCCTGAAGCCTGCAATGAGCAATTACTGATGCCAGGCATTTCGTGAATACTATGGGCGCAGTAGATAAGCCAAAGGGCAATGCTGAGAATTGATAATGCTCTGATCCTGCAAGAAATCTGAGGTGTCTTCTGCAATCTGGTCGTATAGGGACGTGCAGGTATGCCTTCTTGAGATCTAGAGTCACCAGCCAAGACTCCTTGCCCAACATGGGAAGAAGTTGCTGTAGGGTCAGCATTTTGAATTTTGGAACAATGAGATATGTGTTCAGTGCGGACAAGTCGAGAATAGGCCTCCATTGATTTTCTTTTCTTGGTAAAAGGAATAGTCTGGAGTAAAATCCTTGGCCTTGTTCCATAGATAGTACCTTTTCTATTGCTCTCATCCTTAGTAAGCTGATGATTTGTTTTAGAGCCTCTGATTTCTGGCTTGGTGGAAGGTTTGACATTCCTCTCTTTTTTGGTAGAGTGTGGAAGTGAAACCTGTAGCCCTTGTCTATTGTTTGCAAAGTCCATTTGTCTCCTGTAATACAATGCCAGTTTTTTGAAAACAAAGCTAGCTTTCCGCCCAAGGGTGCTTCCAGTTGTTCCCTGGTAGACTGAATCAGAGCCAAGTCATTGTGTCTGTCCTGTGGAAGTGGTTGCAGTCGCAGCTGTGGCGGCACTTCTCTGGTTGGCAGGTTGCCACTGACGACCCCTGTAGGCACCCCTTGATTGACCTCTGCCTCTTGGGCGTCTATTTCTGCCTCTGTGTGCTCTAGAGGTGTCTGGAAAGGACCAATTCTTTGAAGGCCAATTTCTGCTGAACCTCGGAGGTTGGACCTGCAGGAAATCCTTGACTGTTTGGACAGATTTTGCTTTTTCTTCCACTTTCTTTAGAACCTCATGTGCAGGGGAGCCAAATAAACTTTGTTTCTCCATAGGGGCATCTAGGAGTTTAGACTTAACATGGTCTGACAAGGATTGTTCTTTTAGCCAGGCATGCCTTCGAATCACTGCTCCAGTCACAGCTGATCTAAATGAAGCCTCCAGTGCATCATAGCCACATTTCAAGAAATGATTACTGACCTGCTGAGAGTTGTGTACCAAATCCTGAAGGGACTTACGGTCTAAAGGTTCAGGAGAGGACAGCTTTTTATTCAGCTGATCTAACAAAAATTCCTGGTACTGTATCATGTGAAATTGACAGTTTAAAGCCCTGGCAGAAAGAGTAGCAGATGTATAAACCTTTTTACCCCATCTCTCTAATGTTCTAGATTCTCTTTCAGAGGGTAGGGGGGTTTTGTCAGAGGCAGCTGCAACACCTTTAGGGCCCTGAGAAATGGTTTCTGGGTCTGCAGCATGGGCCTTATACAAGTGGAAGTGAGAATCCTGGACCCTGTAGTATCTGTCAGGTTTGGCAGGGGCCGGGGGAAGAGAATCAGGGGCAGTAGTGGCATCATTGTATGCATCATCAACAACTGATAGTACAGGTGGTATGGCTAAAGGCCTATGCTGTGGTAAGTGTAAAAAAGTCCTTAGCCTTTTCCTAGAATCAGAAAAATCCTGACCCTGCCATTGGAAGTGTTCCCTCATAGAGTGTAGGGTTTCCCCAAATGAAAATTCTTCTGGAGGAGAGGCAGAAGGAATGGAGTCTTCTGCATCAGAATCCTCATAAGGTGAGTATGGGTCTTCCTGATGGTCAGATAAATCTGAACCATCCGAGGAATAGTCAGAGGAGAGAGGTTCAGGGGGTTCAGTCCTAGGCCTCTTTTCAGGAGGACGTTGTGAGGCCCTGTCTGGGTGAGGTTGGGATCTCCTGATCAGAGAAATAAGGTCCTCAGCAAGGCTGAGAATCTGAGAACTAGAAGTAGGCCTGTGAGAGGGAGCTTTTGTAGGTAAGGCCTTGGAAAGTTTTGCTGCTTTAGCCCTGGAAAAGGCCTTGATAGACATAGAAGCAGGGGGTCTAGCTGCCCCACGTGCAGGGGTAGAGATGTCCAACGGAATAGTGCCGGACAAATCTTGTGTGCCTGCTTCTTCAGTAGGAATTTCTGTAGCCGACTCAGCCATGGCCTGTGTGGCCTCAGTTGTCGGAGGCATGCTTTCGGCCGAAGGGAGAACCGAGGTCTCAGTCTCAGCCGAAACAGAGACAGTCGCGGTAGGACTAACCATGGTTTGAGCCGAAACTGCGGGCCGCGAGTGTCGGTCCTTTTCCTTGCGTTTTTTAGCTAAATGTGTAGTCGGAGTTTCCGACGGCATTTTATATGCAAAAGCGGAGCCAAAAAACTCTTCTGCAAACTCCGACCGACGTCTAAGTGTCCTGCGAACAGCTTCTGCTTCGGGCACCGTGCGGCAAGAAAGACTGAGGAAAATGGCGTCGGCTGATGCCTTTATACCCCAGGAGCTATGACGTCGGGTGAAGTGCGACATCAGCCGAGGCCAGACCCAGATTTTGGAATCCGGCCGACCGAAGGGCTGCCTGAGGCAGGACAACCCATATGTTATGACTGCAGATGCATCCTTGAAGGACATCATGGGGGATCAGTGTTCCACACCAGAGGTAAACCCCTCGCAGGTAAGATCAGATCATAAATTAATCACATTGGACATTCACATCCTGACCCCACCCCCAGCCAAGGAAACCACTGTGAAAAACTTTTCAAAAGCAAATTTCACACTTCTCCAAGACCGAAGTGGAAAGTTTCAAAGCCCCCTTGCTACAGGATAATGCTATCCAATCCACAGAATCCTTTACAAGTGCATTCTATGAGCATCTACAGGGATGAATGGATCGAGCCATCCCAAGTAAAACCAATACTCACTCCTCCAAAAAGAGGAAACCGGTCTGGTGGTCCTTGGCCATAAATAAGCTATACAACAGGAGGAGGAAACTAATATATGATAGAGCAAAATTCCAAAAATGAAAGGCATCACTGATCATTATTAGCAAGAAACTACGATCACTCATAAAATCATCCAAGGCCAGTTTCTAAAAACAAATTGTCCTGGGACCCCTCCTGTTCGGTATATATTTCTCTGAGGTACAGCACAAAGCCTTCTTCAGCTATATCAAACATTTAGGGGACAACTCTCAAATATGCTCTGAGCTACAGCAAAATGGCAAAAAATACACTGAACCAACTGACATTGCCAACACCCTGGCGGACAAGTTTAGTGCAAACTTCACCCCCCCACCTCCAAAAGGGCCCATGTCCATCCCAGAAGAATGCAGAGCCCCATACATCACGGACATGCAGGTAAAAACAGCCCTCTCCAAAGCCAAGAACACAGCATCAATGGGACTGGATGGTGCCCCAGGCTGCGTCTTACATGAGCTCCAAAAGGAACTAAACCCTCACCTAAATTCACTGTTCAGACTCAGCCTTATCACAGACTATGTACCCAAAGAATGGCGTACAGCAACAGTCATCCCGCTCCACAAAGGTGGTGCCACAACAGAACCTGGGAACTATTGCCCAATAAGCCTGACCAGCCTGGTCTGCAAAGCTATGGAGCAAATTATCATGGAACTCAAACAGAGACATTGGGATCCTCCAGACACTGGACCCTACCCAATTCGGCTTCGTTAAAGGCAGATCTTGCCTCCTAAACCTAGTTGACTTATTTGAAACCATTACAAAGGCCACAGATGAAGGGAAGGTAGTCCACACGGCCTACCTGGACCTCACTAAGGCCTTCAACACCATTCCCCACTCTGGCATCATAGAGAAGCTTACCAGCTTGAACATTAACCCCTATGTCACGAGATGGGTGGCCAACTGACTCATGGATAGAACACACATGGTCAGAGTTGCGGGTGCCATGTCAGACTCTAAACCAGTAACAAGTGGCGTCCCACAGGGCTTGGTCCTGGGACCCCTCCTGTTCGGTATATATTTCTCTGAGGTACAGGCAAGCACAGGAGGACTATGGCTGACCAAGTTCACAGATGACTGCAAACTGGGGGCCATAATCGACTCTCCGGCTGACACAGACATCCTCCAGAAGGGTCTTACAGAGACAGAAACCTGGTGTCAAAACCATGGCCTCAAGCTGAATACCAAACAATGCATAGTCATCCCCTTTGGAAAAAACAAAGTGCCCACAAATTACCACATAGGTGGTAATCCACTAGGTACGGAAAATGTAACTATGGACCTGGGGACCCAAGTAGACAGTAACCTCTCCTTTGATAATCACATTGCCAAAGTGGTTAGAAATTCCTTCTATGTAGCCCACCTAATCACGAAAGGGTTCACCTCTAGATCAAGAGAGGTCACTGTGCCCCTCTACTCATCACTCATTAGGCCCATAATAGAGTACAATGCCCCATTTGGTATGTACCTTAATCGGCACATGCAACAGCTGGTAAGACCACAAAAGTACCTCACCAAGAGGATCATGGGCCTCAAAGAGATGCCCTATGCAGCTCGACTAAAGAAACTCCAGCTCTACTCGGTTGCTTACTGCCTGCTCAGAGGTGATCTATGTCTGACGTATAAGGCCATGTCCAATCCGGAATTAATGGACATGCTTCACCTCAAGAAAACCAAATCTCTTAGAGCCACATGCTCCAGTGAATTAAACCTCAGCACACCAATAAACAGGATGTGCTGGAGGGATGGATTCCTGTCCCAGAGACTTACCTTTCTGTGGAATAGAATCCCAGTTTATGTTAGGCAGAGCCCCTCGCTGACTCTCTTCAAGATGAATCTTGACGAGTGGATGGGAAATTGTAAATTTACCCCTGGGATCACTCCAGTGGCCCTGCTAGACAGAGGCCCAGGAAACTAATTTAAAAGGGAGGTGAAAGCCAACACATTCTGGCTAGGCTTATAAATGCCCTTGGGCAGATAGCCTAGTACCTACCTATGAACCTACACGCTCTAGGGACCTAAACCTTGTTACCACAATAAACAGAACATACTGGAGGGATAGATTCCTGTCCCAGAGACTTCCCATACTCCAGAATAAACTACCTATCTATATTAAACAAAGCTCCTCATTAGCAATCGTCAAGAAAAATATTGATGACTGGATGGGAAACAGGAAATTCACCCTGGGGATCACTTCTGTGTCTCTGCTCGACAGTGGCACAGGAAAATAAATTTCTTGGATGGCAAAAGCCAGGGTACCTTTTTGGCTGGGCTTGTATAGGCCCCATGGCCAATAGCCTAGTACCTATCTATGAACCTTTGAGCCTTGCCTAAAGAAGGTAATATGGGGACAGCAAGAGCCTTGGTCAGTATTCAGAAGCATAGGGGCGACAGGTGCAAACCATCTGTAGCGAAGCAACGAGGCTCGCCTATCATGTCATCACAGGCAGAGACTGGATCCCCTTTGAATGACACCAGAAGCTCGGCCAATTGTTGAAGTTTATTGTCTTTCTGTTATATTGCAGTATCATGTAGGTGAAGGTAAGATGCTACTCAAGGTCAGGGCCATACCTACCAGCCTGGATTACATGATCATAGAGCTAATATACATCTCTTGTCATGTTGTCCTGGGAGGTATGTCTCAGATCATTCACATTGACATGTACAAAGAATGCGTCATATATGCACCTGTTCTGGAGTGATGTAAGTGCTTGTGTTATGTGGCGGATCATAGCACCTGACAGACAACTGACAGCAACCTTCCCCTTGTCCAGCCAAGTGAGTGGAACATCTGTGTGCCTGACTATGAAGTCACCTATTACTAGTGTGTTGGGTATGTTGTTTTGCCTTAGGGCCTGTTGTGAGGCACACTGCTTTCTGTATTATGCGTTTTCTGGCGTGTGCTTGGAGGTGCATGTTGCTTGCTTGTCTGCTTAGGAGGACACACTCTTTTTCAGATTAATATTTGTATTCTCAGAGTATGGTAATGTGTATTTATGTGTGTGTTTTGCTGGTGCTTATATTGTAGGTCTATGTGAGATGGTTGGTGTTGTGGTTGTATGACCCTACTCCTCTTGACTGTATTGTCCAGTATTGGGTTGACAGAGCTTAGCCACTGGTTTGACCCTGTGTGTGTCAGCATGTGGTGCATCAACCCATATATATGATACGGTCATGGCCTATGCATACAATACACTCACAATACACCTAGTATGATAAGCCTGCTGAGGTTAGCAAATGTGAAAAAAAACTTTGGGCAAACTGTCAGCAAGTAATGTCTGCATTGCACCCTGTAACTCCATATTGCTTGCTGAAGAGTAAAGACGTACTTAATTTGGATTAAGAACCCCACACTTGCAAAGTGTGTGTGTGTGTGTGTGTGTGTGTGTGTGTGTGTGTGTGTGTGTGTGTGTGTGTGTCTCCCTGGGGAGAGAGAGCAACCTTTTTGGAGACTACTCACACCCCTTAAAAGTGCTATACTCATCTTTCAAGTCTGATGATGTCACCATCCTACAAATATACCTGTGGAAAGGAGAAATCCCAGTAATGTGTATAGCGCGTCGTGTAAATGCGTACTGCTGTAGTATCATAATGTAGTTAGGTAGGGATTTGAATCCTGCACTTGCCAACTGTGTGCGTGTGTGTCTCCCTGGGGAGGAGCAACCTTTTTGGAGACTACTCACACCCCTTAAAAGTGGTATACTCATCTTTGTCAAGTCTGATGATGTCACCATCCTACAAATATACCTGTGGAAAGGTGAAATCCCAGTAATGTGTATAGTGCATTGTGTAAATTCATACCGCTGTAGTATCACAATGTAGTTAGGAAGGAATTTGAATCTCGCATTTGCTGACTGTGTGTGTGTGTGTGTGTGTGTGTGTGTGTGTGTGTGTGTGTTCCAGGTGTGTGATACCGTTGCTCAATGTGGAGTGGATTTTGAATTTTCTTGTGTATGACATATCACAATGACAACTGTATGTGCATTACACATGTAAGGTGGCTGTGGGCCAAAATCCATATACATACATGTGACCTCAATTATTTCATAGGTGGGTACTCTGCTTTCTCCATGAACGCATCTGTTACCTTTGCCAGTGCATGCTGGCGCTTTCCAGACCTTAGGTCACTTCTGTATGCTTGTGACAAGCTTAGCCACTGCAGTGATCCCTGGGCTACGTCTTCTGTTTCACATCCACTCATCACGGTTTCTATTAAAGAGTGTGAGTGAGGGTTTATGCTTGAGGTATATTTGAAACCTGTTCCAAAGCAAGCAAAGTCTGGCAAGATGGCTAATCATTATAGGTGTGCAACAACCTCTGTGGATCTGCATGCAAACCCTTTATTGCTTATGTGCTCCACAGAGGGATTTCCAAAACCCTTTGGTAATGTGATTATCAAAGGAGAGATGATAAACGCATGGCTCTATGTATACATTAGTACCTGCTCCACATTTTGGAGGCTACTACCTATGTGGTACCCTGGGGATACTTTGTTTTGTAAAAATGGATAACTATGCTTTCTTTGGCTTATAGCTTTACCGCATGAGTCTGACACCAGGTATCTGTCTCTATGATACCCTTTTGGAGGATGTGTGCATCATCTGGAGAATAAAGTACAGCCCACAGTATGCACTTTCATCAAACGTGGGCACACATATCCCTACTGTGTTTGCTTGTAAGAAAGCTATATGCCAAACAGGAGTGGTCCCAGGACAGAGTGCAGGTGAATACCACTTGTTACTGGCATAGAGTAGTACATGGAGACTGCAAATGTTACTGTGTCCCCTACATCTGTGCGTCAGTTGACAAGCCATCATCTAACAATTGTTTATGGTCAGTCTGTTGAGGTTATGCATAATACCAGAATGTGGAATGGGTATGAATTGCTGGTGAGCTATAGCTTGGCTGTGTTGACCTCCCCTCCCTCACCTATAGCCTTGTTAACTGGCTTGAAGTCTACTAGGTGTAGGAGCCATGATCTGGCCTTTAGAGAACCTAAGTGGGTATGGTGCAGTGTTTGCAGGTTCATAATGTCTCTGTTAATGAGTTCCATAATGCTGCGCTCCATAGCCTTCCAGATAACATTAGTCTGGCCTATAGGGTGAGAGTTTCCATGATCTGTTGTAGTTCTACCCATAATCAATTTATGTCAACATTTGCACTGGATGTGACGAGGGTGGACAGGTTTAATAAGTATATTAGAGAGTCAGGCCAGGTTTGAAGGTTAGTAGACCAAGCCAGATAGGCAGGATTAAGTTGGTTTGTACATGTGCTGAGGAGGGATGCAGAGTATATTGTGAAATAGATGCTAAGGATGAAGCCGCCAGGTAACAGGAAAAGAGGAATGCCTAAGATGAGGTTTATGGCTGTGGTGAGAGAGGATATGCAGGTGGATGGTGTGACAGCACAAGATGCAGAGGGCAGGAAGAAATGGAAACAGATGATCTACTGTGATGACCCCTAATTGGAGCATCCGAAAGGAGAAGACGACGTTGTAGCTCAACCCTTTTGGACTGTGAACACCATTACTGTGCGTCAATCCACAAGTATGTAACCTGTATAGAGGCTGCATCTGGACAGAGTGTTTAGGTGAGTGGTGACTTTATATGTCAGCTTGTGTATGACACAGGCAGGGACACTGTCCAGTATCATTGCCACTGTGGTTTGGACTTTGGTAAAGAGATGTTTTAACTAGAGTATCTGTGAATCATCGGGTTTTACATTTTTCAGGTCTGGAAATGTGGCCCATGTGTAACGACAGGGTGGTGAAATCCGCATTCAAGCTGTCTGATAAGGAATTGGTAATGTCAGTCAGATAAGAGTACTTTGTGACCATTTACATTAACTGTGGCTCGATCTGAGATTTCCCCTGTAGATTATAAACAACACTAAAGAAAGCTTTAGTGTTGTCTTTGGAATCCTTGCCATTTTGTATTTTGAAGCTTTCCTTGTATGTTTATTAAGGGATTGTACTTTCCCAGTGATACTGACCAGAGAGGTTATCACTTCTTGGTATGTAACTCTTTTTTGGTACAACTTCACACCTTCTATTATATATTTCGTTTATGGCAGGGGTCCATGAGACCAATGCACTTTTACTGTATAAGTGAGAATTTCTTGTGTTTGTGGTAGCACGGTCCATGCAACCCTGTAGGTGAACAGTGTGCATTACTAAAGGCTTATGCAGCTGGGACAGTGTTAACCATAGTAATGCAAACCAATGACAGATAGCAACAGCAGCATCACCCACAGCACAGTGTCAACCCGTCTCATACACATACATGCGTACTCAGGTTCCAAATTGTGTGTAGTACAATGCATACTGGCCACCAACAGATGGAGTGTTAACACTGGCCAATACAGGGCATGTCACCCTACCCATGTGTCCAATATGCATGTACATGTAGACAGTGCACCTCCACCATGTTCACAAATGGACACCTGCAAACCTGTGTTGCACACACCCCACACTTACTGTCCACTGTATAACACATGCTGACATAACTACACACATCAGCCAAGTGGCACATGGGCAAACAAAACACAATTGGAATAAACACTGGTGAAAACAATACAACATTGCTAATTACAGCTTTAATGCAAGATGCCTGAAAAGCTACACCTTCAAGGATATCATTACACTTCACTGCTGACAACATGCTACACATCCAACCATTGCTATACTTTATTAAAGTCACCCTGTGCATCAGCACCATGTTAGCCTGTTCCTGCATCAATGCTACAGATAACAGGAGGTGCACAGGTTTCAACATATGCACAGGGTGTGTTGTTGGTTTGCCAGAGGCTTACACAGAGCCATACAATCAACATGTGTTTGTGAGTGTGTGTGTGAGGGCCATGAGTACTGTTATGGGCCAATGTTGATGTAATGTGTGCGGGTATGTGTTTGCCCTAGGTTTCTGGTTTGTGTGTGTGTGTCTGCATGCACACAGTTCTACCATGTAGCTGCCATATACGGGGATTTGTAAGGCAGCTACAGACTGTACCTGGCAGGCTTTACAGATCACGGTCTCTGGCCACGGATATGGAACCTGTACCTGGCAGGGGTGCTACAGACAGTATCAGGTACTAATCCAGATTGGGTACTATCCGAAGAGGTTGACATATGTCCACTGGATCCAGGTCCCTGCTGGGACTGGCCAGAGCCACGTGCATGTGGTCTGCTAGGACGGTCTATGGTCAGCCCCCCCAAACATTGCTGGGGCTGGTACTGGCACTATGGGAACGGCTGTGACTTGCTGGATGTCCACGGCGACCTCCAGCTGCTGATGTTGCTGGCATATGTCCACGTTGACATCTCAACCGTCCCGCACTGTCCTGACACATGGACATGACATTGTGGAGGACATCTAATGTCTCACCCCAACGTCTATCATTGACCTCAATGTAGTTACGTATGGCACCTGCTAGGTCACAGATACTGTCATTTACAGAGGTGTTATGAGCCCTCTGTGCCCTTAGTCCCTGTCTGGTGTATCGCTCCTTTCATGTCTGTGCCTCCATGACAGCCTGGAACATGCGTGTGGTAGAAAGAGGTGTGGCACGTCTGCCAGGGGCATGATGACCAGCAGTGCTCTGATGAGAACCCCTGGGCATCTGCCTATGTGGTACCATTCCAGACATCTGGCTATGGCTGCTGTGTCCTGATACATGTGCCATCGATACCACACTATCCAGGCCAGTGCCAACCGTACACTGTCCCTCAGCTTAGGGCAAGGGTGATGATGGCTGTACAGGCAGTATGACTGTGTGCATGGATGGGGTGGAGACTTGTGTACTGTCAATTGGTGTCCCAACAACAGACCCTGACAAACCTGCCTGTGCTTCAACACACCTATCCTCATCATCACTGTCTGTCTCAGTGACATCAGGTTCCCTGCTGTACTGAATCAGCCCCACCTTGGCACCTGTGAGGGGAAAACAGGAAACACACTAAGACCTGAACATGACCTCAGACCACATGCGCACATGCACACACACAAAAATACACTCCTCCCTAATGCAGACACACACAACACCAGCAATCTCAGAACATACACAATAGCAGGCGATGTTGGGGTACAGAATCACAAGCAAAACAGTCATATCACACATGTCAGCATGCAGGACATGTGTTGCTCAACAGCATGCAGTGCAAGTGTAGACAGTCCTTGTTACTAACAGTATACATGGCTTTGATGCATGTGTTTTATTAGGTGAAGGGTCTCACCCTAGAACACAATGCATACATGGACACAACATTGCTGTGCAGGTATTCATAACCTTGTAATGTACTGTGCACCATAAGTCACAGGTGGACATACCATTGCTGGCTGTGTATCTGTGTGACAGATAGGTATCCAATGCTGATTATAGCCTCTGTGTCTTTAGCAAATAATTGTGGACACATTTTTAGCACATGCATGATGAGTATTCACACATCATCAGTGGTGCATGGGTAACTGATGGAATACCATTCGGCCACATACCCAATGTACAGTACTTATGGTGAATGTAGATCATATTGTGGACATGGCAGTCTCATCCACGACATGGCAAGCTAAAACACAACTGCATATTTAAACATTACACATACCCAGTGAGTGTCATATGACCTAGCCACTCAATAGCATCATAAGACATATATGTGTCAGTTGTGCAAATGGTGATTGGTATGCATATTGCTTGGAGGTGCATATGTGTGCGCACACAACATTAAGGTGTATAGCAATGAAAGCTATGTGTAGTACTGTGTTTACAATAACTGGATGGGGTATAGTACCATAGGCCATCATGATGAAACATCATGTGGTCACTCAAGGATACAAAAGTTTCCCAAACCAGCACTAATCATGCTGTGCCGGAACTGTACTACTTTGGCTACATTCACCATTTCACAACCAGTTGTTACGTGAGTTTGTAAGGAGGCCAATAAGGAGCATTCCCCGACATGAATGTGTAGTGTGTTGCAGAATGCTTAAATGCCCCATGATAGGCCTCTACCCCTCAGGTATATTATGTGTAATGTGTGGATGAGATTTTGGATACTGGAGTGTGTCTTTAAAGAGGGTTTGGGAATCCTTTATGTGTAGCATGTTAAAATGCTCTGTGTATGACATAGATGTGTATGTTATGTGCAATGTTGAGTATCAACTGTGCCTATCCAATGGTCACTATAGTCTAGCCACATTTGTTTGAGATGGTCTGGGTATTGCATGTGTTTGAGGCAGCTAATCACATTATTGACATGTGCGTGCTCTTACACCAAACATGCACAGTATGCATTACAGGTAGGTGTGTTAAATGTGTACATGGCCTACACCTTAACTATGACGTACACTTTTTATTTACAATAATAAATTTAGAACACACTCACCAGCATCTGTTTGCTGCCTTGATGTCACCCCAGAGGGACCTACATAGATATGAGACAGTTTGTCAGTGGCCATTGCAACTGTGTGTTTGCAATCTTACAGTACAACAGTTTACATTCACAGGGCTACAGATTATGTTTCAAATGATCAGAATTGCACAACAACAGGCTCCACATCTTTGAATGACACACTCCACATCTCACATATGCATGATCTTACCAATACAGATAACAGTAGTCTACAGATATGCCATGTTACCTGCATGCTCCATGTGTGCTTGCTGGGTGGCTCCAACCTCCATCATGGTTTATGTCTGCTGCTGTTGTTGTTGGCCAGGTGCCACCAGGCTCAGGAGCAGCTCCTCCACTTTGGCGAGGGGGGGATGGATATTAACACCACCTCCTGTTGCAAGCTGTTGTCTACGCACATCAGTAGCACGCTGATGGACATGTCTGAGAAGATCACTGCAGTGGTGGCGTACCTGCTCATATGTCCGGTTATGCAGGCCTACCTCATTTACCCTGCGGACAACATCTTGCCACAGTGCAGTACACTCCTGCTGGTCCTGGCTGGTTCGTGAGAACATGAGACAGTAGTGCTGAATCATACTGCTAGTAATTATATCATCTTCAGCACTACGGTAACTGGGGTTCCTGCGATGGGCCATGATCCCTGGAAGACATAAATACAAAAATATGTCTGAGCAAGTCATATGGCACATTTAACATTATACAGTACAGATATCACTGAACTGCCATATATAGCAACCTATTAGCTAACCAAGAGTGAAACACTAACTGCCACTTATCACTGCTCACCTCAAAACTGCTTGAAAGTGCCTTGCTCACTCTCTATCTAATGAACCATGTTCTGCACAGCAACAAAATAAAATCACTATATAAGACTATACAAGAGTACCTGGCACACTGTATGCAACACAATGCACCACCTAGCCACAGCAGATATACATCAAGCTGATGTGTAAAGAAATATATCATCCATCACAATCAGTGTAAGGTCCAGTAAATGTATTACTATTATACCACACAACTTGTTAATGGCAAACCCGTGGCCAAAATATGTGCACAACTGGGAATATAGGTCGCATACTGCTGTAGTACACTATGAATGTTGCTAAATACGCAGTTATATGTTTTACCACACATATGTCAAAGGACATGTTACAGACATACCCACACACACATCAAGACATAATTACAGGACACAAAGGTATGACAACCCAGATAAGCTTTCAGTGTGTACTATACATTATGTGTGTCAGTACTTATACAACCTTAATCTTGAGAAATGTAATCTGAGATGAATAGGGACCACACAAAACAGTGGATGCAAGCAATGTGGAAATACACCATACTTTGTTGTACAGGCCCAGAGCTTCAAGTAGTACTACAGTACACACAGGATTTGGATTCAATATCGGTATCAATCAATAATCATAGATGTAGTGCTTTAGTCTCCAATGACACACCCTAGTTAAAACCAAGGGACTTAATCACACTGTATGCAACAGCACTTGTTCTGCCTAGCAACATAATACACAGCTTTTGCTAGGATCAAAGCAAGGACCCATAATTCCATGACAAACAGTTTTCCACTAAGCTATCCCACAGATACATATCTTTGACGTATTCACAAACATATTGACCATCACAGTCAATCAACAGTACAGAGAATCTATTGCAACAAGTAGATGCAAGTGTGTATGAGCATATATATATATATATATATATATATATATATATATATATATATATATATATATATAGACGCATATACATTTCACCTTTCATAGTGAGAATATCAATTATACAAAGGATGTAAGGTGTACAGTAATGTAATAAAATCGCAGTCTTGGGATAAATGCATTGAAGGTGTTCACAGCCCAGGTAGCTTTAGCAGGCCTTACTGGCTTCAACACTGCAAACTGAAAAAAACACCTATAGTGTTTAACCACTACATGTCATGTGATGGCCTCTGCGCTGAACCTGCCAGCTAGGATGTTGGCAATGTCTGTGGGTTCGGTGTATTTTTTGTCATTTTGGACTAATTCTGAGCATATCTGGGAATTCCCACCCAGGTTCCTAACATAACTAAAGAAAGCCTTGTGATTATCATTAGTGTCATGTGCAATTTTTCTCTCGAAGCTGGCCTTAGACGATATTATGAGTGCCCGTAGTTTTTTGCTAACACTGATCAGAGATGCCTTCCTTTTTTGGGATTTTGCTCTATCATGTAGTAGCTTCCTCCTTCTATTGTATAGTTTGTTTATGGCTGGGGTCCACCAGACAGGACGTCTGCCTTTGGAGGATTAGGTCTTGGTTTTATTTGGGATTGCATGATCCATGCATTCCTAAAGGTGTTCATAGAATGCATTTATAAAGGATTCTGTGGTCTGGGCCGTATTTTCCACAGGCCCGGAGGCTTTGAAGGATTCCACCTCGGTTTTGAGGAGTGTGAAATTTGCTTTAGAGAAGTTTTTCACTGTGGTTTTCTGGGCAGAGGGTGGGGTCGGGATGTGAATATCCAGTGAGATTAGTTTATGGTCTGATCTTACCAGTGAGGGATACACTTCTGGTCTGGAGCATAGAGTCCCCATGTTGGTGATGATCAGGTCCAGTGTGTTTCCCCTCTTGTGGGAGTGGTAACAAGTTGTTCCATAGCATTTGAGTTTATAAATTCTAGGAACCTTTGAGCTAGGGTGTTGGAGCTAGTGTAATGCTCCCAATCTATGTTTGGGTAGTTGAAGTCGCCCAATATAATGGTGTTTGGAGAGACCTTCATATTTTCCAGTGTTCTCAGGAAGGCCGAGTGGGGTTCCTGGGTTTGGGAGGGTGGTCTGTAGCAGGCTATAAACTGGAAGGCAGTTTTACCCACTGTTAGTTGCACATGGATAGTCTCTGATGCTTCGTGCTGTGCCACCAACCTGGAGGTGTGGGTATCTTTGACGAATATTGATACTCCCCCCCTCCTTTTCTGTTTCGGTCCAAGTTTTGGGGCCAAAAAGCATGGTATGGGGTATAACCTGGTAGTGTTGGGGTGCTCTCGGGAGCCTTGAACCAGGTTTCTGTTACTGCACAGATATCGATGTTCTCCATGCTAAAGAGAGTTTCGAGTGCATGCATCTTGAGGTTTAGACTTCTGGCATTGAGTAGCATTACTCTTAGTTTCTTATCCCTTGTAATACCTATGGAGGTGGGTTTGTCTTTTGAGCCTTGACTATAAAAGGCACTATGGGGGTAGCAAGAGCCTTTGCCAATATCCGAAAGCCTAGGGGTGACAGGTGCAAGCCGTCCCTAGCGAAGCATCGTGGCCTGTCGAGCATGTCATCCCAGGCTGACAGGCATTGGATCCCCTTTGAATGACACCAATACTTAAGCCAACTGTTGAAATTGATCATCTTGTCTTCATATTGTGGCATCATTCTTGGTGAGGGTAAGATGCTACTCAAGGTCAGGGTCATACTGGCCTGGGCCACATGCTCAGAGAGCTCCTCTATGTCTCTTTTCATGTAGTGCAGTGAGGTACGTCTCAGGTCATTCACACCAGCATGGACAATGACTGAGTCATATTTGTACTTGCCTTGGAGTGACCTGAGTGCCTTGGAGTGACCTGAGTGCTTGTGTTATGTGGCGGATCCTAGCGCCCGATAGGCAGCTCACCGTGACCTTCTCCTTGTTCAACCTGGTGAGCAGGAAGTCAGTGTGCCTGACGATAGAGTCACCTATTACAAGTGTATCAGGTGTGTTGTTTAGCCTTAAGGGCTGTGACTGTTCGGCACACTGGCTTTATGAGCTATGTGTTGCACGTGTTTTGTTTTGGGGTAGCGGTTGCTTGGGTGTCTGCTTAGGAGGTCTCTGCTGCTTAGGCGGATTTTTATTTAAAGCCTCCGAGTATGTTTTTGTGTGTTTATGTGTTTGGTTTGCTGTCGTGGTAAGTCTATGTGAAACTGGAATTGTAGTGAGTGCGGTTTCCTTCTCCTCCTGACAGGTTTCGCCAGTACTGAGTTGAGAGAGCTTAGCCTCCAGTTTGGCTATATGGTTGCATCTCTCACATGTGTTGGAATTTATTGGGAGGAGGAGAGGATTGTCTGTGTACATGAGACAGTTGTAACATTGCCTCAAGATTCCCAGATTCACCAGCTGGACCGGAGAGGAGATTGACAAAGTACAGTTTTGTACCTACCATAAATGTAGATGTTCGAGGATCCACATTGCTGCAGTCATAACCTGTGGGTAGTCCGCTGTCCTCGGTCGGCCCGAATACCAAAGAGTTAGGCTGGCGTCGGTCATGGGCGCCCGGAGCTGACGTCAGTACGTAGTAGTACTTAAGCGCATGACCGACGCCATATCCTCAGTCTTTCTTGCCCCAGATGTCAGAAGGCCTCAAAAGGAAAAGGCCAGAGCCACAAAAGGAGAAAAAACAATAATAATCCCCAAGGAACAATAACAACAAACAACAACAACACCCCCAAACCAAAGAGGGGAAGGAGGGAGGGAAAATAGGACTGCAGCAATGTGGATCCTCGAACATCTACATTTATGGTAGGTACAAAACTGTACTATGTTCTTCGTCTCACATTGCTGCAGTCATAACCTGTGGGTAGAATCCCAAAGCAAAGGAAAAGGGAGGCTGGGAAACTAAAAAGCATTAGGGGCTGCTAACATGCCCTGTAAGACTGCAGTGGCAAACCCAGCCCTGGACTTGGAGAAAAGAGGGAGATGGTAATGTGTAGTAAAAGTATGAACTGAACTCCAAGTATTTGCTTCCAAAATATCCTTAGTAGCCACACCCCTCAAAAAAGCAGTAGAAGTGGCAGTAGCCCTAGTGGAATGAGGTCTAATCCCAGCAGGAACATCCTTCCCATGATGAGAATAACAAAAAGCAATACAATTACCAATCCACTTTGAAATAGTCTGCTTAGAAACAGCTTTCCCTTGTGAACCCAAAGCAAAAGAAACAAATACTGTTGAGTCTGTCTGAACTCCTTAGTTCTGCTCAAATAATAACGTAACTGCCTGTGTATATCCAAAGAATGCAAGATTTTTCCCCCTTATTTTGGGGTTCAGCATAAAAGGTAGGCAAATGGATAGACTGGTTCAAGGCCACATTAGAAATCACTTTTGGCATGAAAGTGGGGTTAGTACGCAAAGAAACGCTATCCTTATGGAATATTAGAAAGGGTTCAACTGCCATGAGAGCCTGCAATTCAGATACCCTTCTAGCAGAAGTAATGGCCAACAAAAAGGCAGTCTTCCAAGACAAAAACTTCAATTCAGACGTAGCTGCAGGTTCAAAAGGAGGCAAAGTAAGCTTCTCCAACACAAAATTGAGATCCCAGGAAGGAGTAGGAGCTCACGGGGGTCTTATAGTTTTGCCCCTCTAAGAAATTGCTTAAACAAAGGGTGAGAAAATAAAGGAGGGTCACAATCATAGTGAGCAGAAATAGCTGCAGCATGAACCTTCACAGAGGAAAATGACAAACCCTTGTCTAGTAACTCAGTAAGGTACTGCAGTGTAAAACTCAAATTAGGTACCGAGACATCAAAGTCCTTTGTCTTGCTCCAAAGAAAAAAATCTCTTCCATTTATCAGCATAAACTTTTCTAGTGCTGGGCCGCCTAGCTTCCAAAATGACATCTAAAACCTGTTGAGGAAGCTGAGAACCCACAGGTTCTAAAACAGAATACGCCAGGCCGTTAGATGCAGGGACTGCACCCTGACATTGAGCAAATGACTGCTTGACTGGGACAACAAGTGAGGAAGCTGTGGTAACGGCCAAGGAGGCTCCTGAATTAAACTCCTCAGCAGAGGATACCAGTGCTGCCGTGGCCAATCTGGTGCTATTAAAAGCATGCAAGGCTTGTCCCGCCTGACCTTCAAGAGAACCTTGGTAAGGAGAGGCAGAGGAGGAAAAGCATAGACGTGAAGGTTGTTCCAACTGAAAGATAGAGCATCCACTTTCCAAGCTTTTGGGTGAAACATCTTTGTGCAAAATTTTGGTAGTTGGAAATTTAGAGGAGAAGCGAACAGATCTATGTCTGGAGTTCCCCAAGCCACTGTCAACTGTTGAAAAACCTGAGGATCCAATTTCCACTCGTGGGGATCCACAATTTGTCTGCTCAATACATCTGCTAGGAAGTTCTGTACTCCTGGCAGAAACCGTGCTTGAAGAGTGATGTGCAAACCCAGAGCAGTCTCCCACAATATCATAGCTTGTCTGCAAAGAGGGTAAGAATGGGTCCCCCTGCTTGTTGATGTAACACATGACTGTAGTGTTGTCTGTCTGTATCAACACCTGTCCCGGTTGAAGTAGGCCCTTGAAAGCCATCAGGGCAAACTGGACTGCTAACATCTCCTTCATGTTGATATGCAAATGCTGTAGTTTGGGAGGCCACGTGTCTTGAATCCATTTCCCACTGAAGTGTGCTCCCCAAGCCAGGTCTGAGGCATCCGTCGTTAAGATCTGACTCGCCTCTGGTCGGGTCACAGAGAGTCCCTTGTTTAGGTGACATTCCTGTGCCCACCACAAGAATTCCTTCTGGATGCAAGGTATTATTGGAATGACAGTGTCCAGATTGTGGCAGTGTTGAGTCCATACACTTTTGAGATACCATTGTAGCTTCCGCATATGCAGTTTGGCATTGGGAAGTACCAGAATGCAAGATGCCATGAACCCCAAGGCTTGAAGGACTGTCCTTGCAGTCAGCCTAGACAGTACTGATAATTGCTGGAAGTATAGATGAAGAGTTCTTTGTTTGTCCGGGGTCAGAAAAGCCATCTGAGAGGCTGTATTCAGTCTCACACCCAGAAAGCACATGTCCTGAGAGGGTACTAGACTGGACTTTGTTTCGTTCACAGAATACCCTAGGCACCTTAAAACTGCCATTACATACTGTAGCTGTTGAAGTAACTTGTCTTTGTCCTGAGCAAGAATCAGGCAATCGTCCAAATAAGGATATATTTGTATTCCCCTCCGTCTTAGGAAAGCTATTACAGGAGCCAGAACCTTTGTGAATACCCTGGGCGCAGTAGATAAACCAAAGGGCAATGCAGAGAACTGATAATGAGAAGTGCCAGCCCGAAAACGCAGGAATCTCCTGCAGCTGGGCCTGATAGGAATGTGAAGATAGGCCTCTTTGAGATCCAGAGTTACCATCCAGTGATCTTTGCCTAGCAGAGGCAGAAGTTGCTGTAATGTTAACATCTTGAACTTTGGAATGTCTAGGTATGTATTGAGAATGGACAAATCCAGAATTGGCCTCCAAGTGTTTCCTTTCTTTGGCACCAGGAACAGACGAGAATAAAACCCTAGGCCTTCTTCTGACGGAGGTACCACCTGGATTGCCCCCATCTGTAAAAGCAAAGAAATTTGTTCCTGAGCCTCCAGCCTTTGCTGAGGAGGTACATCTGGCATGCCTTTGAAAGGGGGAAAAGTGTGAAAATAAAACTTGTAGCCTTGATTTATTATGTCCAACACCCATTTGTCCTGGGTGACCAAATGCCAATTTTGCTTGAACAGTGCCAACTTTCCTCCTAGAGGAGCTGCCAGAAAGGAAGGATCTGGCAGCTGGAGATACAGGTCATTGGGTCTGTTTACGAAAAGGCTGACCCCTGCCCTCACCAGAAGATTGTGCAGGAGAACTCCAAGTCCTAGGTCTGAAAGAACCCTGAGCGTGAGCCCTGCCCCTACCACGTCTAGACCTGCCCTTAGACTGAAAATCTGAAGAAGGGTAAGACCATCCTTTTGCAGGCCAATTCCTGCTAAACTTAGGGGGCTGCACTTGCAAAAATTCCTTAACTGTCTGCATAGACTTAGCTTTGTCTTCCATCTTTTTCAAAACTGACTCCACAGGGGAACCAAAAAGAACTTCAGATTGAAGGGGAGCATCCAAAATCCGAGCTTTAACATGCTCTGACAAATTTTGATCCTTAAGCCAGGCATGCCTACGAATAACTGAACCAGTAGCAGCTACCCTGGAAGAAGCCTGAAGGGCATCGAAGCCACACTGCAAGGAATGTTTACCAACTTGATCTGAAGCATGAACCAAGTCCTGCAATTCCTTACACTCTATACCCTCAGATAAAGCATCTACCTTAGATTTCAATTGACCTAACAGAAAGTTCTGATACTTCAGCATATGGAATTGGCAATTTAAAGCCCTCATAGCTAACGTAGAAGAGGTGTACACTTTTTTACCCCACCTATCCAATGCTCTGGAATCTTTATCCAAGGGAACTGGATTCTTCACCACAGAAGCCCTGACACCCTTAGGCCCTTGAATAATATTTTCCGGGTCAGCTCTAGGGCTCTTATACAAATATTTATGTGCCTCTGGAACTCTGTAATACCTGTCTGGCTTGACAGGGGCAGGGGGTAAAGAATCATATGTTGTGGCAAAAACAAAAATTCCCTAAGCCTCTTACGAGAATCTGAAAAATCCTGGCCTTCCCACTTGAAATGCTCCCTCATGGAATGCAAGGTTTCAGAAAAGGAGAAATCCTCTGGCGGTGAAGCAGAAGGACAGGAATCCTCTGCATCCGAATCAGAATAGGGAGGAAAATCCTGAATATCCTCAGCTGAGGACTCAGAGAAATCTGAGGAATGTTCCATTCCCTCAATCTGTCTCCACCCTAGGCCTCTTTTCTGGAGGGGGCATGGAACCCCTGATCAAAGTAATCAAATCCTCTGCCATTTTCAACATATGCTTTTTAGGAACCGAGCCCGAAGAACCAGGGCTGTGGCCCGTACCAGAAATACCAGGTCTAGCCTTAGCAGGGCCTTTAGTGACTGAAGTAGAAGGCCTAATAACCTTTTGTAAGGATGGAACCACAGAAACTTGAGAAGCACCCTCGGCCTGACCTAACTCCTGAGAGGCCAACTCCTGCAAAATTAAAGGTTCCCCCTGGGATTCAGCCGAGACCTCGGCTGGATCCACAGATTCAACCGTAGATTCCATAGAACCGGCGTCCGCAACGGATGACTCATCCGGTTAGACCTTAAGGATTTATCTTTTCGCTTTTTTGCGGTAGCGGGCGTCGGAGGATCCGACGGCATGTTGTAGTTACACCGCTTACCGAAAACAAGCCTAGCACAGTCTAATCTGCGTTTAATGGTGCGCTTGTTAAATCTAGCGCAAAAGCGACACCCGACTACGTCGTGTTCAGGCCCCAAGCAAGGAATACAGAGAGAATGATAGTCCCTATGAGGTATCTGTTTCCCACAAGAAATACAATTATTAACTTTTTCTGACATCCGGATTAACTGAGGCAAGAAAAGACAAAAGTTTTTCCCCAACGGGGTACTTAGCCCAACTTGGTCTTCGGTCTGAAACTCGAAAATTGAAAATTTCAGAACGCCGAACGGCACTTGCAAATGCTGCTTCTGCTTTGGACCACGCGGCAAGAAAGACTGAGGATATAGCGTCGGTCATGCGCTTAAGTACTACTACGTACTGACGTCAGCTCCGGGCGCCTATGACCGACGCCAGCCTAACTCTTTGGTATTCGGGCCGACCGAGGACAGCGGACTACCCACAGGTTATGACTGCAGCAATGTGAGACGAACAACATCTGACCTTTGGACATGCTAGAATAGTATTGAGAATTCCTTTATAATTGAAAAAAAAGGGCCAATGGGAAACAAGGTACTCAAGGGGAGTTTGTGAGGGTGTAGTGCTTTTAAATTTTTAGTGCTGACTTACATAATTGCTTTTGTGAGCAAGTACCAGGTAACTTAAATGCAATGTGTTACAGGTAACTTAAATGCAAAAATGACAAACAATAACTTTCTTTCAAGTGAAACAAGGAAATAAGTACAGTAAGCAATGCAGATGTTACTAGGGATCCACAGAAGCACTGAAAAGCCGCGTTTTAGGTGGAATTAGCGTTTCAGGGAAATAACAAGCAAACAAGCATACAAACAAAGCTAGATTCAGCAGGCCTGGATCTAGTCTATGCTACAGCAAACAAGGTGTACCAATTTAGTAAGAAACAATTCAAATATGCAGGCACTATAAGGCTTTAACCAGAAATTCCCAGCTCAGAAGGGCAGAGTCCAGCCTCTCCTCCCACAAGAGTGCAGACCACAAACCTTCTTAATGTAAAATAACTGGCCTGAAGCCCAAGTGCTTAAACCAGAACTAATACACTTTTAGAATAACAGACACTGAGCCCTCAATCAGCAGTTCCCAACTTAGAAGGATGTAAGCTACCTGTCCTGCCACCACAGTGCAGGCCACAAACCTTCCTAATGTAAAACAACTGGTCTGAGCCCAAGTGCTTAATCCAAAAGACTTTGAATGATAGCTACACTTTAATCAAGTTACTACTAAGCAGTAATAAATACAATTGAATACTTTAAAGAATGCCTGGATTAATGCTCAAGTTATACAAACAAAACTAGATTCAGCAGGCCTGGATCTAGTCTATGCTACATCAAACAAGGTGTATCAATTTAGTAAGAAGCAGTACAAATATGCAGGCACTATAATCCTTTAACCAGAAATTCCCAGCTCAGAATGGCAGAGTCCAGCCTCTCCTACCACAAGAGTGCAGACCACGAAGCCTCTTAATGTAAAATAACTGGCCTGAAGCCCAAGTGCTTAAACCATGCTACCCCAAGATAGATGGAAAGATGTACTTTCTTTTCAACTGTTACAATTAACTGCCATACAAAGCTAGTTACTGAGATGTATTCCTTTGGCACAAGAATTGTTTGTGAACTGCTTTACTGTGAATATTCATTTACTAATTTCTAAACAGTTTGTGCTTTTTTAGTGTTGACATTAGCACAAGCTGCTCAGAAAAACTGGACACATTTCAGTACAGTGAGTATGCTTACCTACATCCTTGGTAGACCCTGCACACACAGGTATACTCTACATTTGGGTAGGGTTGCAGAAGTACAGAGAGCGTAAGTACTATATTTTGGATTTTATCTTGCTGGACTTACAGGGTTGCTGTGTACATGTTAGTTTATCAAGGCAAGTAGTCTGTCTGCATAAATCCCAACTGTGGACCTATCCACATGACAGCCAGAGAATAACCTGTTATTTTTTTGTCTGCACCGCACAGGTCTTTTCAGCAACAGAGCAATGGCATTCTTACAGTTGGTTGCTACCAGTACATGGCTACATCCAGTTGTATTCCTACATAAGGGTATGCTTCTGAAACTCCTTCCAAAGCTATTTGGACAGTGTGTAACAGCAGAAAGGCTGATATGCCTCTATGTTTCTGCCTCTGCCAGACCTCTCAACCACTCAGGTACATATTTGAACAGACTCAGGGAAAAGTAAAGAAAAAGTCAGGAACAGTCAGGGACACCTTTAAAATATTAGTGCCATTAAGTTGAGACATTGAGAAAATCAGGGTATACGAATTAATACACCTTCTTTGAAGTAAAAGTGTCTAACTCTTAATTATTGTCATTATTCATTAAGTGTAATTCACCACCTTTCTGGCCAAAGTCAGTAGTTTTCGAAGGGATTCAGTGGGACAGAGCTAGAATTTGTTTCAAAATCAGGGACATCCCTGAAAATTAGGGACAGTTGGGAGGTATGGCCTCTGCCCTAAACAAGATATGCCAGTGTTTGTCCTGCTGTGATACTGTGTGGGGTTGCAAAGTGATGGTGTAACATTATTTCCTGCTAGAATGGCTGCTTCTCTTATCAGAGTCACGTAATGTAATCCCACAACAACTGTTTGTCAACATCCACAGAACAAGTTGTGTGGTATGGTATTCCTATTTTTCATAGGTAGGTACTAGGCTATCGGCCCTAGGGCCCATACAAGCCTAGCCAAAAAATGTACCCTGGCTTTCGCCACCCAAGAAATTTATTTTCCTGTGCCCCTGTCGAGCAGAGCCACAGAAGTGATCCCCAGGGTGAATTTCTCATTTCCCATCCAATCATCAAGATTTTTCTTGAAGAGTGCTAATGAGGAGCTCTGTTTGACATAGACAGGTAGTCTGTTCCAGAGTATGGGAAGTCTCTGGGACAGGAATCTATCCCTCCAGCATGTTCTGTTTATTGTGGTGACAAGGTTTAGGTCCCTAGAGCGTGTAGCTTGGAGGGATTGGGATTTCTTTAAGTGGAGCATGTCCAACAGCTCTGGGTTTGATATAGCTTTGTATGTTAGGCAGAGATCGCCCCTGAGTAGGCGATATGCGATGGAGTAAAACTGTAGTTTTTTGAGACGGTCTGCATAGGGCATCTGTTTGAGTCCAGTAATCCTCTTTGTGAGGTATTTCTGTGGTCTTTCCAGTTGTTGTAGATGTCTTGTGAGGTACATACCAAAAGGGGCGTTGTACTCTATAATGGGTCTAATGAGTGATGAGTAGAGGGGAACGATGACCTCTTTTTTTCTGGATGAGAATCCTTTTGTGATGAGATGAGCCACATAGAAGGATTTCCTGACCACTGTGGCGATGTGATTATCAAAGGAGAGACTACTGTCCACCTGTGTCCCAAGGTCTCATCACATTTTCGGTATTAAGTAGACTACCAGCTATGTGGTAGTTCATGGGTACAGAGTTTTTACCAAAGGGGATGACAATACACTTTTTGGCATTGAGCTTCAGGCCATGGCTTTGACACCAGGTATCTGTCTAAGTGAGGCCCTTTTGTAGTCTGTCCACATCATTAGGAGTTTCGATTATGGCTCCTAGTTTGCAGTCATCTGCAAACTTTGTTAGCCAAAGACCTTCTGTCTTGGCCTGTACTTCAGAGAAGTAGATAACAAACAGGAGAGGACCCAGGACTGAACCCTGTGGCACTCCACTTGTCACTGGTCTGATGTCAGATTTGGAATCCGCTACTTTCACAGTGTGGGTTCTGTTCGTGAGCCAGTTGGCAACCCATCTTGTGACATAGGGATTTATACCTAGTTTAGTGAGCTTATCTATAATTCCAGAGTGGGGGATGGTGTTGAAAGCCTTGGCGAGATCTAGATAATATGTGTGAACCATTTTACCATCATCTATGGCTTTGGTGACTGCTTCAAAGAAGTCAATCAAGTTTAGGAGACATGATCTGCCTTTTACAAATCCAAACTGGGTAGGGTCCAGAGTTTGGAGATTACCAATGTCTTTGTTTATGAGTTCCACGATGATACATTCCATGGCCTTGCAGACCAGGCTCATCAGGCTAATGGGGCGGTAGTTCCCAGGGTCTGTTGTGGCTCCCCCTTTGTGGAGTGGGATAACCGTTGCGGTGTGCCATTCAGTGGGTACAAAGCCTGAGGTGAGGCAATGATTGAACATGGTACTTAGGTTGGGTGCCAGTTCATTCTGTAGTTCGTGTAGAACGCAGCCTGGGATATTGTCAGGTCCCATGGATGCTGTGTTCTTGGCTTTGCAGAGTGTGTTTTTTACCTGTGCAGCCGTGATTATAGGAACTTTGCATTCTTCCGGTATAGAGATGGGCTCTCTAGGGGGTGAGAGGGGGGTAAAGTTAGCACTGAACCTATCTGATAGGATGTTGGCAATATCAGTTGGTTCTGTATATTAAGTGCCATTGTGCTGTAACTCAGAGCAGATCTGAGTGTTCCCATTTAGATTCTTGACATAGCTATAGAATGCTTTGTGGTTGTCTTTAGAGTCAGTGCCAATTTTGTTTTCATAACTAGCTTTGGAGGATTTTATGAGGGATCTCAGCTTCTTACTGAGGTTGACCAGGGAGTTCCTCCAGTCATGGGATTTTACTCTTTTTTGCAAAAGTTTCTTTCTTCTGTTGTAGTGTTTGTTTATGGCAGAGGACCACCAGATTGGCTTCCTTTTTTTGGAGGACAACATCTTGATTTTATTAGGGATAGCATGATCCACGCACTTGTGTAAGTGCTTATAAAGTGCATTTGTGTAGGATTTGACAGTCATACCTCTATTGTCCATCTGCATGGGTGTCATGAAGTTTGCCACTTCTGTCTTAAGAAGTGTGAAGTTGGCTTTGGAGAAGTTTTTTACGATGGTTTCCCTAATTGGGGCTGCGGGTGGGATGTGGATGTCTAGGCTGATTAGCTTGTGGTCGGATATGACCAACGAGGAATCAACCTCTGGTGTTCTTCACTCATTCTGATGCATGATATATTTATTTAAGCACCAACTTAATGTATATCTACTGTGGCTTAGTGGTACTTCATGTTGTGTAGTGTGTGCAAGGACTGGGGTTCGAGACTGACAGAGGTGTTTTATTTTGCTCCTGAGCAGAACAAGGGCCCTCATACAGAGTGACTAAGGCACTTTTAAGCAGTTGTAAGCGGGTTTGTGCATTGCTTAGCCAAGAGCAAACAAGCGCAAACCCGCTAACTACTGCTTAATAGTGCTTACTCCTGCTAACCCCGCGCTCATTTCTTTGAAAGAAAAGAAAAATGGGGAGATAGGAAAGTGGTGAAAAAGGGGCACAAAGAGGGAAAGACAGTATGGAAAATAGCTCGTGATGTGCAGGACAGGTGTAGGGAAGGTCCATTGTTGCCCATTTCTTCAACAGCAACAGCTGTGCATATGCAATAAATTTGGAGGCAGATATGAAACCTTCAACCCCTGAGAGAGGGGTGAGGACAACAAAGTATGCTGTAATGCCAAATAAATAACATTTCATGTGTCCAGTGGACATGTGTGCAAAATGGGCAGCTATGTATGGGGCATAATTTTTTTTTTGGGAGCAGATTGTCCTTTTTTTTTCAGGTGAGAGTGGAATGTGGGGTAGGGGAAGTAAGTATATTTGGGGAGGTAAACAGACAAGACAAACAAGATGCATACAGAGGCGGTATAAGACACATGGTGAGTGAACACCTTTGACAGGGAGGGATGTTTGGAAATCGCAAGCCCATGAGCCTCCAGATGGAAACAGTGGGACTGAGGTCCCCACCCATGGGCAGTCACCATTGCACCTTCACGGCCCAGAGGGTGGCTGTGCTGGGGGCTGTGTTGGAGGGGCAGGCTGACACAGGATTTGCGCCACTCGAGCCTCAAGCTGGCGTAGAGGTTCTGCAACGGAACGTTCAATCTCTCGACGCACCACAGCCCGGACAGTTCGAAGGGTGATAGGTGGCCCACCTCTGCCCACGCTTGCACGGGGGGGGGGTGACAAGCCCTATCCCCTGCAGTGCTTCCACCTGAAGGTGGCACAGGGCCAATGGAGGAGGAGGTCCCAGGCTGGGCACCGGATCTGCTGGTGCCAGGTGCCATGGCCAGCTGAGGTGGAAAGTACAGTTTTGTACCTACCATAAATGTAGATGTTCGAGTGCTAATACAGCTGCAGTCATAACAGATCGGTTTTCCCTGCCGTCAGGCAGGTCCTCGGTCGGCCGAATTCCAAAGTCTAGGTCCAGTGTCGGTTGTCGTCGCTTCCTCCCTGACGTCAGTGCGACAGGGGTATAAAAAGATCCAGCCGATGCCATTTTCTTCAGTTTTTCTTGCCCCAGATGTCAGGTGCCCGCAGAAGGAAGGCAATACATAAAATTATGTAAAAATGCAATGCAATATAATCAAAAAACAGTAGTTGCAAGCAAATACACCATAAAAGAATATCCCTAGAGGGGAAGGAGGGAGGGAAACCTGGACTGCAGCTGTATTAGCACTCGAACATCTACATTTATGGTAGGTACAAAACTGTACTATGTTCATCGTGCATACACCTGCAGTCATAACAGATGGGTAGAATCCCAAAGCTAAAAAAGGGGTGGAAGGCACTAGGTGGAACTAGGAGGAGCCAGGATGCCCTGCAAGACTGCAGTGGCAAAGCCTGCTCTAGATTTGGAGTATAATGGTAGGTGATAGTGCTTGGAGAAGGTATGTACGGAACTCCAAGTGGCTGCTTCCAAAATATCTTTGGTAGGAACTCCCCTGAGGAAAGCTGCAGAGGTAGCTGTGGCCCTTGTAGAGTGAGATCTGATGCCTGCAGGCATAGATTTACCATGAAAAGAGTAACAAAAGCGTATGCAGTGGGCTATCCACTTTGAGATTGTCTGTTTGGAAATAGGCTTCCCTTGAGCTCCTGCAGCATAGGACACAAAGAGTTGCTCTGATTTTCTGAAAGGCTTTGTTCTGTCCAAATAATAACGCAGCTGTCTGTGAATGTCCAAGGAATGTAGCAGTATTTCCCCCTTGTTTTGAGGATTAGGGTAGAAGGTAGGTAAGTGGATAGCCTGATTCAAGGCTACCCTGGATACTAATAATCCACGAAAGAGTTGCAAAAGAGACGAACCAAGCACGAAGTTATTCCAAAAAGAAAAGTTTATTCCAATACAGCTTTTAGAAAAATGAACGCTCTTCGTAAACCCCACAGTGCGTTTTCGTCCTAGTAATTAGGACTTCATCAGATACACTTCTAACAGTCCAATTTACCTTTTATACCAACTTGTTAAATAATTAACCTATTAAAACAAACTCTATTTGTTCAAACTAACAAATCCAATTCCTATTTCGCTCATAAATATTCATTAGCTTAATGAATATTAAACATCTGTTCTTAAAAACATTTCATTTAGTTAAACTTCTTTAAAAATTAATAGTATGTGGATTATAGAACAATGAAAATATTTGAAAACATTTAATCTGTTAAAAGATAAATTTTGTAAATAAATATGAGTGAAGATAAAAATAAAAATGTATATAATTCCATGATGTTGTCACGAAATAATAATGTGTGCTGAGTACATAAATATATACTTAATACGTAATTTTACTTATCAATATATACTTTACATTGTTGTTGTGTAAACATCATTTTACATAGAATATCGTGACATCACCAGTAGTAGATTAAATTATTAAGCATTATTAAGTGTTTTTAACTCATTTAGATAGACAGTTATATATTTATTGGAAATTGTATATATTTTAGGGAAGAACCAACTATTTGTTGGAGGAAATTGCAAGTTTTGTACACTAGAGGGAGCTTTATGTACTCAGCACATTATTATTTCGTGACAACATCATGGAATTATATACATGCCTACGTATGAGTGATCCTGTAACAGCAGCTCTACATGAGGCCTCTAAAGCATCAAAACCACATTGCAAGGTATGTTTCCCCACTTGTTCTGCACTATGTATCAAATCCTGCAACTCCTTCAAGTCTGGTTGTTCAGGTTATGACATTTTGTTTCTCAACTGTGATAACAGAAATTGTTGGTACTTTAACATATGGAACTGACAGTTTAATGCCCTCATGGTTAAGGTGGCCGAGGTGTAAACTTTTTTCCCCCACCTCTCTAAAGCTCTGGAATCTCTCTCTGAAGGTAATGGATTTTTAGCAGTGGAGGCCTTAATTCCCTTGGGACCCTGTGATATAGTTTCTGGGTCAGCCGCATGGCTTTTGTATAGGAATTGTTGTGAGCGAGGAACCCGGTAATACCTGTCAGTCTTGACTGGAGCTGGAGGTAAAGAATCTGGGTTAAGGCAGGCCTCCGAATACACATCATCTAGAATGTCTAAGACAGGAGGTATAGCCAGAGGCCTGTGCTGAGGAAGCAAGAGGAAATCCCTAAGCCTTTTCTTGGAGTCTGAGTACTCTTGGCCTTCCCAGTGGAAGTGTTCCCTCAAGGTATGTAAGGTTTCCCCAAAAGAGTAATCCTCACAGGGGGAGACAGAGGGAATGGACTCCTCTGCATCAGAATCTTCAAAAGGGGAGTAAGAATGTTCCTGGTCTTCAGAATGTTCTGAAATAATGGAGGCCTGGTCCGAGGAGGGGGATTCTTCCTCCACTCTTTTGTCTGGGGGGGGGGGGGTTGAGAACCCCTAATAAGAGTAATCAAATCCTCAGCCATTTTGAGCATCTGCTTTTTAGGCATGGGGCCTTGAGAACAGCCCTGTGGAGCTTGTTTTTTTAGCATGCATGGCTGATTTAGACTTAGAGAAAGCCTTGATGGAAAAAGAAGAGGAAGGCCTGTAGACACCTTGAGAGGTGGCAGGTCTATCTAAACTCTGAGTTTCACTGCCAATAGTGGCTTCGGTATCTGTAGTCGGAGTGTGGGCCGAAGAGCCTGCAACCTCAGGCACAGAAGACACTGCCAATGAAGTGTCGTCGGTAGTCAGGGGCTGCATAGGCACCTCACTGAGAACCGGACCACCTGTAGTCGGTTTTGGCGTGGTGTCGGTAGAAGTCGCGGACCTCGTATGTCGGTCCTTATCTTTGCGTCTTTTACTTAAAACTGGAGTCGGAGTATCTGACGACATAATGTAATAACATTTTTTGCCAAAATAGTGTTGGGCGAACTCCGCCCGACGCTTAATAGTGCGTTTGTTGAATGTAGCACAAAAACGACATGCCGAGACGTCGTGGTCTGGGCCTAGGCAAGGAATGCAGAGGGAATGAAAATCCTTATGCGGTATTTGCTTCACACAAGAAATGCAATTATTAACTTTGTCTGACATCGGTCTAAGGCAAGAAAAGTTTCCCCAATGGGGTACTTAGCTTTCAAGAAGACTTCGGTTGGAAAATATTCGTAATCTCAGGAGCTGGCCGACCAGCACTTGCGAACTGCTTCTGCTTCGGGCACCGCGCGGCAAGAAAGACTGAAGAAAATGGCGTCGGCTGGATCTTTTATATCCCTGTCGCATTGACGTCAGGGAGGAAGTGACAACAACCGACGCCGGACCTAGACTTTGGAATTCGGCCCACCGAGGATCCGCTTGACGGCAGGAAAACCCATCTGTTATGACTGCAACTGTATGCACGATGAACATCAGGTGGGTCCGCTGAGACCGGCCTTCCCATACGAACTATGTTTTAGAGAGTTTAATAAAGATATGGGTTAGTAACAGTCAACAGCATTCCCAATTAGTTATAACAGCATGCAGAAGTATTCCCATTAACCCAACACACCAGATTTTCAACAGTTGAAAAGCAAGCATAACACATGCATATATAATATAGAACAATAGTGGACATTACAACAGCATGCAGGTTGAATTGATGGCAACAGGCCACCAATATTGTGGTATTTTAACAGAGCACATGCATAGAAATAAATGCAAATATTTATAAACCAATAGGACATATGTCCCAACAAATGTTTTGAGAGTAGACAAACCGATTGAGGTGTGGAATTTCATTTTTTATGCACACACAGTAGGTTGGAAAAAGATAGCTCAATTAACAACTTATATATCCTTCTAGTTTTCACTACATTCCTATTAACAGCAGTTATATGTCCCTTACATGTGTTATTACACTACCCACTGTCCTTATATTGTGCAATTGGAATTTGCTAGATTATATACATGAGCTGTATCTTACATACAAACTGTCCAAGATGCAGATGTTACTGCTACATATTTTGAGAGTTGCTCACACACACTACTGCTAAGACGGTACACTGACAGCTCTACTTTCATATAATTATCTAGATATGTTCAGGTGAAAGTATCAGTTATACGTTAACTGCTCCCTACATTTCTGGCAGAACACATCAATTTCTGGGGAACGCAATACCAAGCTACTCATGTGCCAGATTAACCTGTACATGCTGGGCATGAACCAACAGTTGAGGGCTGTAAATATGCATAAAAGCTACTGGCACTCCCTTCATCCACGTTATATGGGCCTACCCAAGTGTGGGTTGACACTGCTTAATACAACACTACTATTTGTAGAATGCAACAGTACAACATATCAAAGAAAATGACACAGACGCACTCCAGGAATATAACCTGCCTGATGACGCAGCCTTTGCAGCCTATCTTCATGGGCTTGCTGATTCATAGCCCGGACACCTGCAGCTGTGAAGTAAATGCAGTGATATTGAGACATACCTATCCATAGTATAGTCAAGCATAGCAATTCTTAACTACTTAATACAATGGCTACTTACTCAGTACTGGGGCATTAGACATCGCACGGGATTCCTGGATTCACGGGTCCTGTTGATCCTCCCTACGTCGCTTCAAGTCAGAATAATGGTGCCTGACCTGCTCACCAGTCCGAGGAACACCAGTGGCACTGGTGAGATCATGAGCAAGACTGTTCCAGGCCTCCGTTTTATATTGGGTACCCTGGTACTGGCCCCACAGGAGTCTTTACTCATGATTGTAGACAAGGAGCCAAACCATTACTTTGGTCTCCTCAATGCCCTAGCGTTGCGCTCTAAATCGAGTACCTTCTCCAACACCGGCCATGCTGACTGCAGAAGGAAGCTACAACCAGTTATAGCAAGTATTCCCGCCTGTGGAGCTTAAATATGCCTCATTTGCCGCACTTATTTGTGATTGGCCAGTTTTGAAAAAACTCAGCTGTAGGCACACCTGCTTAGCTGATGTTGGCAATGTTTAAAATTCCTTTTATAGATATGTGTCTGTTGAAAGTGCATGTTTATGAAATGCTGTCATGGCTTAGTGGTTAAGTACTGTGACTATAGTGCTCAGTATCCTGAGTTCGAGCCCTGTCACTGCTTTTTATTTTCCTACTGGGCAGATCTGACTGGTTAAGGTACAGTAAAGGAGGTGTGGCTGTGTTTAACCGACTTTGCTCAACATTGCTCGACGTTGTTCTAGTTAGCGTGGTGCGCAGTTACGCGCAAATATGTTGTGATTGCGCTTAGCTCGGTGTGCAGGTACGTGCAAAGACACTGCGCTGGTTAATGTGGTGCGCAACTATGAGCAATTGGATTTAAATATGCTCAGTACTGGTAAAATGTGCTTAGCGGAACTTTACATTGCATAAAATAAGGTACTCATGCCTCAGAATGCATAACCATTTCACCTTTATATATATATATATATATATATATATATATATATATATATATATAATTCGTTCACTACTACATTTAACTTTTCAATGATTTTTACAAAACCTATACATAAAAAATGTCAGGAAATATTTATGTATACAGATTTCCAACAGAAAATGGAACGTGCAGTAGTGGGACTCGAACCGGGAATGCCTCCTCTTTGTGCGAAGGCTCTAACCACTATGCTATCGCTATTTTGATTAAATTTGCATATATTTTTCTTATTATCCTCTTCTGGTGTCCAAGCTGCTAACTATAGCTAAGCAATGGGCAAACCCATGCAAACACGCACAAATACGGGCCAGCTATATCAGATGAAATAAAAAAAAAAAATTTAAAAATCTTTCTATTTTTAATTTTGTCAGTTGGGGAGTGTAGTGTTACGTTGTGCACGGGAGCGGACTCGCTCATGTAACTTGACATTGCGGCGTTTCTTCATTGCAGGGGCGTGGATTTTTTAACTGCTCGGCAGTCCGACACGCTCCTACACTTGTCCACGCTTCATGTAAGCTTTAGAGTTGAGGCAGCGAGCCCTCATTAATATGCATGGCACTCTGCTGTCATACTCTTAGACTGGCACTTCCGTGCAAGACTAATCTAGTCTTACACGGAAGATTAGTAAATCCTGGGGACAGTCTCTGCTGTTATTCAAATTTTTTTATTTTTTTTTTATTTTTACACAAAGAATAGTGGAGTACAGACTACTTCAGAAGTCTTAAAAATGCAATATATTTTACCTGAATTTGTACTGAATTTTTAATTTTAAAAACAGATGCACTATTAAGAATATTGAGTGATTCTGTAAAAGAGACTTTAAGGTTACAGCAAAAGCAAAAGAAAGCAGCTAACTTTATTTAATACTGCTGTAAATTCCCTGTGTACCTTAGGAGCCTCCTCTAACACAGACAATAAAAAACGTACACAGGTAAAGGACTGCAGAAAAGCTTAGTAATTTTATTCACCGGTAGGCAGAAATTAACCTAAAAAAAAAAAAAAAACTTTAATATTAGCTCCTTCTGCATCATGGATTATCCCTACTACTTACATTAGTTAGGTCTTGTGTTAAACGAGGCATATATTTAAAAAGTACAGTTTTGTACCTACCATAAATGTAGATGTTCGAAGATCCACATTGCTGCAGTCCTTACACTTGGGTAGTCCGCTGTCCTCGGTCGGCCCGAATATCAAAGTATTAGGCTGACGTCGGTCAAGGCGCTTAAGACTGACATCAGGACGTCAGGGTACAAATGCGCATGACCGACGTCATATCCTCAGTCTTTTCTTGCCCCAGATGTCAGAAGACCCTAAACAGAAAGGTCAAAACCAAAAGACAGCAAAAAACAACCAACCACCCTTGCAGTAATCATATGAACAATATATACAATATCCACAATATTTACAACCCAAACCACACAACCGCCTCTAACAACAGAGGGGAAGGAGGGAGGGTAAACTGGACTGCAGCAATGTGGATCTTCGAACATCTACATTTATGGTAGGTACAAAACTGTACTATGTTCTTCATCTCACATTGCTGCAGTCCTTACACTTGGGTAGAATCCCAAAGCAGAGGTAAGGGAGGATGGCAAAACTATAAAGAAGTAGGAGCTGCCAAAATGCCCTGTAAAATAGCAGTGGCAAACCCAGCCCTAGATTTAGAGTAAAGTGGAAGGTGGTAATGCTTAGAGAAAGTATGCACTGAACTCCAAGTAGCTGCCTCCAAAATATCTTTAGTTGCCACCCCCCCTTAAAAAAGCTGTAGAAGTAGCAGTAGCTCTAGTGGAATGAGGCCTAATCCCAGCTGGAATCTCCTTACCATGATGGGAATAACAGAAAGCAATACAAAACCCAATCCACTTAGAAATAGTTTGTTTTGACACAGGCTTGCCCTGAGAACCCAAAGCAAAAGAAACAAACAACTGCTGAGACTGCCTGAATCCTTTAGTTCTGCTCAAATAATATCGCAACTGCCTGTGTATATCCAAGGTGTGCAAAATCTTTTCCCCTTTATTTTGGGGGTTTGCATAAAAAGTAGGCAAGTGAATAGTTTGGTTTAAAGCCATACTAGAAACCACTTTAGGCATAAAGGAAGGATTAGTACGTAAAGATACCCTATCCTTATGGAAAATCAAGAAAGGCTCAACTGCCATAAGGGCCTGTAATTCAGAAACCCTTCTCGCAGAGGTAATGGCCAACAAAAAAGCAGTCTTCCATGATAAATATTTCAACTCGGCCGTAGCTGCAGGCTCAAAAGGTTGTAGAGTGAGTTTCTCCAACACAAAATTGAGATCCCAAGCAGGAGTAGGAGCTCTACGCGGGGGTCTTATATTCTTTGCCCCTCTAAGGAATTGCTTAAACAAAGGCTGAGAAAACAATGGTGGGTCACAGTCATAGTGAGCAGAAATTGCTGCAGCATGAATCTTAATAGAAGAGAAGGACAAACCTTTGTCCAGTAACTCAGCAAGATATTGAAGAGCCACACTTAAATTAGGCTTAGCAACATCAAATTCCTTTGCTGCACTCCAAAATAAAAATCTCTTCCATTTATCTGCGTATACTTTCCTTGTACTAGGCCTTCTGGCCTCCAAAATAACATTCAAAACTTGCTGTGGAAGCTGAGACCCTCCAGGGTTTAAAACAGAATATGCCAGGCTGTTAGGTGAAGAGAGTGAAGTTTGACATTGAGTAAATGACTGTTCTCTTGAGACAGCAGGTGTGGAATCGCAGGTAAAGGCCATGGAGGCTCCCGAACCAGACTTCTCAGTAATGGGTACCAGTGCTGTCGAGGCCAATCTGGAGCTATTAGAATCATCTTTGGCTTGTCCTGTCTGACCTTTAGGAGTACCTTTGGGAGGAGAGGCAGGGGTGGAAAGGCATACACATGAAGATTGCTCCAATTGAAAGAAAGAGCATCCACTTTCCAAGCTGTGGGATGAAACCTTTTTGTGCAAAACTTTGGCAGCTGGTAGTTTAGTGGAGAAGCGAACAGATCTATGTCTGGAGTTCCCCATGACACTGTCAATTTATGAAATACATGAGGATCCAATTTCCACTCGTGGGGATCCATAATTCGTCTGCTCAACACATCTGCTAAGGAGTTCTGTGCTCCCGGCAGAAACCTTGCCTGAAGATTGAGCTGTAAACTGAGAGCAGTCTCCCACAAAATCATTGCTTGTCTGCATAGAGGATAAGAATGTGTTCCCCCTTGCTTGTGGATGTACCACATGACAGTTGTGTTGTCTGTTAGAACCAACACCTGCCCTGGAAGAAGTAAATCCTTGAAAGCTATTAATGGAAATTGGACTGCTAACATCTCCTTCAAGTTGATATGTAGATGTTGTAGTCTGGCAGGCCACGTGCCTTGTATCCACTTTCCATTTAGATGAGCTGCCCAAGCTTTGTCTGAGGCATCTGTCGTTAGAATCTGACTCGCCTCTGGCCGGGTCACAGAGAGTCCCTTGTTTAGGTGACATTCCTGAGCCCACCACAAAAATTCCTTTTGAATGCAAGGTATTATCTGAATGACAGTGTCCATATCTTGGCAGTGCTGTGTCCATACATTTTTGAGATACCATTGTAGCTTCCTCATATGCAGTTTGGCATTGGGAAGCACCAGAATACAAGATGCCATGAACCCCAAGGCTTGAAGGACTGTCCTTGCAGTCAGCCTGGACTGATGAGACAAATGATGGAAGTAAAGGGAAAGATTCTTTTGTTTGTCCGGGGTCAAAAAGGCCATCTGGGACGCTGTATTCAGTCTCACACCCAGAAAGCACATGTCCTGAGAGGGTACTAGACTGGACTTTATTTCGTTCACAGAATACCCCAGGCATCTTAGCACTGCTATCACATATTGCAAATGATGAAGAAGCTCGTCCCTTCCTTTGGCCAGAATCAGGCAATCGTCCAAATAAGGATAGATCTGTATTCCTTTTAGCCTGAAGAAAGCTATCACTGGAGCCAGAACCTTTGTGAACACTCTGGGCGCAGTAGATAAGCCAAAGGGCAATGCAGAGAACTGATAATGAGAAGTCCCAGCTCGAAACGCAGATACTTCCTGCAACTTAGCCCGATAGGAACATGAAGGTAAGCCTCCTTGAGATCCAGAGTCACCATCCAGTGATCTTTGCCCAGCAGAGGTAAAAGCTGTTGTAACGTCAACATTTTGAACTTGGGAATGTCCAGATAAGTGTTGAGGATAGATAAATCCAAAATTGGTCTCCACGTGTTCCCCTTCTTTGGTACTAGGAACAGGCGAGAATAAAATCCTAGGCCTACTTCTGGCAGAGGGACCGGCTGTATGGCCCCTATTTGTAGCAGCAGAGAAATTTGTTTGTGAGCCTCTATTCTTTGCTGAGGAGGAACGTCTGGCATGCCTTTGAAAGGAGGCAAGGTATGGAAATAAAACCTGTAACCTTGGTGTATAATATCCAATACCCATCTGTCCTGGGTAATTAAACTCCAATTTTCTTTGAAGAGTGCCAACCTTCCTCCCAAAGGTGCTGCCAGACAAGAAGGCTCTGGCAGCTGAAAAGGTAGGTCATTGGGCCTGTTTACGAAAGGACTGGCCCCTGCCCTCACCAGAAGACTGTGCAGGTGAACTCCCTGTTCTAGGTCTGAAAGAGCCCTGAGCTCTACCCTACCACGTCTAGATCTTCCCCTAGACTGTGAATCATAAGAAGGGTACGTCCATCCCTTAGCAGGCCAATTCCTACTAAACTTCGGAGGCTGAACTTGCAAAAAATCTTTAACAGTCTGCATAGACTTAGCCTTGTCTTCCATTTTCTTTAAAACTGCCTCCACAGGTGAACCAAACAATACATCAGACTGTAAAGGAGCATCTAAAATCCTTGTCTTAACATGGTCAGATAAGTTCTGATCCCTCAGCCAGGCGTGCCTGCGAAGAACTGACCCAGTGGCAGCCACCCTAGACGAGGCCTGTACAGCATCAAATCCACATTGTAAAGAATGCTTACCCACCTGTTCAGAAACATGTACCAAATCTTGTAATTCTTTACACTCAATGCCTTCCGCCAGAGCATCTACCTTAGACTTCAATTGAGAAAGAAGATAGTTTTGATATTTCAACATGTGAAACTGGCAATTCAAAGCCCTCATAGCTAAGGTGGAAGAAGTATAGACTTTCTTTCCCAATCTATCCAAAGCTCTGGCCTCTTTATCTGGAGGAACCGGATTTTTTTACTACAGAGGCCTTGACACCCTTAGGTCCCTGACTAACTGTTTCCGGGTCCGCCCTAGGACTCTTATACAGATATTTATGAGCTTCAGGCACCCTGTAATACCTGTCCGGTTTAACAGGAGCAGGAGGCAAAGAATCAGGATTAAGTGAAGCCTCTGCAAACACATCCTCCACAACATCCAGAACAGGTGGTATAGCCAAAGGCCTACGCTGGGGTAAAAGCAAAAATTCCCTAAGCCTTTTCCTGGAATCAGAGAAATCCTGACCTTCCCACTTAAAATGTTCCCTCATGGAATGAAGAGTCTCTGAAAAAGAAAAATCCTCTGGAGGAGAAGCAGAAGGAGTAGAATCATCCACATCAGAATCAGAATAAGGAGAATACTCCTGCAAGTCTTCAGCCGAAGACTCTGAAACATCCGAAACCTGCTCAAAACTCCCCAACTCTGGTTCCACCCTAGGCCTCTTATCAGGAGGGGGCAAAGAACCTCTAATCAAAGTAATTAAATCTTCTGCCATTTTGAGCATGTGCTTCTTGGGCACAGATCCTGAAGAACTAGGAGTGACACCAACAGAAGCTAAACCTGGCCTGCCTCCGGGAGAAGCCTTGGAAACAGAAGGAGAGGGCCTAACCACCCTAGGAAGGGAGGGGAGTACAGTAACCTGAGAAGCCCCTTCAGCCTGACCTGCCTCCTGAGAGGCCACATCCTGCAATATCAAAGTCTCCCCCTGGGACTCCAAAGAAGCCTCCGGCGGAACCACCGGTTCCACTGACGCCTCTAAAGAACCGGCGTCCGGTACGGACGACTCTTCCTGCCTGGGTTTAGCTGCTTTGTCTTTGCGCTTCTTCGAAGAAGCGGGCGTCGGAGCATCCGACGGCATATTGTAATTGCACCGCTTCCCGAAGACCAACCTGGCACAATCTAACCTTCGCTTAATAGTGCGCTTATTAAACCTAGCACAAAAGCGACACCCAACAACGTCGTGCTCAGGCCCCAAACAAGGAATACACAAAGTATGATAATCTCTATGCGGTATCTGTTTCCCACAAGAAATACAGTTATTCACTTTTTCTGACATCCGGTAAACCACTGAGGCAAGAAAAAACTAAAATATTCTAGCGGGTACTTAGCCAACTTTGACTCGGTCTGAAACTCCGAATTCGAAAAATTTCAGAACGCCGAACGGCACTTGCAACGCTGCTTCTGCATCGGACCATGCGGCAAAAAAGACTGAGGATATGATGTCGGTCATGCGCATTTGTACCCTGATGTCCTGATGTCAGTCTTAAGCGCCTTGACCGACGTCAGCCTAATACTTTGATATTCGGGCCGACCGAGGACAGCGGACTACCCAAGTGTAAGGACTGCAGCAATGTGAGATGAAGAACATCAAATTATTCAGGTTAAGAGTAACCCTTCATCTTCTGTTGAGCAATTAAGTGTTTGCATATATGATGCAGTACTGAGAACTGACATTCTTGGCAGTTTCCACTGGTGTAGTACCCCCCTGTGCTTTTTTCCCCTTTGTCTGCATTCTAACCATTGAGAAACCACAATAAAACAAGTCCATTCATTCCCTAAGGGGGTGAATTACTCAGGAGATCCCCTGGGATCTGCTGCTTTCATTGGCATCCTGGCAATGACAGTTTTGTGAAGAGCACTAACCCCTCAACCTGGGAGGTGATGTGGACACCTGTATCATTATAGGGACCAGTTATGTTCTTCCAGCAGTTTGGATCATGCACCCACAAAAGCCGACATCATCTAGGGTTACAGTCACTGGCTTGGGGTTAACATACCCATGCTGCCCCTGCCCATATGATTCTAGCATCACCCTCCAATTGGAATTGTGCATGGCAGCAATGGTAAAGACTATCTGAGACCCACTCCCTCACCCCCAAGATGGGTTCTGTCCAGCCTTCCCATCTTGTTGTCATGCACCTGAGCCACTAACTGAACCTAGGTCACAGCTGGGGCTTTAATCCCTTTACACCACCAGTATGACTCTACTGGTGCAGCTTTTTGTTTCTTGTTGTACACAACATACAAGATGTCAAGGTAATGGACAAGCCTTTTGGGCAAAACACAATCCTGCAAGAGCTTTCTTTCCTCCAATTCACACCCAAAGCTGAAAAAGGCATAAAATAAATTTCTGGGTACCAAGCACAGAATATGAAAGCAAGAAGCTTGCTAATCAAAGCCAAATATACAAAGTGATGAACACAGGAGACGAGTCCACTTACTCTAATAATATATCAGAGCACGTATCTTTACAGGTGCATGACCACTTGCACAATAATTTTTGAAAAAAATAACCTATCATCAAGAAGGGGTCCTAACAGGGGAGCAAATATACTCATTTCACCTGGTAGCTGCAAGGTCAACAGATTCAAGATCTAAGCCATAAATTCCTCAGGCATCATAATTGTTATCCAAATCAGTACAACCTTTCACAATATAATTGGATTCTGGAACACAAATTCCCTTAAAGCTCCATCAAGACTGTTCAAAAACAGGAGAAAGAGCATGGAAAATGAAGCAAACCCCATAGAGAAAAAATGCATTAACTTCAGCTAAGACCATTCACAATGATGATAAATTCAGATTTCTAATGCCAAGTGTAGAAAGTTAAATGCACTAAAATAACACACTAGAGTGACGGGGTGTCCAACCTTTTGGCTTGCTGGGGCCGCATTGAGTGAACAGAAATGATCTTGGGGCCGCATATAAAATATATCATATAGTTAACTCTTTTGTTGCTCCGAAAGACCACAGTCGACCTCCTGGCTGTACTGTAGGTGCATTTGAACAATGAATAAATGTAATAAATGCCTAATATTTGCCTTAAAATTCTAATTCTCATTCTAATTCTAATTCTGTAATCTAACAGTTAACTCTAACAACTTAGTTAATATATTTATATATATATCTATATATATCTATATATCTATATATCTATATATATATATTTTTTTTTTTTTTTTTTTTTTTTTTTTTACAAATAAACAGATATTCACTACAGCACTTGCATTTCTCACTGGGAAAACCATTCCAGCAGTCCAACTACGTAAAATGTCAACATCAGCAGTCCTACAATACTATAATCCACAAACATAACCCAACAAATTTGCAATAAAGTAAAGAATTCACATTACTGACTTAATAGAACAATTCTGAATAAGCTACAATAGGGTCTCACCCAAACAAATAACTGGTGCCAGGAATATGGCCTCAAGCTAAATGCCAAAAAATGCATCATCATCCTCTTTGAGAAGAGTGATGTCCCCACAAATTATCACATTAATAACAATGTTGTAAGCACGCAATAAGTCGTATGGTACTTGGGCACCCAGATTGATAGAAACCTGACTTTTGACCACCACGTTGTCCCTGTTGTAAGGAAAGCGTTTTACATGGCCCACTTCATTAGTATGGGTATTTCATCCAGGGACAAGGAGGTCATAACATTCCTGTATTCTTCCTTTACAAGAGCCATTATTGAGTGCAGTGCCCCTTTTGGCATGTGCCTCAGCAAAACACCCTGCCAAAAGAAAGACTACAACCATTTTTGACAAAAAAGGTCAAAGGACTAAGTTCACTTAGTTATCCAAACAGACTAAAAAGCTTCTTG
The DNA here is from genome assembly GCF_019279795.1 of Protopterus annectens. NCBI lineage: Eukaryota > Metazoa > Chordata > Ceratodontiformes > Protopteridae > Protopterus > Protopterus annectens. The sequence continues at coordinate 765,860,410 of NC_056735.1, read as the reverse complement.
CTTTCCTCTGTATCTCACTGGCCCCTATAAATTTCATCATTGGCTTGCTTCCCAGGCTAAAAAAGATCCTGCCTTAAGAGACTTCCTCTACCTCAGAAGTACTGGTTATACTTAAAACACTCACTACAAAGACCACAGCCTAAACTGCAACATAAACAAGCCACTTTTTATGGACAGGTTCTTGACACAAAAACCTTCAACTTCTGTAAAAATCTCCTCTCATTATTAAACAATGTAGTTCAGCAGCACGGTGGCTGGATGGATAGCCATAAATGTAGTCCTTGGATAAGTAGCATAGCCTTCATCAAACCAGATGGAAAATCCACATATTAACCTTTCCCAGCTGGATGGCTAAGATCTAATATTGGTTACTCAAGTCTAGTTGCCCAAGAAGAGGGGCATGTTTAACTAAGAATTCCATTTGCAACATTATATTCAGTACACATATTAAATCTCTCTCACACACACACACACACACACACACACACACACACACACACACACACACACACACACACACAAAAAGCCCCTACTTGTAAAACAGGCAACCTCAGTAATCACATGACACCCACTCACTGAATGAAATTGTCTGGAAGTCAAAATATCTGAAAAAAAAAATCATAATAGAGATGGATTCATCCATGTAATTTCCCACTACCAAAAAGACCTCCAATAAATCAACAAACAACTGCACGGCAAAAAGTAAATCAATAAGAAAACCATAAACTATAATGCTACATACTGGTGTAAACATATAACTTGTGTCAATCCCCAGGTTAATCCATAATATACCAAAATATTGTTTCAGAGCTTCAGCTATGTACAAACAGCTTTCTCCTAAAAATTTATATTTGCCTTGCTGTAATTATAACTGTAAAAAAATGTTTTTAAGTTTATTCTGTACCTCAATGATTCTCACTGTTACGAGATGTAATCTCTGTCATATTGTATGAGTACTACATCCATAATTTGCTGTCTCTCTCTCTCTCATGTATTGTATTATATTGTTTTCTGTTATTTTTGGAGCTTTTCTCCCCGGGCCTCCGCTGAAAATGGACCTGTGTCCAGTCTGACTTTCCCGGTAAACAAATGTAAAATAAATAAAAATAAACTTCCCTCCAATCTAAAGCCATTTGACATTCACACATTTTAATTTGTGCAGAAGTTACTCACGGACTGGCAGTTTACTGAGCTGTAATGCTGACCTTCGCTTTTGAAAAAAACAAATTTCCAGACTTTGTCAATAGCTCAAAGTGCAGAGAGGATTTTTTTATTTATTATATATTTATTTATTTTTGGAAAACATCTTTAAAACTGTTAAATTGATTACACACCCAGAAACACAGAAAAGTTATTGTGATTATGTAAACCACCGAATGCTGCAAGAAATCAAAGTCACATTAGCACTCTATGCTTATGTCCGAACAGATGAATCATACCTGTCAATTCCAAAAGAAGTAAAGTAGCTTAATAAGAAGGTTATTTGCAAGGTTACATGGCAGTTTATACTGGAAATAAGCAGAGATATTAAAAAGGCTCTGTTTTTCATAATTATGCCGAAAAGTCTTCCAAGGTAAATACAACTTCTGATTTAGTATGGAACCATACCTCTCAACCTTAGAGCAAGAAATTTGGACAAAGCGAAAAATAAGTGGGACACAGGCCCAAAAATAGTTATGCATCACAGACAGCATTGAAACAACTGTAGCTGCAGACATTATACATCACTTATAATCTTTCTATCCCATTATTGTCAGTTAAACATTATATGGCTCATTCAGTCCTACCTTCTTTTGCATCAAAGAAAACCATGCTTTGAAATAACAAAATGTATTAAAATAATAAATAAAACACATTGCATCAACATCCTGCAACTTCCTACCTGCAAGCAACCACAGAGCATTCACTGAATCTAGGGCTGCTTGTTTCCCCAGAATGACAGCTCTCCCTAATTAAGTCTAATGGTATACAATCTACCAGTATCTGGACTACCTGAAATAAAGTAAATTATGGCCTGTAAATTGAAAGTACACTTTGTTTAATTAAACTATATTTCTAAGCCCACTTACTATATTTTTTCAGTAACATCCTAATATCCATTTCCAGGTCACTTTACAAGACATTGGCAGTGGCAGACTTGGCATCCTTCAAAACCCCACAGGCCCACGCTAATACATTGTCCATTAAATGTAAATATCCATCCACTGTAAATGGCAAGAAGCTATGTCTTAAAAAATCTACTTCTGGCATGCGTACCATTAGGTTTTGAAACAAAGAAACATATTCTCTACAGTCCGCAAGTCTCTGTCTTTAATAAACATCTACTGTTGCAGCACTCCCAACACATAAGCACACACATACACACTAAAAGCCCCAACATTTAAAAAATGACATTGTACCCACTTGATTTGCCAGTATTGATGATCCGCCAAAGCTATGCTTACTGTTGTCCAATCTACCACTGCTTAGAACCCACCAATGAAAAAAACAGTACTGGGTGCTTTTTTGTTTGTCTGAAAAAAACAATACAACTTTATATGCTACAGTCCCACATAGTCAGTCCAGTACTGACCCATTAACCCTAGGCTGCTGTCTCATTCTTACTCCCTGGAACTGCATTACCTTGGATGACTACTTTTATTTCCTAAGCAAAAGACACAAATTGGAAGATGAGGCAAAAATTCAGACATTCTTTGAAAATCTATAGAGTTAAGAGGTATGAGTTCATGTTCAATACAACACTCTCCCTGTCAGGAAAGCCACAATTTAATGAAAGTGTACTCTTAAATGTATGATATATTTGTGAGCTAACTTGTTTGTGTTCAGTAGGTAGACTGATCATGGTTAGCCTCTTTGTGCATGCGTCTTTCTCTGTCATGCACACATATACACACATACACACACACACTCTTCTACTTTCACGCACGCAATTCTGCTTTCATACATGCACTCACTCACTCCGTACTTGCCTATTAACACAGGTAATTGCTGTCCCTTTCAAAGGCAACAGCGGCAAATCCATACACGAGTCCCTCTTCAGCGAGAACACACACACACACACACACACACACATACAGATTGTTCGGCGCAAAATAATGGCATAAACACACTGACCCTTTTTAGGATCAAAAACAAAATTAGAAGGGTGCTTTGGCACATGCGCACACCAACATTAGCGTTACAGGTCATGGGAGCGAAAAACACAAAACAAAAAAAAGTGTTTTGGTGCATGCGTACATCAATGTTGCAGTTAGGAGGTTGAGGGCCGCATGGAAGAGCTCTGAGGGCCGCATGTGGCCCACGGGCCGCAGGTTGGACACGTCTACACTAGACAGTCTGACTCCTTTCATAAAAAAAAAAAAATAAAATCTATGTAAGAAAACTATTTAATCAACTATGCATTTTCTCTCACTGCTTTAACTGATACACACCAGCAGCTGTTGAATGACACACATCTAAATTGCCTAGTTGCATCTTTTCATTCTTCGTCATTTTTGTAAATCAAGTTAAAAACCAAGACCAACTAAGTATCTTCATAGGTAGGTACTAGGCTATCGGCCCCGGGGCCTATACAAGCCCAGCCAAAAAGGTACACTGGCTTTTGCCACCCAAGAAAATTATTTTCCTGTGCCACTGTCGAGCAGAGCCATAGAGGTGATCCCCGGGGTGAATTTCCTATTTCCCATCCAGTCATCAAGATTTTTCTTGAAGAGTGCTAATGAGGAGCTTTGTTTGATATAGATAGGTAGTTTATTCCAGAGTATGGGAAGTCTCTTGAGAACATTAAACACAAAATACAGACTTTGTTCAATTAAAAAGTTGTTCTTTACAAAAATACAGAAATTAACACATTCAGTCTTTACACCAATACAGTAATATGTTAGCATGCAACAAACTCCACAAGCTATTTTTTATATATATTTTCACAAAGAGCTGCTCATAACTTGGATACCATGCTATCTGGCTACACATTATTACCAGCACTTAGTTCAGCCAGACTAAAGTACACAAATGGTGCTTCTAGGTGCTAATTTATTGATATATAAAATTGTGATTTGTGTTTCTGTAAATATCCATATTTAATGGTTTCAGTTTCTAAAGACCAGAGCTCAAGATAAGAGTATGTCTAGGCACAGTTGCACTTTGCGCTAATAGGTTTTGTTTCCAATCCATTTGCAGAGTTTTAACTTAAGATAGACATTTCTTACTTCCAGAGGAAGATTATTCCACAATCCTGGTATTGCTTAAGATACACATCTACCACACTTTTCTTTGCTGTAAAATTCATATGCCTACGTGATATATGCCTAAACCAAGTATGGTTCTACATCTTTCTTTCTCATGATCAACAGCCATTCTTACAGTAACCCTCTGGGCAGCCACCAGTATCCACAGAGCTTACAGGGCAAATCAATTTGCCTCATATTAAATAACTGATGCTTAATAAAGTCCAACAGATTTTAACCTGCAGCGGTATGTGTCACTTGTCTGATTCACTGAATTAAGTTGGTAAATTTGTGTTGCACTTATTCAAAACACAAAATCACAGCTATGTCATCTGGCATCCTGCAACTCCCCAAACTTGCAGAACAAAAAGGTCTTTACATAGCTGAAGGCCAAAAGAAAGGAAAACTTTGTAACTTTAACCATGACTTTAGAAGTGTTCCTAAGGCCTTTATATTAGCAACTCAACCCCCCCCCCCATTTTAAAACCTCTTAATTATGCTCAGGGACATTGTTCAAATGCCAGCTGCATACACATTTTAGACATTGCTGTCCTACCTTGTTTGGAAGGCTTCTTGCTCTCCTGGTTGTGCTGAGTCTTTTGGGCATTTACAAACAGACTGACTTGTACTCTGATTGAACTGTACTGACTGCTTATCTCCCCTCCCCCAAATGCCCCAGCAACCCCCAGGGCTCTCAGCTTTATTCCATATGCTGTTCTCCTCTTTTTGAAGACATTATGGGTGAATCTTAAAGATATACCCCCATTTCTTAATAATACAGCAACACATCTTAACTCTTCATAACACCCACATTCCTACCCCTTACTGTCCACAAATTTCATCGTGTCTCTCCTACTTCTCCTGCTACTTTTTCACAATGGCATCTTCTCCTTTTTTATACACTTGCACTCTCCTGCTGCATCTATCTTTCACTTCCAAACATATCAACCTTGATTGTTGTTCTTGGTCTATAGGTCACGCCTATGATGTATCTCTCATAATTCCTTCCTTCATAATTTCGCCATACCTTCCACTCTACTTCCCTCTTCAATAATTTGTGTACTCACAGCCACCCAATTTTATCCATGCCCTTACACACCTCCCCTTACATTTCACTCCCACTCTTACTAGCATATTCTACTAATCTACCCCTCTACCTTTCAGTCCCTTAACATGCCCAGATTCCTCTACAAGTTCACTCTGATAATCCTCTTACTTTTACACAGCAACATTGAATCAAATCTTGGACCTTCACACACGTCATTCTTCCTAATTAATCCCCAAAGCATTACAAAAAAAAAAACTTAAACAGCTTCATCACCCTACACATGCCTGACCTTACAGCTATTATAGCCTTGACTCAAACTCGGTGATCCCTCCCACTCACCAAATCTTCCCTGGGTACAATTAGAAGTCCCGATGGCCTGTATATGGATCAGGTGGCAAAACTTTACTACTCTTTAAATCACATTTAGGAGTTTAAGTTTTAGCTCAAGATAACACCTCCTCAGATTCTCTTAACGGTCTACTCTTCTGCCCCTCCCATAATAACTTCCCTATTCATCTTTCTGTAGCTTACCTGCCACCTCCCTAGCTAATGTCAAGACCCTCCATCTTGACATCACTTCCTCCATACACAACGTTAAGAACCTCATCCTTCTTGAGGACTTTAGTCTCAACCTTCCTTGCCCTAACAAGTACAGCACCTTAGAACTACATAATTAATTTAATCTCACACAACAGGTTACCGAAAACATTAGGCCACACCCTAGATCATCTCATAATTTACTACTACTGACAACTCATGTTTCCATTCACCCTCCTTCCTACAATGACCACTGCCCCATTAGTTTCAACATTTCTGATCACACTTTGTTTTGGCTCAACACTACCACCGCCACTTCATTATACTGGCCTAGCACCCTGGTAAACTGTCTTTGCCAGGTCTACCAGCTGTTTACCCCCCCCCCCCTGTCAGGACTTCAGTCTGGTGTTGCTGGGGCCAGTCATGGAACAAGGCATCTGGGACTTGGCACATTTGTACATCCATCGCGGGTGGGGTTCCATTTATGACCTATCCATCTTCCCCCTCCTGTTGAAGACCTAATGGTATGAATGTGGGTGTGGGTGTGGGGGTGCAATGGAGACATGAAACATATTGCCCCACCTCAGCAGCACCTCAGCCATGTCTCCAACCTATACCCCTCTATGCACAATTACTAGTGTGTCTTCCCAGTCTCCATGAAAGCTAGACACAGTAAGCGCTCATAGGTATGCCAGTCACCTGAGCCACTAATTGAACCCGGGTATCCTGGGATGAAGTTAGGGCTTCACTACTCTACACCACCACAATGGCCAACATTTTTGATCACATTAGCAAAATTTCCCCTTCCCTTTTAACTTTCCAACAAAAGTCCCCTTCCAACATTCTCAAGCCAAGATCATATTTGCTTCCTTCAACTGGTCTGATATTCTATCTTTAACCAACCTAACCTCTGCAGCACACTCGTCACACAAATTCTCACTAACCTTCAAGACTCCCTCTTCCATAAAATAACACACCTCTATAAACTCCAAAAGAATAACCGGGTCACCTATGAGCTGAAATCCCTCCTTAGCCTCAGGGACAATGCTTGGCACATGTGGAAAAGCAATCCCTCTATCATCTCCAGGCAACAGTACACATGGCTTAGGAGCCTTGGCAAAGAGGCAACCAGATATCATAAAAGTTATACTATGAAAACTCAAACATCCCTTCTCATCTCCACCAAAGATTTCTGGACAGAAGTAAACTACTTAACAAGCCATACTAATTCATCCAATGCTCGTATCTATTCTTCTCATCTCACAGCCACTGATTTCAGTCTCCACTTCAGTACACTTCCTGTCAGGGTCCAATAATAGTTCTCCCTCTTCACTCTCTACCCCCTTGCTTCCCCTTATATTCCCTTTCCATGTCAGTGTTATCAAAGTTAAAGACAACATCACTCCTTGTATATTTAAAATCTGACACACCAGCTGGACCAGATCTTCTCCCCTGGTTTCTCCAATGTAAGGAATTCTTAGCCACCCTCTGCTTCATATTTGTAACCTCTGCCTTAATAAAATACCATACCTAATATCTGGATAACAGTCAGCCAGCCATTGTTAGACCCTGCCTTATAAAAACTAACCCCTCCCACCCTACTGACTTTCGGCCCATCTCTATTCATCCCAGCCTTGAAAAATTTGTTTACAACCAACTCACTCAATACATCTACCAATATACTCTTCTATCCTCAAAACATTTGTGCTGACTGCAGCACATCCACCCTTGTTTGGTCACTTACTGATAACATTGTCCTTTCTATGGACAAAGGCTTCCTGACTGGTGCCATCTTTACTGATCTTGCCAAAGCTTTTGACCTGGTTCACCATAACATCCTTTTGTATTGGGACTTCCAAGATGGCTGCACACTGACTAACAAGCTAAACATTAGCCCTCTCAGTGTGAAAACAGAAACTCAACAGAGAAGGCCAGTACACGTTTGTGTTTATTGGTAAATTTCAGTAACTGGTTAGTTAAGTGTACTGCTTGGGTGCCTGGAAAAAAAATCAGCTACAACAAGTGAAGAAACACTGACTGGGGAAAGTTCTGCAGCTGTTCAGCAAAAAGCAATGCAACCTCCAGGCATGTCTTTCAGTAACCTACAGGAAGATACAAGACAACAACCGCAAACAGACCTGGTTAAAATAAACAAAACATTGATGGAGTATAACACAAACAAAAGGTTAGTAAAATGGAAGAAACTTTAAAAATATATTCAGATTAGGTGATAAAGCTGCAAAAATCAGAGGCTGAAATGAATATGAGACTGCTCGGGAAGAGATGTTTAAAAAAATAATAGAATTAGAGTTGGGAAAACCTCATATTTTCAGCTAAACCAGAGAAGCTGGAAGGACTAGACTTCATTAATTTTATGAAATCACAAACAAGTAACTGGATTGGTATTCCATACAGTAGGAGCTGTTAGTTGAAAGGGCACATCATGTGTATGCTTCAAACTTGGCTATGAGAAAGCAACTTAGACTTTTAATAGTAAAAATGCAATCTTACCACCAGGAGGAGTTGTTTCTGACAAAACTGTGGCAGAAGGACAAAATACTAAAAGTGTGAGACAAAGTGTTTGTGGAGAGCAACTACTCATTGTACACTAGGCAGAAGAGGACTAAATTTATTCCACTATTCAAGGAATCTCAAGATGTGGGTGTGAAATTCAAACTGCTATACCCAGCTGTCTTCAAGGTATTCTTCCCTGGAGGGACAAAATCACTTTTTGATGAAGTATATGCCAAGGAGGAAATATAAACATTTGTCCTACAAAAAGTGAGCTGTGAAACAGAAGATTCTGCTTCTCTTCTGGTAATAGACCAGAGAGAGACTACTTGTGAAACCTTTTTCCAACGTTTCAACAGAAAATGCTGTACAGAAGGAAGGGAGCATGACAGTTCATAGAAGAATCGAGAGTACACTGGAAAGGAAGTAGAGAGGATCTGAGAGATGGAGATAAACAGTTACAAAACCAGTAACTTAATGTGGGATTACAATGCAATAACTATATTTGTGAAATACAAAAGAACAAGAAAATCTGGAAATATTAGACTTTTCAAAAATTATTGGACTTGTGGGGGGACTCTAAAGTATATGCCATACTTTATGTTATTAATGTTGGGATAAATGCTCTGAGGAGGGGGAGAAAGTTAACTATAAGTAAAGAAAACTTTTTTTCTTCTTAATAGTATTTTTGTAGTATATTGTTTTCTCTGCATGGTATAAAGTAAAGTTTTCTCAGTTATTTTTAAGTGTAAATGGGGATTGTACACAGGTGCTGCTGTTCTTTGTTCTTTTTTCCCATTTCTTTCTCTCTTCTTGTTCAATTAAATAAAGTAGGCACTAAGATGTAAAAAATGGTTAAAACAGCATGACAAAAGACACTGTTTTTCTTTCATTCTTGCATGAGGGAATGACTGGATTAAGGACCATAGACTGATTTAGCAACACACTTTTAGAGAAACCAAGTAAATGAAAAAGAATACTAAGAAGTTATGTACTCACCATAATGTTCCGTGTGGGCTGTTCACCTTGCCTTCATTTTTTACTGATGAGTTTGAAGCAGATCCATCAGCTCCGGTACGGCCGTATGCAAAGCTCGAGGTCTTCCAGTAGCTCGAGGCCAAGCCCCTATCCCATGATGCACTGTGAATCACCTCAGATCTTGTTTGCTGCATGTACTATAACCATATAATGAGCTATCCTTGTATTGAAAGGAAGAAGAAATTGAGCAACCAGGATGAGACCAACATCTAGGTCAACTATCAGCCAGGAGGGGGAAGGAGGGAAGGACGTAAGAATGAATGTGAGATGAACAACTCACATTGAACGTTATGGTGAGTACATAACTTCTTAATGTGAAGTTGTTCAATCTCGGCATTCATTCTTTACTGATGGGTAGCGTCCCTAGCATCATCAATCTCGGGTGGCTCACGGGAGTACATTCTTCAGAACCGTAGACCCAAAAGAAGCCCTGTCCCTGGAGGTCTTACCAACTTTGTAAAGCGTGATAAAGGTATGTAATGCATGATAAAGGTATGAGGTTTAGACCAAGTGGCTGCTGCACAAATGTTATCAAGGGGCAATTTGGCTTGGAATGCAGAGGATGTAGAAACTGCTCTCGTTGAGTGTGCTTTAATCTTGTGTTGCAAAGGCATATTAGCAGCTGAGTACACAAAGGTGATACAAACAGATAACCATTTAGACAGAGTTGTTTTAGTCACTGGTCTGCCTTTTCTGGCTTCAGAGAATGAAACAAAGAGCTGGTCTGATTTCCTGATATCTTTTGTTCTATCCAAATAAAATCTGAGCTGTCTGTGAACATTAAGTTTGTGCAGCATATACTCCAACTTATTGGAATGATTAGAGAAGAAAACTGGTAACTCAATGACTTGATTGATATTAATTTCTGAACAAACTTTGGACAAAAAAAGAGGGGTTTGTTCTAAGAGGTATCAGCATGAAAAATCAAATAAGGAGGGCTGATAGATAAAGCTTGAAGTTCTGACACTCTGCAGGCAGAAGTGATAGCTACCAGAAAAATGGTTTTCCATGACAAATATTTGAGGTCACAAGATGATGCTGGTTCAAACAGGGGAAGGATTATACGAGACAGCATAAAATCTAGATTCCATGGCGAATAGGGAGTTTTCACAGGAGGTCTCATATGAAATGTTCCCTTGAGAAAGGCCTTGGATAACCTGTGGGACATGATATTTAGCCCCTCAATCCCGAGACGAAAGTTGGATACAGCAGCCAACTGAACACAAACTGTTGCGGCTGCCGCACCTTTATTAAAGATCGTCGTACGGATGTCAAGAGGGCTTGGTAAGGATCAATGTCCTGCTTAGAAGCCCATATGGAAAAATCTCTTCCACTTAACAAAATATAATCTTCTAGTGGATGGCTTATGAGAAGACAAAAGGATCTGTTTTGTCTCATTGGAGAAGTTATGAAGCCTGGCTATGAGGGGAACTGGAGCGGCCAAGCTGTCAGCTTCAGTGACTGCAGAGAAGGATGAAGGTCCCTCGATGGATGTGTCAGAAGGTCTGGAACTGGGTCCAGAATCCACGGATCCTGTAAGAGATGATGTTGAAGGAATGGGAACCAAATCTGCCAAGGACAATGAGGGGCTTTAAGAATGATGGTCCTTCCCAGGGATTTTGCTTTCTGTAGAACTTTGGGTATCAATGGGATAGGTGTAAATGCATAGAGGAGACCCGGGGGCCAATCATGTTGGAGTGCATCCCTTGGGCTTTCTCCCAGAGGAGGAATCAGGGCAAAGTAGCTTCTGCATTTCGTGTTGATGTGGCTGACAAAAAGGTTGCAGCAAGGTTGGCCCCATTTGCAGAAAGTCCTGTCCGCAATCTTTCTTGAGGGACCACTCGTGCGGCAACAAGATTGCCCTGCTCAGTTTGTCTGCTATCACGCTGGATCTCCCCGGGATATGCATTGCCAACAGAAAGCGCTGGGAGGAAACATCCCACTGCCAAACTCTGAGGGCTTCTTGGCAAAAGGGGTAAGATCTGGTTCCCCCTTGTTTGTTCAAGTACCAGACTACTGACATATTGTCTGTCTGAATTGCAATCGTTCCTAGGGAAAGAGTCCTGGAAGTACTGCAACACCAAAAGTACTGCTCTCATCTCCAGGACATTGATATGCAGATGTGATGCCTGATCTGTCCATGTGCCTTGGGCAGTCTTTCCCTGAAAATGCCCCCCCCCCCACCCTATGATGACATGAAGAGATGTCAGCCACCGCTGGGGATCTTTCTTGCAAGCACTCGTAATCAATATAGTGTGGTCCATGGGAAGCTTCTGGTAAGACCACTGAGTGAACAACAGCCACTGAAGAATCTGCATATGCATTCTTGTTAATGGTATGGCTAGGATTGCTGCAGCCATCAAATCCAATACTTTCAGAACTTCTGAAGCTAGTGCTCTGTCTTTCGATACCAAAGTGCTGACATGCTGACGAAGGAGGAAGACTCTTTCGATTGGTAGCCTTACAGTGGTGGTTGAGGTTTCTAGCGCTGCCTCAATAAAAACAAAATGCTGCGATGGTAACAAGGCAGGCTTTTCTGAGTTGACTGCAATGCCTAAATGATTGCAGAGTGTACTCCCTTGCCTGAATCAGTTGATACCTGGTGATGGCGGTAAGGAGCCAATCGTCTAGGTACAGAAACACCTGGAATCCTAGACACCTCAGGTGAGCCGTGACCACTGCCATGCATTTGAACACTCTGGGGGCTGTAGTGAGACCAAAGGGCAGGGCTCAAAACTGATAATGATTGGCTCCCAGCCAGAAACACAGGTGATGTCTGGATGGCCTGGCCATCTTTATGTGGTAGTACTCATCCTTGAGATCTATCAAGCACATCCAATTGTCTTTCCCTAAGAAGGGACGTATAGACTGGAGCATGACCATCCGGAACTTCTCTTTCTTTACATATTGGTTGAGTCCGCTGAAGTCCAAAATGCGTCTCCAGTCCCGTTTTCTTCAGAACCAAAAAGAACCTCGAGTAAGTTTTGGATCCTTTTTGGTCTGCTGGGACTGGCTGGATGACTCTTTTTCTAGCAACTTGTGGACCTCTATAGTTGCTTGTTCCCTGCAACTGGGTGGAATGTCCGGGATTCTACTTATGGATGGGGGGGGGGTGGCGAATGGTATGAAGTACCCTCTGGAAATTATGCTTTGTACCCAGCTGTCTTTTGTTATTTCTTGCCAGGCGTATGGATACAAAGATAAGAGATGCCCAACTGCCTCCAGAGCAGGACAGCCAGGCCTCCTTTCAGGAGTGCTGGTAGGACTGACCAGAGAAGTGATCTCTGTCACCCTGATGCTGCGGACCCCCTCTGCCGTGAGGGCAGCGTCTTCCACTATTACACCCTCCTCTGCCCATGGAGGGGGGTTCACCACGTGTGTCCTGAAAGGCTCCTTGGGCTTTCTGGAAAGTACAGTTGTGTACACTTACTATAAATGTAGATGTTCGAGTGTATTCACTGTTGCAGTCATTACACTTGGGTTATCCTGCTGGCAGGCTACCCGCAGTCGGTCTGAATTCCAAAGTCTAGGTCCGGCATCGGTTGCTGTCACCTCTTCCCGGACGTCAGTGCGCTAGGGGTATAAAAGATGCAGCAGACATCATTTTCTTCAGTTTTTCTTGCCCCAGATGTCAGGTGCCCCCAAAAGGGTAGGCTAAAAATATGCCAATAAAACATACATGCACCAAAATACATTTTCATCTACAAGCAAATACACCACATAGGCTGCATAGATTAGAGAAGTGCAGATAAGTTCCAGCAAAGAAATGGGGGATGGAGGGTGGGTAACCTGAAACAGTTATTGACTTTTTCTGACATCGGCTGAGGCAAGAAAGAGTCCCCAATGGGGTACTTAGCTTTTAGAAGTCTTCGAAGTAGTATTCGGAAGTAGTAATCTCTGGATCTGACCGACCGGCACTTGCGAACAGCTTCTGCTTCGGGCGCCACGCGGCAAGAAAGACTGAGGAAAATGGCGTCGGCTGATGCCTTTATACCCGAAGACCAACAGAGATGACGTCGGGTGAACTGCGACATCAGCCGAAGCCGGACCCGGACTTTGGAATCTGGCCGACCGAAGGGCTGCCTGACGACAGGACAACCCAGTTGTTATGACTGCAGATGCATCCATGAAGGACATCCTGGACTGCAACAGTGAATACACTCGAACATCTACATTTATGGTAAGTGTACACAACTGTACTATGTTCTTCATGTTTCACTGTTGCAGTCATTACACTTGGGTTGAATCCCAAAGCTATGGTTGGGAGGGCTGGAGCTAAATAGCATTAGGAGCGGCTATGAGGCCCTGCAGAACTGCAGTAGCAAAGCCTGCCCTGGATTTAGAGTAGAGTGGTAAATGATAGTGCTTTGTAAAGGTGTACACTGAACTCCAGGTAGCAGCCTCTAAAATGTCTTTGGTTGGTACTCCCTTGAGGAAGGCTGCTGAAGTGGTTGCTGCTCTGGTTGAATGTGGCCTAATGCCCTTAGGCACTGGCTTGCCATGTTGTGAATAGCAGAACGAATGCAGTGGCCTATCCACTTTGAAATAGCCTTTCCTTGTGATCCTGCAGCATATGCCACTAGTAGTTGCTCTGTCTTTCTGAAAGCTTTGGTTCTGCTCAAGTAGAAGCGTAGTTGTCTGTGTATGTCCAAAGAATGCAGAATTCTCTCCCCCTTATTCTGTAGGTTTGGATAAAAAGTAGGCAGATGAATAGTTTGGTTAAGGGCTACAGTGGACACCACCTTAGGCATAAATGTCAGGTTTGCCCTCAGAGAAACCCTGTCTGGATAAAAATGATAAAAGGTTCCACAGCCATGAGTGCCTGTAGCTCTGAGACTCGTCTTGCAGAGGTTATTGCTAGGAACAGAGCTGTTTTCCAAGATAAAAACTTTATATCAGCTGCAGTGGCTGGCTCAAAAGGAGGCAGGGTGAGTTTTTCCAAGACATAATTGAGGTCCCATGCAGGTATTGATGACCTCCTTGGAGGCCTTAAGTTTTTGGCTCCTCTGAGGTACTGCCTTAACAAAGGATGAGAAAAGATTGGTGACTCTGTATTGTAATGAGCCAAAATGGCAGAGGCATGAATTTTAATTGATGAGAAGGACAGGCCTTTGTCCAGCATCTCAGTTAAGCATTGCAAAATCTGAGGAATATTTGGTACAGCTGTGTCAATTCCTTGTGCCTGGTTCCAAGCACAGAATCTCTTCCACTTTTCAGCGTAAGTTTTTCTGGTACTAGGCCTTCTGGCCTCCAAAATGACATCCATCACAGCTTTAGTGGGAGGCGCGTTTTCTATGACTACATTATCCGCCATGCTGCCAGATTTAAGGTCTTTAGTTGGCTGTGCAGGATCTGATTGTTTTGTTGGGACAGTAGATGAGGTATTTGAGGCAAGGTTCAAGCCGGGAATTGAGACAAGTTCCTTAGGACTGGATATCAGTACTAACGGGGCCAGTCTGGGGCAATCAGTATCATCTTTGGCTTCTCTTGTCTGACCTTTAGGAGTACCTTGGGGAGGAAAGGCATATACTGCTAAGCTTTTCCAGCTGAAAGATAGGGCGTCCTCTTTCCATGCTTGTCTGTGATATGTCCTTGTGTGGAATCTTTTTAGTTGGTAGTTGTGAGGAGAGGCAACTAGATCTATATCCGGGCATCCCCATTTCCTTGTTATCAAGCTGAAGACTTGTGGATGCAATTTCCACTCGTGGGGATCCATGAGGTTCCTGCTTAGTTTGTCTGCCAGAATATTTATCTTTCCTGGCAGGAATTGTGCCTGCAGATGTACTTGGTAAGTTAATGCTGTGTCCCACAAAGTTATGGCTAGTCTGCAAAGGGGGTAAGAATGAGTGCCTCCCTGCTTGTTTATATACCACATGACCGTGGTGTTGTCTATCTTTATCAGTAGTTGTCCCGGATGAAGTAGGTCCTTGAAGGCTGTCAGGACATTCTGAACAGCTAGCATCTCTTTTTGATTGATACGTAGATACATTTGATTTGCGGACCATGTGCCTTGAATACATCTTCCTGCCATGTGGGCCCCCCAGGCATAATCTGATGCATCCGTTGTTCATGTCTGCCTGGCTGGGGCTAAAGTGAATGGCTTTCCCTTGTTCTGGTGACAAGCCTTCGCCCACCATCAAAACTCCTGTTGCAGGCAGGGAATGAGGGTAATTATTGTTTCCAGCCTGTGGCAATGTTGAGTCCAAACACTTTTTAGGTACCACTGAAGTTTCCTCATATGCAGTCTCGCATATGGAATTAGTAGAATGCAGGATGCCATGAAGCCCAAAGCCTGCAGAATTTTTCTTGCAGATAACTGGGCCTTTGTTGCCAACAGATTGAAATAGGTAGTCAGTTGCTTTTGTTTGTCTGGCATGAGATAAGCCATCTGGGCAGTTGTATTTAAGCTTGCAACTAGGAATATTATCTCTTGAGAGGGTACTAGTTTTGATTTCTTTTCGTTGACTGTGTACCCTAGGCCTGTTAGAAATCTCTTTACAAATGCCAGATGCTGTAGTAGAATGTCCTTGTTCTCTGCTTGAATGAGGCAGTCGTCCAAGTAAGGATACATTTGTATTCCTCTCTGTCTGCAGAATGCAATTACTGGTGCCAGGCACTTTATGAAGACCCTGGGCGCAGTAGATAAGCCAAAGGGCAGTGCAGAGAATTGGTAATGCATTGAGCTAGCTTTGAATCTGAGGTATCTTCTGCATGTTTGTCTGATTGGGACATGCAGGTATGCCTCTTTTAGGTCTAAAGTCACAAGCCAAGCCTTCTTGCCCAGCATGGGCCGAAGTTGCTGTAGAGTCAACATTTTGAATTTTGGTATATCCAGATATGTGTTTAGAATAGATAGGTCCAGTATTGGTCTCCAGGTCTTGTCCTTTCTTGGTACCAAGGACAGTCTTGAATAAAATCCTGCTCTTACTCTGGTACTTGTTGAATGGCCCTCATGTGCATGAGGGATGAGACTTGCTTTTGTGCCTCTGCCCATTGATGTTTTGGCAGGTCTGGCCAACCGTTTGTCCTTGGCAGGGTATGGAAGTGAAATTTGTAGCCTTTGTAGCCTTGCGACACTATGTCTAGGACCCATTTGTCCTGTATTACAATCTGCCAATTTTGAGAATAAAGTGCTAGTTTTCCCCCTAAAGGTACTGCCAGAAGATAAGTGCTTAGTGCAGGCAGGGGGAAGTCATTGGGACTGTTTCTTGTATGGCTGTGATTTGCCTTCCCAACTTTTGGAAGTAGAAGCGCCCCATTGTTTAGACGTGTACGAACCTTGGGGCTGGGATCTGCCTCTTGGGCGTCTGTATCTGCCCCTTTGTGGTCTGTCACTGGAAAGGACCAATTCTTTGTTGGCCAGTGTCTGCCAAATCTTGGAGGCTGTACCTGTAAGAAATCTGACATCAGTCTGGAGCAAGAAATAATTTTCCCCAACGGGGTACTTAGCTTTAAATGAAGACTTCGGATCTGAAATTCGAACACGAAAATCTCAGGAGTCGGCCGACCGGCACTTGCGGACTTGCTTATGTTTCGGGCACCGCACGGCAAGAAAGACTGAAGAAAATGGCGTCGGCTGCATCTTTTATACCCCTGGTGCACTGACGTCAGGGAAGAGGCGACAGCAACCAACACCGGACCTAGACTTTGGAATTCAGGCCGACTGCGGGTAGCCTGCCAGCAGGATAACCGAAGTGTAATGACTGCAACAGGGAAACACGAAGAACATCCACATTTTTCCGCCCCTTTGGCCTTTGGGATAAGGCCATGTAGGGTTGAAAAAACAAACTCCAACGGCAGACAGAGTCTTTCCCTCCTGTTCACACCTGGTCAGTGTTTCCTTCACTTTGGGCCCAAAAAGAGATGAGCTATCAAAAGGGGTGTTTACAAAAGATGACAAAGGGTTCCGCAAAGGAACACAAGCACATCCAGGAATGTCTTCTGAGAGCGATTCCTGTACCCGCTGCCCTACTCATTCCATCAGCTGCATAGGATATGAGATGCATGGATGAGTTGACAATAGAGTTTAGGGTAGCAAGCTGGGCAGCAACTTTGTCAGAGGCCCCTGCAGCTACTGTACCCTGAAGAGCATCTCCCGACTCCTTAAGGGGATCTCTTTGCAACCTAGTGAAATGGGTTAAGTAGTTCAGTGAGCGGAGAGTAAAAGTCGCTGAACTAAACATACATTTCCCATACCTATCCATGATCCTAGACTCTCTATTAGGCGGATGGATAAACGAGTAAGTCTCAGACATTTCCTTTTTGGTGGCCGCCGCCACCACCATGGCATCAACAAGGACTCCTTTGGATAAGAAGGTTCTATCTGGAGGAGTTGATATGAATTTGTTAGGCCTCCTAGGAACAGGCTCCATGGACTCCGGAGACTCCCACACCCTCCGAGAGACCAACTGCATGAGCTCATTGAAGGTCGGAGACACCCAAGAGGTGGAGGGTTGAGACCCAAAAGTTTACGGAGAACTGACTCATCCTCAGTAGGGCTTTTGGACTGCCAGTCACCCCTCTGCCTAAGGATCTCAAGTGTCTCAGCAAAGGAGATGTCCTCAGAGAGGGAACACGGGGACCTTTCTGACTCATTCAAGTCAGTGTCAGATGTTAAAGACTCCTGTGGGGAGTCCAAGGGTCTCCTCATGCACAACCTCTTCCTGCAAACCTTTTCAGTGGTAGCCGCTGGGGAGGTCTCGGAAGAGCAGGGGGCACCCTGTGGGGCTAGCTGAGGCTCTGGGTCTCTACGCCTAGCCTGGATGATGGAAGCAGAAGCAGACACAGGTGCTTTAGATGATGAGGAAGCAAGGCCTGCAGTCAAGGATGTCATGGGGACAAAGTTCTCCTCATGGCCTCGAAGGCACCATGACTCCAATGTGAAGGAACACACGGATCCGAGGGAACAGTCAAACCCTCCCGCACCGAGGCCTTGCGCTCCGAGCCAGAGGTAGGAGCTGAGCTCATCCGGGCCGAAGCCCCGAGAGGAAGAGTCGGCACCGACAAGTCGGTCCAACTATCCTCCCCGGATCTGTCTGGAGAGTGTCAGCCCCTAGAGTCCACAGTCGGCGCCGAGGACGTCAAAGTGGATGGAGCTGAGGACACTGGAGCAGGTCTAAGCTCCAAAGGCTCCACGATCAACAGGTCTGCTTCCTCTGGCTCTGAAGGTCCGGTACGGCTCGGAGGAGTCGTCAAAGCAGGAGTAGTGGTCTTTGGCTTCGAAGCTGCTGGGGTCACAGCCAACAACAATTTAGCAAGGCCTGGTGCCTGTAAGAGCTTTTGCACCAATTGATCCATATCCAAACCTGACAGGCTGACAGAAGACCTAGCAGAATGCACAGACGGTGCCGAATGAAGCAATGGGGATTGAGGCACTTCGGATACCGGCTCCAAGGCTGTGGGCCGGCTCCGAAAAGAAAAGATAGTCGGCTCCGAGGTCTGTGGAGCCGATGTTGCAGAATCTTCCAATTTTTTTGATTTCTTAGACTGCTTAGAGTCCTTAGATTCCACAGAAGATCTAGAGGACTTGGAAGACTTGCTGGCCACATCCTGGTCACTCAACGCCTCTTGAAAGGGGTGCTTCAACAAACCCCTGTCCATCAATTTCCTTTTCCTCTCTAACAACACTCTCGAAGAAAAGGAATGACATATGGCACAAGACTCCTGTAAATGGACATCTCCTAAACAATAAACGCATGTAACATGCCCATCCATGATAAGACATTTTTGGTTGCAGTCTGGACACTTTTTAAAGCCAGACTTTGGGTGCTTGTCTTTGTCATCTGCCATAATACTGCTACAACAAACCACAAAGCAGATAAACAATTTACTAGGCTCTAACAACACACACACTACTGAGCCTATGAAAAAGATATCTCAAAATATTAATAAGGCTATTAGGCTCTAAAAATCACAACCCACACACACTAGAAATGAACCTGATAAAGAATTTAACAACTAGCAAAAAGCTGTAGAAGAACCACTAAATATCTAAACACACTTTCCACAACTAAGGCCCAAAATATACAAGGCCAACAACAGAAAAATGCTATTTAAAGTCTCTGGAAACTACTTAACACAGCAAGAAAACTACACCAAAAAACATGAGGCCGTTATTTTAAAGATTACTAATCACACACGGGAAGGGGAGCTTCAAGGAAGCTCTAAAAACTAACTACCTAGAAAGTTTAGAAAAAAATGTTACTAAGCAACTGGTAAATATGAAAATATTTAAGTTGTACTGGTCCAAGCTTGCACTGGAACCTCCGATCAGATGCCGCGGTAAACTAGATCTGGGGTGATTCACAGTGCATCATGGGATAGGGGCTTGGCCTCGAGCTACTGGAAGACCTTGAGCTTTGCATACGGCCGTACCCAAGCCGATGGATCAGCTCCGAACCCATCAGTAAAGAATGAATGGCGAGATTGAACAACTTCACATTAAATATTATGAGGCTTTTTTCTAGCAAATGAATGTATGCTTAGTAGCAATTCTGTATCTGGCCCTCATGTCTCCTTGGAAAATATCTGATAGAGAAACTGGCTCTCTGGTTCTCATGGCTCCGTGGAGACAATCTGATACAAAGAAATTGTTTACAGTCTGGAGGACAGTGTTCGGCTGGAGGGAAAAAAAAAAAAAGAGAGAGAAACTGGCTACGAAACAATGTTCTCAGAGAGCATTTATAGGTTACCCCAGCTGTTGGGAGAGCGGTAAAGATAAGACAAAACCACTCGGCACTATTATGTCTTAGCATGGATAACCTTTCTTTTAGATTAACTCAAGTCTGCAAGTGTGGCTGTCAGTTTTGGACATTTGTTACTATTAGGAGGGTAAAACTTCAATTTCTGAAGATGTACGTAGTTTTGTGTGTTAGTATTAAGTTAATAGGTTTTAGGGAGGTATTGGAGGCTTATTTTTTTTATTTTTTTTGAGGGCTTTCAATAAAACAAGCAGTTTTGTAAGATGCGACAGAGGCTCAAATGGATACGGCAAGAAACAAATGTATTAAAGTTCAGCCTGTCAAACAGTGTATGCATGTAACACAAAATCTGGAACTAGACATTTAAAAAAGGGTGTTATACATAAAAGGTGGGAATAACAATTTTTACTACAATGATGATTTCTGTAATGTCTTTAAATGTCAATGGTCTCACAGATAAATACAAAAAAGAAACAGTGAACTATATTAAAAATGTAGAGTACAAATAGCTATGTTACAGGAGACATACTTGGAAAAAAACTGAACATGTGAATTTACGAAAGAAAGGTTTTCAGAAATATCTGGAACAAAGGAAAAGAAAGGTATTTGCATTAATTGCAAGAGGAGCTCCAATAGTGATAGAAGAGCATAAAAAACAATGACAGATTTGTGGTGCTAAAGGGTTACTACCACTGGAGGAGGATTACACTGGTCTGTATTTCTATTCCAACTAAAACTGCTACTATGGATCTTAATCAGTCTTCAGCAAGGAATATTATTCGGAGGTGGGGGACTGGAACTTGATTTGTAACAGTGAAAACATGTCTGGGGCGCCCAGAATGGAAAGTATAACAAAGGATGTTAGACTTTTGAAGAAATTTATGAAAATACTTGGCATGGAAGATGTGAATTTACATATTATCCCAAGATATAAAAACTGGGTTAGGCTAGACAGAATTTACATTTCACAGGAGCATGTGCATTTAATTGAAGGTCTTGATACATACCCAATAACCATTTCAGATGATGCACCAGTCATAACTAAAATAAAAACACAAGGTAATGAAATAAAAATGAGACATTGGTGCTTTCCCACCTATCTGTTGAAAAGTGGAATTTAAGGAAAGGGTAGTGGAGGTTACTCAGGAGCTATTTGACAGGATGGAAATTACTTCTGAAAATATAGCTAGAGAGTGGGTAAAATTAAGGTAGAGTTGAAAAATAGGGTGGAAATGAAAGGGAGTGATGATTAAGATGGAACAAGAACTATTTAGAGGGACTGACAAATGTTAAAGTACTGCAGAATAGGGGGGATCTCACAGGACAAGAGGAGGATCAACTGCAGAATGCTAACCAGAAAATAAGGGATTACCTTGATAATATAAATGAGTTTAGAAAGATTGCTGTTAAGCAACTGTTTTTTGAAAAGACTAGAGCACATAAACTTTTAGCACAATGACTCAGACAACAGAAAGTAGAAAGGGCTTTGGCCAAGCCTAGGGAGCCTACAACAAGGAAGGTAAACAAGAGATCCTGTAGAAGTATTCAAAATATTTTGAAAATTCTATGAAAGTCTCTATTAAGCAGAGAAATATGGAAATCAAGAAAACATACACATGGAAATATTTATGGAATTAAATATGCCAAGGTTAGAAGTAGATGAGGTTCAATTATTAACTGTTAGGATAGGATAAGATGAGATAAAAATTGGGATTTATAACTAATCTACAGAAAAGTCCCCAGGAATAAATGACATTCCTGTGGAAGTTTGGAAGCTAGGAGGGAAAAAACTGATAAAGATCTGGAAGGTTTTGCTTAACAGCATTTTAACAGGAGGAGACGTACCAGCAACCTGGAAGAAAGCAGTGCTACTTTAACACCTAAAGAGGGTAAAGATACATCTGATTGAGTTTCATACAGGCCCATTTCAGTACTAAACCATGATTATAAAGTGTTCATGTCTGTAACGGATAAAATAATGGCAAAAGTAATGCCAACATTAATAGATATGGATCAGTGTGGTTTTGTGGAGGGGAGGCAAACATCTGACATTAACAAAGGGAAGCAAGAATGTAAGAAAATACATTTGTTGCTGGTGGGTCTTGATACAGGGAAAGCATCTGACAGAATAAGCTGGGACTTTACGAACAGGGCAATGGAAGCATTTGCATTTCCTGAAAAAAATTACAAGATTGATTAGGAGGGCTGTATGAGGGATCGGAGGAGAAAATTAGAGTGGGTGGGGTCCTCCTTGATAATTTCTGCATGAGCAAAAGAACCAGGCATGGGTGTCCTCTTTCCCCTTTGTTGTTTGTGTTATATTTAGAACCATTGGCAAAGAAAGCAAGGGACTCCGAAATTCAGGGATACAACTGGTATGGTAGCCAAGAAAAGCTGTCTCTATTTGCAGATGATATTCTATACCTGATGAAACCAAACAAGACATTACAGAGTTGTGGAACATTTTGAAACAGTTTCAAATCTTTTCAGGATACAAAATTAATTAAGCTAAAGCAAAGGCAATAGTGGTTAAATATATACCCACATATGAATTGCTTCAGCAATATCCATATTTATGGGGACATGATAAAATTAAGTATTTAGGAGTATGGATTAAAAATTATTCTGGTGTAGCAGGACATGTGGGAAGAGACTAAAAAGAGAATACAAACACTGAGAAAATGGAAACTTTATTATATGGACATGGGCAGTAAGATACAAGCAGTTAAAATGTTTTTAGTCCCATTAGTCTTATACACAGGTCAGGCATATTTTTATCAACCAGAGGAGATGTTTTTATAGCAAATAATATATCTGTGAGGGGAAGAAGGCAAGAGTCAAGTGGGATAAACTGACTCTTCCAGTAGAACAGGATAAATTGGGATTACCCCATCTGAAGGGGTATTTCAAAGCTGCACAGTTAAGGCTCCTATACATAGCACACACAAAAAATGAGAAGTTATGTACCTACCATAACATTCCATGTTAGTTGTCTTCTCTCACCTTCTTTCTTGCTGGATGGGTTTGGAGCCGAACCTCGGCTCCGACTCGGCCTATACTAAAGCTTGAGAGCTAATTTTACCGGCTTGAGGCAACCCTATATCCCATGATGGTAGGTGGTAACTACCCAGATCTCGTTTGGTAGCTAAGAAACAATAGCCAATTCAGTCTCCCCTCTGAGGTGGAGGAGGAGAAAGAAGAACTCCCCAAATATCACTACCTGAAGCTGTATCTACCCCAGGACCAACTGTCTGAGCTAGCAATAGTGCAAGATAAGGTCCCCTGGAAGAAGAGGAAAAACCTCTCGGTCTGTCCAGGCTAGGGGGATAGGGGGCGGGACGCAAGAAAGAAGGCGAGAGAAGACAACTAACATAGAACGTTATGGTAGGTACATAACTTCTCAATGTTAAGTTGTCAATCTCGCCTTCATTCTTGCTGGATGGGACCGCGTCCCTAGCACCTTCATCCTGGGTGGCTCATTGGAACAGACTCTTGAGAATGGTGGAACCAAAATTTGCCCTGTTTCTGGAGGCCATCTCCAATTTGTAATGTGTAACGAAAGTATGAGGCGAGGCCCATGTGGCAACCGCACAGATAGTGTCTATTGGTAATCTAGCTTGAAAGGCTGTAGATGTAGCCAACACTCTGGTTGAATGGGCTCTTGGCCTAGAAGGCAATTCTTTACCTCTGAGTTGATAAATACAGGTAATCACAGAAGACAGCCACCTAGACAGGGTTACTTTAGATACCGGAAGACCCTTTTTACTTTCAGCATAAGATAAAAAGAGTTAATCAGATTTCCTGAATTGTTTAGTTCTGTCCAGATAGAAGCGGAGCTGACGATGAACGTCCAGACAATGTAGTTTTTGCTCCGCCCTGTTTGAATAATTAGGAAAGAAAACTGGAAGATCAATAGATTGATTTAAATTTGTCTGAGAAGCCACCTTGGGTAAAAAAGACGGGTTAGTTCTTAGCGAAACTCTGTCTTTGTGGAACACTAAATAAGGAGGGCGAATGCAGAGGGCATGAAGTTCAGACACTCTCCTAGCAGACGTAATGGCGACTAGGAATAGTGCCTTCCAGGAAAGTAACTTCAAGGAACAGGAGGCCGCAGGTTCAAAAGGAGGGAGAATCAAGGATGCTAAAACTAAGTTTAAATCCCACTGTGGTGGGGGGTCTTTGATTGGAGGCCTGAGTAAAAAGATACCTCTGAGAAATGCCTTGCAAAGCTTATGGGACATGATGCTGGAGTCAGACAAGCCTATGTGAAAACTTGAGATGGCTGCTAGCTGAACTTTTACTGTGGAGGAAGAAGATCCTGAGTGAAAGATTTCGGCTAGGAAATCCAAGACCGAGTGTATTGGAGCAGTGAAAGGATCTATGTTCCTAGCCTTTGCCCAAAAGGAAAAACGTTGCCATTTACTAGCATAGATCCTTCTTGTGGAAGACTTAAGGGAAGCTACAATAATATCCCGGACAGAATTTGAAATCATTGGAAGCCTGGCTAGGGATGAAAGTGGAGCAACCAAGCTGTGAGGTTGAGAGATTGGAGGGATTGGTGCAGCTGCCCTGATTGATGGGCCAAAAGATCTGGCATTGGATCCAGATGCCAAGGCTGCTCCAAAAGATAGCGATGCAGGAAAGGGAACCATATCTGTCGAGGCCAATAAGGGGCAATGAGGATCATCTTGGCCCTCAAGGTGGTAGCTTTCTGAATTGTTTGTGTGATTAACGGAAAGGGGGGAAAGGCGTAAAGAAGTCCCCGAGGCCAATCGTGGACTAGAGCATCTCTGGGGGAATGGCCTGGAAGGGGGAAGAGAGTGAAGAAGTCGAGGCACTTGCTGTTTTGTGGTGTTGCAAAAAGATCGTAGCAAGGAAACCCCCACTTCCGAAAAATTTTGTCCGTCACCGGTTGCTTGAGAGACCACACGTGAGGCATGAGAATAGCTCTGCTCAGCCTGTCCGCTATGACGTTGGACTTTCCGGGGATGTGCGTTGCTATCGGAAACTGCTGAGAAGAGATCGCCCATTGCCAGAGTCTGAGTGCTTTTCGACACAGGGGATATGACTTGGTTCCGCCCTGCTTGTTGATATACCATACTACGGACATACTGTCCGTCTGAATTGCAATAGTCCCCAGGGGAAGAGAGTCTTGAAGGGCTTACAACGTCAAAAGCACTGCTCTCATCTCCAGGACGTTTATGTGCAAGTGGCATTCGAAGGGTTGCCATGTGCCATGGACTGTCCTGCCCTGAAAATGCCCCCCCACCCAATCAGGGAGGTGTCCGTTGTGACTGTGGCGACCGGAGGGGGGGGTAAAAGGTCTGCCTTGATGAACTTGAGGGGAGACCATCCACCAAGATAGATGTTTTCTGCAAGATAGAGTTATTAGGATCTTGTGTGTCATAGGGAGCTGTTGGAAGGACCACTTGGAGAAAAGCATCCATTGAAGAAGCCGCATGTAAAAGTGGGCAAGGGGAAGAAGCATGATGGCTGCCGCCATGAGACCTAATACTTTCAGAACATACCTGGCCTGAATTTTGTTGTTCTGAAGAAGGACGTGAACATGATTTGGAATATCGAAGACCCTCTGCTCTGTTAACTTTGCTGAGAGCTGAACGGTGTCCAAGGTGGCGCCTATGAAGGTAATAGACTGACAAGGCAGACTTTTCGAAATTTAGAGAGATACCTAGTACTTTGCAAATGTGGATGGTGTAGTCTCTGGCTAGAAGAAGTTGACGGCTGGTGGTGGCAGTGAGGAGCCAGTCGTCTAGATATGGAAACACCTGGAATCCTTGACGTCTCAGGTGAGCCGTAACCACTGCCATACATTTGGTGAACACTCAGGGGACTGTAGTGAGACCAAAGGGCAGGGCTCTGAACTGGTAGTGACTGACTCCCAGCCTGAAGCGGAGAAACCTTCTGGAGCACCTGTGCATTTTGATGTGATAGTACGCATCCTGAAGGTCCACTGAGCACATCCAATTGTCCTTGCCCAGAAGGGGTAAAATGGACTGTAGCGTGACCATCCGGAACCTCGTTCTTTTTACAAACTTGTTTAGTTTGCTGAGATCCAATATTGGCCTCCAGTCCCCTGGTTTTTTTGGTACCAAAAAGAACTTTGAGTAGACTCCGGATCCTAGCTGGTCTGCTGGGACTGGCTGGATGGCTCTCTTTTTTAGCAGCTTTGATATTTCTAGTGCTGCTTGTTCCCTTAGACTGGGTGGAACGTCTGGAAGAGACCCCATTTGAATCGTTGGGGTTTGGATAAAGAGGATTTTGTAACCCTCGGATATGATCGACTGCACCCATTTGTCTTGATTGAGGGAGAGCCAGGCTTGTGGGTACAGCGATAATCTTCCCCCGGCTGCCTCCGAAGGTGGACAGTTGGGCAACACCTCAGGGATGCTGGAAGGGTTTGTCAGAGAGGGTTTCTCTGCTACCCCGGTTCTGCTGACCCCCTCTACCTCTTGGACGGCGTCTGTTGTTGTTGTTGTTCCCCCCTCTGCCTCTAGGGGTGAACTGACCTCTTGTGTCAGGCGTGACTCCTTGTGATTTATGGAACCACATTTTTCCACCCTTTTGACCCTTAGGATATGGTCTAGATGGGGTAGAAAACCAGACTCCTACGGCAGAAAGAGTCTTGCCATCTTGTTCGCATCTGGTCAAAGTATCTTTCACATGAGGTCCAAACAACACTGAACCATCAAAGGGGGAGTTAGTGAAAGACGCCTTGAAGGGGTCTGCGAAGTTACAAAGCCGCATCCAGGCGCGACGCCTCAAAGCCACACCTGTGCCTGCGGCCCTACTCGCTCCATCGGCTGCATATGAAATAAGCCGCATGGAGGAGTTGACAATGGAATTCAGGGCTCCTAGCTGTGAGTTAATTTTTTCCGAGACCCAGCAGCTGATGGATCCTGTAGGACCTCACCCAGTTCTTTAAGAATGTCTCACTGAAGACGGGTGAAGTAGCATAAGTAGTTCAGCGACCGCATGGCAAAGGTCGCTGATGAGAACATCCGCTTGCCGTACCTATCCATTGTCCTAGATTCCTTGTTAGGCGGATGGATAGGTACTGAAGGATCAGCCAGTTCCTTCTTAGTGGCTGCCACCACCACCATGGCATCAACTGGGACACCTTTAGATAAAAATTGCTCATCAGAAGGGGCTGTTATAAATTTAGAAGGCCTCCATGGGGTGGGTTCCATCGAGTCAGGGGCCGTCCACGCCTTCCGTGCCGCCACTTCCATAAGAGGGTCGAAGGGCGGAGACACCCAGGAGGTGGAGGGTCGAGAACCAAAAGCCTCCAGGTAAACCGACATGTCCTCAGAAGGATTAAGGGAAGACCAGTTCCCCCTTTGTTTAAGGATTTCAAGGATGTCAGAGAAGGAGACATCCTCAGAGGGGGACCTTGGGGAGCCTTCCGACTCATCCAAGTCGGTATCAGATGTGACAGACTCAGGGGAGTCCACATGCTTCCTCTTACATGTCCTCTTACGCAGGGGTTCACCTGATGGATCAGGGGAAACCTTGAAAGAGGAGGTCATTCCCAATGGGGAAACCTGAGGCGTTGGATCTCAATGGCCGGGGGTGAGAGAGTGGGAAGAACCATCAGCAGGCACTAAAGTGGGAGGAGCTGATTGAGCTGACCTTAGAGCAGGCACTGGGGCCAGTACGCTCCTCATGACCTCGAAGGCGCCCCTGTCAGGCAGGCTAGAAAGCTCCCGCTCCGAAGAGCTAGGAATCCCAGCCGGCACCGACAGGGACGGCTCCGAAGCCGATGTCGGGGCCGAACTCACCAACGCCGATGCTCCAAGAGGGAGAACGGGGTCGGACAAGGGTCCGATGCCACTCGCCCACTCAGAGCCGGAGAGAGAGTCCAAGCTCCTGGATCCCTCCAAGGATGGCACCATGGACGAGATTGGAGCAGACGACGGAGCCGAAGGGGGAGGTATCGGCTCCGACATCAAAACGGTCACAGCTCCGAGGAGCTCCGGCTCCGAATACTGGGGTAGAGTCGAAGGAGGAATAGTATGTTGTATGGACGTAGCCGCTGTCTGATGAGACAGGCTGTGAAGCATTTGGGCCAGTGCCTGAGACTTTAAAAGTCTACTTACCACCCTCTCAAGGTCATGATCGGAAAGCCTGGAAGACCGAGAGGAATGGCTCCGATGGCTCCGCTCCGAAAGTAACGGTGACCTCGGAGCCGAATGGATAGACTCCAGAGATGGAGATCTGGACCTCTTGCATGTGGAGGGCATCAGCTGGAGCCGACTTTGAAGACAGAGTCTTAGAGGTATCTGCTCCAGCTGGAGCCGATGCAGGTAGCTGCGATACAGAGGTATCGGCTCCAGCCGGAGCCGATAATGTCGCAGAAGATGAGCCACCATCCGAAGGCTTAGAGCCGACGGTTTAGGTGGCTTCAAAGGCTTTCCCGGCACGGACTTAGCCGGGGAACCTTCGGGCTTTAATAAGCCCCTTAGTATCAATTTATTCCTGCGCTCCTGCAGGACTCTTGGGCTGAATGCATGGCACACTGAGCAAGAGTCTTGCAGGTTCCGGGGTCCCAGGCAATAAACACAAGAAGTGTGACCGTCTGTCAGACACATCTTCTGACAGCACGAATCACACTTCTTGAAGCCTGAGACCTTTGTCTCCTTCGACATATTGTTGTTGAAAGGAAAAACAACAAAAATAGAAGAAAACACACACACACACACACACACACACACACACACACACACACACACACACACACACACACACACACTCCAACAAATAGGGATACAGGGATACTGAGGGAACACACACACACACACATCTAAGAATCCCTGTGAGGGAATTAAGAATAAAACGGAAGGGCCTAACGCCTAACCTAGGGTGGGGAGTATGACCGGGATAAGGGATAAAAAATAGGGACTAAACTTTTAAACTAACCAAGAAACTAGCCTATTAAAGATTAAAGTAGTATACTAGGGGAAAAACTAAGGAGAAGACCAAGATTTTACTGAAAAAATAGTCACTAACCTGTGAGCCGGTAAAAAGAGCACCTTGCTAGCGTAAGCGGCAAACGAGATCTGGGTAGTTACCGCCCAGCATCATGGGATATAGGGTTGCCTCGAGCCGGTAAAATTAGCTCTCGAGCTTTAGTATAGGCAGAGTGGGAGCCGAGGTTCGGCTCCAAACCCGTCCAGCAAGAATGAAGGCGAGATTGACAACTTAACATCTATAATTCAAAGAGGAAAGGGATGATGATGAAACAGAGAAGTTCAGGAAACAAGGAGAGACTGGATTTTGGATGCAGGCCTTTAAGGAGTGTAACAATAATTATGCAGAATATTACATCCATAAAGTAGCAGAAAGTATCCTAAGAACTAAGCCAACACAGGAATGGAGAAAGGAGATTCTGCCAATAGGGATGACTGCAAACAGGGATACAGACAATAGGCAAGATGGGGCTGGAATTTACTGGAGAAGACTGGCAGCAAATAACTAGAGAGGGAAAGATGATAGCATGGGAAAAATGCCAAGAATGTATTTGGACTGCAGGTTAGAGATTGCCTTTCTTATCAAGGATTGATATCAGATTACAGGCAAAGAGTAAAAAAATATCGGGGTCCAAACGAAAGACCAGCACTAGCAGAGTTTTTAATATAATCTAGAAAAGAAACTGCCATTAAACAGGATTAATTAGTAGAGCATATAAAATACTGCATGACAACTATAACAATCAGAGGAGGTTAGAAAGGATTAGGAAGAGAAAGTGGATAAGCAATTCACACAAACAATGTCTCCCAAATATGCAACAAAATCTAGAAGATTTAGGATTTTTGCCTTGAAATGTTTACATAAATATTTTTATACCCAACGTAGACTCCGGAGAATTTTGCCTCATGTAGACAGTAAATTGTTGGAGGTGTGACTGGGAAGAAACAGGTAACTGAGAACATTTTCTGGGAGTGTGGTGAGTTGGCGGACTTTAAGGATTCTCTGCGGGATGCACGGTCGAAGATGCTGGGTGGGCAGATTGGTGTGACGGAGATGATTTTTCTGAGCTATGATACAGAATTGGAATTGCCTAGACATAGTAAGGCCTTACTGTTTAATTATGCTATCTACCAAAAAAAGCAATTACTAGAAAATGGAAATCAAAATCTAAACCAACTATACTAGAAGCAACTGGAACTGAGATCTTTAGAAAAGGGTAGGATCAAACCACAAACGAAAAAGTGCAAATTGTGGGAAAAATACATACGGGGAGGAATGAGTTTTAAAAGAAGGCAGGCCTTAAAAGAGCTATGCAATATTTGACTGAAAATGATTGGACAGATTATAAGTGATGTATAATGTTTGCAACTGGGAATGTGTGAGTATGGTTTGCGATGTAAAATACTTGCAACTAGGATTGTATCAGTGTGGTTTGTATTTCATTTATATAAATGTATGATTGCCTGTGTAGTAAGTGATGGTTTAATAAAGATGTTTCTTGTTTAAAAAAGGTCAGGAATTGAATAATTTATGTAATGTTACTTAGTTTATATGACATATAGCAACATATGTGAAGTATAATGTTTGTAAATGTGAACATGTTTTATTACTTTTATTTAAATGTAAATTTGCCTGTCACAAGTGGTAATTCAATAAAGGTATTGAAAAAAAAATAGCATTCTTTTGTATCATCTAACCAAAACTGTAGTCAGCTCTGACAACACTCTGGTTCAAGAATTACCTTTCCAATTGGAGCTTCTCCGAAAAGTTTCAAAATACCCACTCTGCTTCCACCCTTCTTAAAGTAGTCCCCTCAAGATTCCATTTTTGCTGCAAGACATTTCCATTTTCATTAGCAAATTCCCACTTGAACTTCCGCAGCTCCTCCATTTCACTGTATGCAGATGACAGTCTTTTTCCGCTCAAAACCAACACCTCCAGGCATACAGCAGCAACTACAAGCAGACTTCCTGCCTCTTATCAATGGGCTTAAAAAAAAAAAAAAAAAAAAAACGAATTCTTAACATCTACAAAACTAAACCTAAAACAATGCTGTTTGGCAACACTTCCAAATGCCTCCGCAACTCCCAAATTCTTATCCATAATCAGTCTAACAACCCTATTAAGCAGTCACCTCCTTCAAATATGAGAGTATGCGGTTTGACCTCTCACTAAAATCATCACCCTCATCTACAGCAGACAAGTCAGAAGACAAACACCTTCTTATTTTGATCATACAAAATTCCTCAGTTCCTTTTTTTCTTTCAAGACCATCTAGGAATGTTAAAGGCAAAGGAGTACTACTAGACCAATTAGAATAATAACTTCTGGTTGCAGCTAACTTCCAAGAAAAAATCCTTCATCATCCAAACTGTAACTAATTCCATTTGCCATTTTATCACTCTCTCCCTCAGGAATGAGCACCACTGTATCACTCTTGGTAAAACCAGCTGGCTACCTGCCCACAACATGCCAACCTTCTATTGGGTTCCCAACTCTAAAAGCTTTCATTGCACTAATCATGCACTCTCCATCCTAGATCCCAAACTAGGAAAAACTCTCCATTCTAATCTCAAAGACCTTTCTACTTGCCCTTCATTCCATGCACAACTTAAAGAACATCAAGACCAAGCCACATCACCTAATTCCCCCTTCAGACTCCACACCCTCTCGCTTATGTTTTCCATCTATTACTTCATCTTCAATACATTAATTAGTTGAAATACTTTAACTCGTAAACAATGCACATGATTATCTTTTCTGTGCCCTCTCCTTTTTTACTTACTTTCACTTCATCTGCACTACTGTTAATTATGTACCCCTCCTCTTCACTCAAATACTCCTTCCATAAATCCTGCCCTAATCCCACTCTATGGCATCTTATATTTTTTACTGTTCTGTTACAGCTGTTTTTCATTTTTCTATGCAGATTTGCTTATCTTTGTAACATTTACTGCTATTGTACAAGTTTTGTATAATTTTTGTTTCTCCGAGCTGAAAATGAAATGGGTCCATTTGGATTTGTGCTCAGCCCTGGCTACCAAACTGAACAAACAAGTGAGTTAAGTTGAAGACAAAAAAATGTGATCTTCTGTTTAAAGTGCAGCAAGCTGCTTCTAACAAATGTAACAAGCAGCTTGCTAAAGTTAATTCTTTAAATCACCACACACTGACTGCCACACACTGACTGCAACAGCCATGCCCACAAACATGATCAGCATTAATTTCTGAAAGGCTGTTCTGCATTCCTGCACCATCGGAACATGTCAACTGCACCCACCCAGTAGCTTCTGTTCAGGTCACACGCCACTTCACACTTCCTTATTTATGGCTCTGTCAGGATGACTTATTATGGACACACACACACACACAAACACAAATGGCAAGTTATGCTCTATTAATGTTTTGAACAATACTGCTAGAATACTTGGATCCCTTGAAACTTTCATGCTTTACAATGCAAGTGTCACTGACAGTTTTCTTCACCATAAGACTTCAGATGACACTATAAAAAAGTTAAAATCACTTGAATATGGTAATATTAATGAAAATAACTGAAACAGTGCATATTTTTATAATGCTAAACAAAAGTACAGTTGTGTACACTTACCATAAATGTAGATGTTCAAGTGTATTCACTGTTGCAGTCATCACATTTGGGTTATCTGCCTACAGGTAGCCCTCAGCCGGCATGAATACCAGAGTTGTCGGATGCTGTCCTTCTTCCATGACGTCAAGTCGCCAGGGGTATAAAACATGCAGCTGATGCCATTACATCAGTTTTTCTTGCCCCAGATGTAAGGTGCCCCCACAATAGGAAGTAATTATATGGTATGGTACGCCCAATCAAAAAGCAAATAAATACACATGATAAAATATACACCAAACAAGAAGGAAAGGTAGAGCCAAGAGAAGTCAGGGGGCTGGAGGGAGGGTAATCAGGACTGCAACAGTGAATACACTCTAACATCTACATTTATGGTAAGTGTACACAACTGTGCTATGTTATTCATGTTTAGTCATCACATTTGGGTTGATTCCCAAAGATAAGGAAGGGAGGAGGTAGTTAAAGAGTATTAGGGCCAGCTATTAAGCCCTGTAAGACTGCTGTGG
The DNA here is from genome assembly GCF_019279795.1 of Protopterus annectens. NCBI lineage: Eukaryota > Metazoa > Chordata > Ceratodontiformes > Protopteridae > Protopterus > Protopterus annectens. The sequence goes on along the minus strand of NC_056735.1, from coordinate 765,827,249 downwards.
CAAATAAAGCTCTGGATTTAGAAAATATAGACAGGTGGTAATGCTTGGTGAAGGTATGTACAGAGCTCCAGGTAGCAGCTTCCAGGATGTTCCTGGTAGGGACTCCTCTGAGAAATGCCACAGAGGTAGATGCAGCCCTGATGGAATGTGATCTTATCCCCTGTGGGGTAGGTTTTCCATGGTGTTTGTAGCAGAAATGAATGCAATGGGCTATCCATTTGGAAATGGTTTGCTTTGAAATGGCCTTCCACTCTACCTCTGCAGCAAAGCCAACTAGCAGCTGGTCAGATTTTCTGAGAGGTTTTGTCCTGTCCAAACAGAATCTAAGTTGTCCGTGCACGTCCAGAGAGTCCAGTATCTGTTCCCCTCTGTTTTGTGGATCAGGGAAAAAAGTAGGCAAATGAATGGACTGGTTTAGGGCCACACTAGACACCATCTTGGGCATAAAGGAAGGATTAGTCTTGAGGGAAACCCTGTCCGCATGGAAGATAATGAAGGGTTCCACTGCCATGAGGGCCTGTAATTCAGACACTCTTCTTGCTGAAGTGATGGCTAGAAGAATGTCTGTTTTCCAAGAAAGGAATTTCAACTCTGCTGTTGCAGCTGGCTCAAAGGGGGACTGAGCTTTTCCAATACAAAGTTAAGGTCCCAGGCTGGAGTGAGAGCTCTCCTGGGGGGGGGGGGTCTTAAAATTTTGGCCCCTCTAAGGAACTGTTTTAGCAAGGGGTGAGAGAATAGGGGTGGCTCTGTATTATAATGTGTTGAAATGGCAGAGGCATGAATCTTAATTGACGAGAAGGATAGGCCCTTGTGGAGCATTTCTGTTAAGTACTCTAGAATATGAGGTAAACTGGGCACCATTGTGCCCATTCCCTGAGCCTGGCTCCAGGAACAGTATCTTGTCCACTTTTCAGCATATGATTTTCTGGTACTAGGCCTCCTTGCCTCCAGAATGACATCCAGTACCTGCTTACTGAGGGATGCTAGAGGAGAGCTCATGGAATTTGCCTGGCTGTAAGGTTCAGGGTTTGAAGCGAAGGGTGCAGAATCTGGCCCACCTGCTGGGTCTGAGGCAGGTGCTATGGTTGTAGCAGTGTCAGACTGCGCAAGAGGGGGCACCAGTGCTGATCGTGGCCAGTCTGGTACAATCAGTATTGTCCCTGGCTTGTCCTGTTTGATCTTTAGTAGAACCTTCAAGAGAAGAGGCAGAGGGGGAAAGGCATAAACCGAGAGGCTTTCCCAGGTAAAGGACAGGGCATCCACTTTCCAAGCTTGACTGTGGGGAGTTCTGGTGCAGAATTTGTTCAATTGGCAGTTCTGAGGGGAGGCAAACAGGTTATCTCTGGAGTCCCTTATTTGTTCCTCAAGAGGTTGAATATTTCGGGTTCTAGTTTCCATTCGTGTGGGTCCATGAGATTTCTGCTTAATTCGTCTGCCAGTGAATTTAGTTTGCCTGGCAGGAATTGAGCTTGTAGGTGCACTTGGTAGCTCAAGGCTGTGCTCCACAGAGCCATGGCTAGTCTGCAGAGAGGGTAGGAGTGGGTTCCCCCCGCTTGTTTATGTACCACATATAACTGTGGTGTTGTCTGTCTTTACCAATAGTTGTCCTGGAAGAATAAGGTCTTTGAAGGCTGTCAGAGCATTCTGTACAGCTAACATTTCCTTTTGATTGATATGCAGGTGGCATCTGTCTCAGGTTCCATTTGCCCTGAATGCACTGCCCTGCCATGTGAGACCCCATGCATAGTCTGATGCATCTGTTAGGGTTTGAGTGGCAGGGGGTAGAGTGAAAGGGAGTCCCTTGTTGTGGTAGCAGGCCTCTGCCCACCAAAATAACTCTGTCCTTAGACAAGGAATGATAGGAATCATTGTTTCCAGATCCTGAGAATGTTGACACCATAGACTTTTTAGATACCATTAAAGTTTCCTCATATGCAGTCTTGCATATGGAATTAACAGAATGCAAGAGGCCATGAACCCCAGAGCTTGCAGTATTTTCCTTGCAGAAAGCTGGGTTTTTGTGGCCAATAGTTTGAAGTAGGTTGTCAAATAAACTGGTTTCTCCAGAGTGAGGAATGCCATCTGGGAAGTTGTGTTCAAGCTTCCTCCCAGGAATACACAGTCTGTTGGCTGGGTACTAGGTGAGATTTCTTTTTGTTGATGGTGTACCCCAGTGAGGTTAGAGGTTTCTTTACAAATGCCAGGTGTTGTAATAGCAAGTCCTGGCTTTCTGCCTGAATCAGGCAATCATCCAAGTATGGGTAAATTTGAATATTTATCTGCCTGCAAAATGCAATGGCTGGAGCTAGACACTTTGTGACCACCCTGGGCGCAGTAGATAAGCCAAAGGGAAGTGCAGAGAACTGAAAGTGCATGGAGCCCGCCCTGAAACGTAGGTATTGTCTGCAGGATTCTCTTATTGGGATGTGCAGGTAAGCTTCCTTTAAGTCTAGGGTTGCTAGCCAGGCATCCTTGGCTAGCATAGGAAGAAGCTGTTGAAGAGTTAACATTCTGAATTTTGGAACCACCAGAAAGGTGTGGAGAATAGAAAGGTCCAGGATAGGATGCCAGGAGTTTTCTGGGTACCAGAAAAAGTTTTGAATAAAAACCTTGTCCCCTTAGTTCTGCTGGGACAGGTTGGATAGCCCTGATACTGAGAAGAGAGAACCTGATGTTGGGTCTCCGCCCACTGATTTGGGGGGAGGTCTGGCCAACCATTTGGGGTTGGTAGTGTGTGAAAGTGGAATATGTATCCTTGGGAAACTATGTTCAAAACCCATTTGTCATGGATAATGAGTTCCCAGTTTTCTGCATGTAGGGCGAGCTTTCCACCTAAGGGAGCACGTAGTTGAGTAGGGTTTGGGAGAGTAAAGGTTAAGTCATTGTGACATTTTTTAGTAGGGGGGGTGGCTTACTACTCTCTGCTTTGGAAGTGGGAGCCCCCCACTGCTTAGATCTGTGCATAGCCTGAGACTGAAGTCTTGGTGGTCTGCTCTTCCTGGGTTTGGACTGAGAAGGCCTGGAAGGGACTGGAAAGGACCAGTTCTTTGAAGGCCAATGCCTACTGAATCTGGCAGGTTGTACTTGTAGAAAATCTTTAACAATTTGCATATATTTAGCTTTTTCCTCCATCCTTTTGAGGACTTCCTCTGCTTTGTTGCCAAAAAGGTGGTCTTGGTTTAAAGGTGCATCCAGTAATTTTGCTTTAACATGATCTGGCAAGTTTTGTTCCTTAAGCCAAGCATGCCTTCTAAGTACAGACCCAGTGACAAGCAGCCCTGCAAGATGCTTCTAAAGCATCAAAACCACATTGAAAAGTATGTTTACCAACTTGTTCTGCAGAATGCATTAAATCTTGCAAGTCGTGTCAGGAATCAACATCATTTTCTGTTTAACTAATCCCATAATATGTTGCTGACACTAACATATGAAACTGGCAATTTAAAGCCCTAATGGCCAAAGTAGCAGAAGTGTATACCTTCTTACCCCATCTGTCTAAGCCTCTAGAATCTCTATCAGAAAGGGTAGGATTTTTGGCAGCAGTAGCCTTTTGGTCGTTGGGAAATGGTCTCTGGATCCACAGTAGAATTCTTGAAGAGGAACTTGTGAGAGTCCGATACTCTGTAGTACCTGTCAGGTTTTCTGGGAACTGGAGGTAGAGTGTCTGGGGTAAGGATAGATTCCAAGAAAACATTATCTACAATAGCCAGAACAGGAGGGATAGCTAGAGACCTGTGTTGAGGCTGGAGCAAGAATTCCCTAAGTCTCTTTTTGGACTCAGAATAGTCCTGTCTTTCCCAGTGGAAATGCTCCCTAAGGGTATGCAAGGTTTCACCAAAAGAAAACCCTTCTGGAGGGGAAGCAGAGGGAATGGAATCCTCTACATCAGAATCCTCATAAGTAGATAAGGGCAATTCCTAGTAATCAGAAGGAGCAGAGATATCAAATTCCTGATCAGAAGAATCAGAAAGAAAATCGGTTCTAGGTCTCAGAGGGGAAAGGCTGGCTTCCCCTAATTTAGGTAATAAGGTCTTCAGCCATTCTAAACATTTGTTTCTGAGGCATATGGGCCTGAGTCGGTGGTTTGGTTGTCAGTTTTCTAGGCGTAGTGCGAGTTTTAGGCCTGAGGAATTTGGTACTTCTAGTTGGAAACAATGGCGTCTATAAAAGTCTGTAGGCCTGAATACATCCTCAGAAGATGGTGCCTGCACAGCGGCTCCAGACTCATCCAAGGTAGAGGCATCTGCAGGTTCCATAGTCGAAGAAGCATCTCGCGGCATACCAGACTCTGAATGAGTCTCGGTAGAGGCCTGCGAATCTGTAGTAGTGGGTATCAGGGGCTGCAAAAGCACCTCACTGAGTACCTTCGGACTGGCAACTAGCTTAACGGAAGCATCGTCGGCAGTTTTGGACCTATGCGGTCTGTCTCTGTCTTTATCCTTAAATTTTTTCAGAAAATCGGTAGTCGGATGGCTTAACAAAGCCATTATGGAGTAAGGAGATCGAGAACGAAAGTATTTAGCTACAAAATAGCCTGACAACAAATAGTTTGGGTGTTGAACAAGGCACAAAACTGACACCGAGGGACACAGTGGTCTGGGCCCAAACAGGTGACGCAGTAAGAATGAAAATCTCTATGAGGTATTTGCTTTCCACAGGCAAGACACTTGTTAATTTTATTCTGACATTGGTTAGAGCAAGAAAAAAGGATCCCCAACAGGGTACTTATCTTTTTTGAAGACTTTGGGTCTGAAACTCGAAAACGAAAATTTCAGGAGTTGCCCGACCGGCACTTGCGAACTGCTTCTGCTTCGGGCACTGCACGGCAAGAAAGACTGGTGTAATGGTGTCGGCTGCATGATTTTTACCCCTGACAACCTGACGTCATGGAATTAGCGAAAGCATCCGATGCAGAAATCCGAAGACTCTGATATTCAGTCCGGCTGAGGGCTACCTGCAGGCAGATCACCCAAATGTGATGACTGCAACAGTGAAACACGAAGAATATCTGCAAATTCTCTAGTGTACTGCATTATACACTGGCAGTAGAAATACATTTTTTGTCACCCATTACAGCATTTCACACTATGCCCCTTAATGTGTAGACCAGTTATGAAAATATTAATGTAAATATAAAAATATCTGTGGCAAGTAATGATTAATATGTCCATTGCATCCTAGACAATCAGTCTCATGCTGATGTTCATGGCTTACTCTGTCACATTTTGCATATTAACTGGGAAGTAACTCCATTCCAAATAATGACATAACACAAAGAGTTATGGGTATCAAAGTGGAATTACACTGAAATGTGCTACAGGTGTGAATGAGTTAACCAATTTTGGGTAACAAGAAGCTTGAGATGACTCTGGCAAGTGTGCACACCCCCCCCCCACCATGAGAGGGGGATCTAGATAATCAACAACTAGTCTACCAGTACATCTCTAGGATACAGGAGGAAAAAACAACTACACCAAATCCATCTGGTTGGGCACAAGCAGGGAATGCAAACTTCACAATAAATGTATCTCAGTCAAGGACCAAACCAAAGAACCAAATAATTCAAAGCAGCAACATAGCAGCTGTACCACCTGCAATTTCATGGAATTCATACCTGCAAAGGAGACTATCCATCTCCTTCCCCATCAGACAACATTTCACCCCTGCAAACAATCTCTTTCTTGTTTCCATCTGGAAATGGTGGTAGGCAAGCACAGAGCTTAATTTTTTCTTATGACTGCTTACACTGCTGAAAACCTCAGCAACCATTTTTACTATGAAATGAAAACAACTTGCTAGAGTCTAACTCAAAATCAACTGACTTCTGCCTTTTCCTAAATATATGAAAAAATAGGACCCTTTCCACACTGTATGAGGTAGAAGCACAATTTACAACAATTTGTTTACTGGGAAATCTGAGTCTAGATAACCCATTTTCAAAGGCGGCCCAGGAGGAAAAGCTTCGCATAATACAGAATGTAAGAATCAGCAACCTAACTATTTGAAAAATATGTACATAATGCAAAGGATCAGTTAAGGTACAATCCTAGATACATTTGGAAATAATTTTGTAATACACAGCTGTAAGGTTTGGAATAAAAACAATGAACATTACAGCAATAATAAGGTAATACAAAAAAAAAATTAAGTTATGTACTTACCATAACGTTCCATCTGAGTTCTTGCTTTTCATTTATCTTCAACCTGAGGGGACTCTGATCTGGCACAAATCCAACTCGACTGCATACTCCAGCATTGGATCCAAAGTCCATGTTCCTCTCCTACCCATAATACCCCCGTCTCCCTTCCCCTCCTCAGATCGAGTTTCTTGCTAAACAACATCCCAACCTAGACAATCAAGCCAATAAACCTAACCCAACCCACAAAAAGGCTAATCAAAGGGCGAGCTAGGCAAGATAGTTGGCCATGCCTCTTCCATCTGGTTCACTACACAGCCCACACAAGGTGGGGAGGATGGTTGAAGACAAATGAAAAGCAACAACTCAGATGGAATGTTATGATAAGTACATAACTTGTTTATCTGAAGTTGTTTTCATTTGATCTTCAACCTGAGGGACAGAGTCCCCAGCTACCAATAAACCCTGGGAGGTCCTCATGGAAGGATGTTTTGGAGCACGGCTGAGCCAAAGGATGCCCTGCCCCTGGAAAGATCATCCAGTTTATAATGGGAAATAAATGTATGCGATGAGGTCCAGACAGCCACAGAGCAAATTTCAGCTAAGGAAACCCTGGACCAAAAAGCCGAAGAAGTAGCAAGAGACCTGGTGGAATGCAGCCTTTGGCTTGACAGGCCAATGAAATGCACTCAGAAATCCATCAAATAGCAACTTTAGAAACAGTCTTTCCCAAGAAAGGTTTAGAAAAGGAAACAAAGTTGATCTGACTTATGAAAGGATTTTGTTCTATGCCTGCCTGTGTACATCAAGCCAGTGCAATTTGTACTCTCCCTTATTTTGGAAATTTGGAAAGAAAACTGGCAAATTGATAACCTGGTTAATATCAGATTCCGATGCCACCTTTGGTAGGAAAGATGGACTGGTCCGCAGGGACTCCTTATCTTTAAGGAAGACCATATAAAGTAGGCTTGACAGATGAGGCTTGGATCTCAGAAACCCTGTTAAATGAGGTAATAGCTACCAAAAAGGCTGTCTTCCATGACAGAAACTGCAAATCAACCACGGATGCTGGTTCAAATGGAGAAACCAAGGCCTGCAGCACAAATAAGATCCCAAAGGGGCGTTGGGTCATTAACTGGAGGCCTAAGAAGAAACGTACCTTTCAAAAAGCCCTTATAAAGTTTAGAAGAAGCCAACGAAGCTGAAGTTTCTCCTATGTGAAAGTTAGAAATCGGTGCCAATTGTACCTTAACTGCAGAGAAACTAGTGCCATGATTAAAAATGCCCACCAAAAATTCCAAAACTGCTGAAACTGGCGCAGTGAAAGGATCCAGGTCAGACTGAGAAGCCCAGATTGAGAAACGCTTCCTTTTATTCTAATAAACCTTCCTGGTAGAAGATTTGTGAGCTGCTACCAATATCTTCTTAACAGGAGAAGATAGCCCAGGAGTTCTAGCTACCATGGGAACTGGAGCAGCCAAACAGTAAGCTTCAGGATAAGTCTGGGTGGGGAATGGGGATGTGTAATCTGATCCAGAACCGGATCTAGCGTCCAAGGAGGACACATTACATGAGACCAGAGCGGGGAACCAAACTTGGCAAGGCTAGAAAGGGGAAATGAGGATCAGTGAGCTCCCCAGCCATTGAGCTTTCTGAATGAACTTGGGAATTAGAGGGAGTGGAGAATAAGCATACAGTAGACTGGAGGGCTAAGTGTGAACTAGAGCATCTCTGGGGGACTTCCTCTAGAGGGGGACTCAGAGCAAAATACTAGCTGCACTTTGCTTTGGAAGGAGAAGCACAGAGATCACTGCAAGGCTGACCCCGCTTTAGACAGATCTTTTTGGCTACTGAAGGCTTCAGAGACCACTTGTAAGACATCAGAATAGACCTGCTGAGCCTGTTCGCCAAAATGTTGGACCTCCCCAAAATGTGCAGTGCCACCAGAAAATGGCCGGTGGAGATCACCCACTCCCACAATCTCATGGCTTCGCGACAATGGGGATATGATCTGAGCCCCCCCGTCTGTTGATGTACCAGACAAGTGACATATTGTTCATCTGTATGGCAATAGTCCCCGAAGGAAGAAAGGCATGGAGAGCTTGCAAAACCAAAGGCATCACCTTCATCTCCAGGACATTGATATGCAGATTAGTCTCCAGAGGACCACCTGCTTTAAACCGTGCTTCCTATGCAATTCCCCTCCCCCAACCAGGGAGGCATCCATAGTCACAGTGATCATGGGGAAGGGAAGAACAAACAGACGACCCTGAAGAAGGTCCAGGGATTGGACACACCAAAGAAAGGAGCCTTGCAAACATGGGGTAGTTGAAGAGAATGTGACAAAGCAAGGTCTAGCAAAGACCATTGGATGGCCAAGGTCCACTGCAGAACTCTCATATGTAGATGTGCAGTTGGGATGAGAGTGATCATGGCCGCCATGGACCTGAACGCCCAAAGAACTGAGCCTGCTGGAGGAAGGCTGGCCTGGAGAATGTAAAGCACATGACGGAGTGATAACAGTCTGTCCAGAGGTTAGAAACACCCTGCCCTGTGTAGTGTCTAGCTGAGCACCTATGAAATCCAATACCTACAGTGGTGCCAGCTGAGACTTGTTGAGGTTTATGGTTATAACCAGGTACTAAGCAATCTGAAGGAGATGATCCCTGGCTTGATTCAGTTGATGCCTGGAGGGAGCAGAAAGCAGCCAATCATCCAGGTAGGGGAAGACCTGAAACTCCAGCAGCCACAGGTGAGCTGCCACTACCGCCGTCACTTTGGTGAACACCCGTGGGGTGCGGTTTTGAGCCCAAAGGGGAGCGCTCTGAACTGAAAGTGATTGGCTCCCACCCGGAAGTGGAGGAACCTCCGAGAGCACCTGTTCATCTTGATATGAGAGTACGTGTCCAGGAGGTCCAAAGAGCACATCCAGTTGTTTATCTGCAGGAAGGGCAGAATGGATTAGAGAGTGACCATCCGGAATTTTGCCTTTGCAGCAGACAGGTTCAGGGTTGAAAGATCCAGAATAAATCTCAAGTCCCCCATTTTCTTTGGCACTAAAAGGAACCTGGAAGAAATGCCTGATCTGGACTGGTCTGGGGGTCGGGCTGGATGACTCATTTTGCAAGTAGCCTGGCAACTTCTGCGTCTGCTTCCTCGTGCTGACTGGGTGGCACATCTGAGAAGTGTGTGGGGGGAACATGGGGATGGAGAAAGGGAATCAATTAACATCTGGACATGATTTGCAGAACCCAATAATCATTTGTAATTGACTCCAAGCCCATTGGGTGCAGAGATAGTCGTCCCCTGACTGCCTCCAGAGACGAGCAGTCGGGCAATCACTCAGGGTTGCTGAAAGGGGCTGTCCGGGAAGGAATCCAGCGACCCCTGGTTCTTTAGACCCCCTCTGCCATGAGGGCAGCGTCTATTGTATCCCCCTCTACCGCTGGGGGAAGCCAAATCCTTCGCGTTTTGGGAAGAACCTTGAGACTTCCGAAACATCTTCTTGACCCCATGTTGATTCCTAGAGAAGGATCGTTGTGGGGTGGAGAAGCAGATCCCGAGGGTAGACAAAGTCTTCCTGTCATTCTCTCTCTAGACTAATGCATCACAAACCATTTTTCCAAACAAGGTGGAGCCATCATAGGAGGCCCTCGTGAAAGATGCTTTGAAGGGCACCGAAAAGGCACAAAGCCAGAGTCAGGCAGGCCACCTAATGGCCACGACTATTCCTGCAGCCCTAGAGGCACCCTCAGTAAGATGCGACAGGAGCCTCATGGGTGCATTACAGATGGAAGTGAGGGCGGCCATGTGGGAGGAAAAAATCATCTTCTCCTCTGCCAACATGGACCCTGGGGCAGACTCAGCAACCTCTTTAACCAGGTCGATCTGCAGTCTGATTACATGTGCCAAAAAATTCAGCATATGTAAGGCAAAGGTGGCTGATGCATAGGTCCACTTTCCAAATGATCCATTGCCTGAGACTCCCTGTCTGGAGGATGGACCAAAGAGTTCTCCTGCACGAGCTCTTTTTTGGTAGCTGCTGCAACCACCATGCCATCGATCAGGGGCCCTTTGGACCAGTTGTCTGTCTGAAGGAGCAGTGAGTACCTTATCTGGGTGCCTGGGGATAGGCTCAACCATATCCAGTTCCTTCCACGCCCAAGATGAGATCAGATCCACTAGGGGATCTGCGGGAGGGGACACCCAGGAGGAAGACAGTCCTGTGCCAAATGCCTCCAGGAATTCTAACTCATCCGGGTTGGGCTTATGGGTAGACCACCCACCGCACTGCCAAAGGATCTCCATGATGTCTCCAAAGGGGACATCCTCTGGAGGTGAACGAGGGGAACCCTCCCCCTTTCTCCAAGTCTATCATCAGTGAGGGGACTCCGGCGGGGAGTAAGTGCTTCCTCTTGCACGTACACTGCCAAAGGGGCTCTGAGGAGGGGAATTCCAGGGAGGACTCAAAACCCTCGGGGAGTTCCTGCTGCAAAGTGGCAACAGGCTGTCCAAGAGGGGGCAGGATGGCAGACTCTGGCCCAAAAAAAGAGGGAGCCAGGACAAACTCGGACAAGAAAAGTGTCAAAGGTCTTGAAGAGGACAGTCTCTACCACTTTAAAGGCAGAAGGGAGTGGATCTCCGAAGTTGGAATGGCTGAGGCAGGATCCGCTGCTCCCAGCATCAAGGGGGGAGCCTGAGTCGAGCCTCCCTGCACCGAGGTTGAGAGAGGAAGGGATGACCCCAAAAGTCTTGAAGTTGATGCCATCCCCTCAATTCTGACGCCGAGGATACAGCTCTGAGAATCGGTCGAATCCGAAAACGTCAGAGACGAATCACTCAGGGCAATGGTTGGCATCGAAGTATCAAGAACCATCAGCACCAACCCCTTGACAACAGGGAACCTTGAACCCAATGACTCCGAAACCAGTAGTTGGATCAGAGAAGTAATGGGGAGAAAGGTGGACCGCATGCCCCTGGCCCCAGAAGGGAATGGAGGAGGCAAGACTCCCAATTGGATATGGGCCCGAATGAACTTCCACATCATCCTGTCCACCTTGGCTTTGAACAGGCTCCAAGAGGACCGAATGGAAGACTCTGCTGACCCACGACTGGAGTGGCACCAGGAGGAAGCAGGGGGTGGAGACCAAGCCTGGTAAACCTCCGGTTCTGATGAAAAGCAAGACGACCAGAGCCGAGGAGAGCTCTGGCTCAGATCCAGGTGGGACTTGGTTGGAGGTTTGACTGAGAAAGTGCGGTCTGGGGACCGCTTCCTCAGTTGATCTTGCTCCTTGGATCATAGGAGGTTACTAGGCTATTGGCCCTGTGGCTCTTATAAACCTAGCCAAGCGTTTAGCCCATGTTTAGACCAGTCAGCACCCAATGCCCCTGTCCAGCAGGGACACAGGTGGAATCTCAGGGGTACATTTTCTATTTCCCATCCAGTTTTCCAGGATGCACTTATGAAGTGGAAAGGGTGTCTATTCCATAGATGGGGAGTCACTGGGACACAAATTTGTCCCACCAACAAGTTCTGTTGAAAATGCGGTGGTGGTGCTGCGGTAGCATTGTCGCCTCACAGTAAGACGTTGTCCCATTTGATTCTAAGCTAGAGCGTCTTCTGTGTAGAGACATACGTGAATGGGCGTACCTTCGTTGAAGGTTGTGTGTCAGAGCTGGCAACTCGGCACGTAAAAATCTACTGACAATCATTAGCGGACCGGAGTTCCGCTGTGGTGACCCCTAACCGGGAAAAGCCGAAAGACACAACAACAACAAGAAGTTCTGTTGATGTTATAGACCAAGTTGAGGTCATGCGTGTGAGTTACTCAAGTGGAGCTCGACTTGCAGATATCCAGCAGTCTTAACAATACAGGGATGTTATGACCTCCTTGTGGATGAGATAACGTAAGAAACATGATGGTCAAATGTCAGGCTGCTACCAACCTGGGTGCCCAAATACCTCACGACTGATTGCATGCTTAGGATGTTGTTATTAATGTGAGAATTTGTGGGGATGTCACTCTCCCCAAAGGGGATGATGATGCATTTTTTTGGTATTCAGTTTGAGGCCATGTTTCCGGCACCAGTCATTTGTCTGACTGCGACCTTCTTAAAGGATGTCCACATCACTACGGGAACTGATGACAGCATCCAGCTCTCTCCATCCCTGGACTTCTTGGTGGGAGATAGAGTCTCAGATGCAGGGGCGGAGGAAGAAGCAGAGGCCTCCATTAGAGGTAGAGGAGGCATTTCAGAATGATTTTGTTCCTCCTGTTGATGAACGCGCAGGAGTTGAAGCCTGCACATATTGAGCAGGAGGAGTTTAGATGGGGAGACACCCAAGCAGACAACGCACAGAGTGTGGGCATCAGAGATGGACAGCTTATGCCCACACTCTGCACACTTCCTGAAGCCAGGTTTGGGGGCATCAGCCATGGCCAGAAAGAAGAAAGAACACACACACGAGAAAAAGCCAGAAAGTGGGGAAAGGTTTTTTTTTTTGTTTTTTTTTTTTTTAATGATGCCTGAGTGCAAATAAATAAGGTAGGGAGAGAAAAGATAAAGATAGGTCAAGGAGAAGAAAAACAGAGCAAAAAAAACCCCAAAAAGCACAACATACTACAAGCGGAGCTTGGAGTGAAGGATACACGCTGCTGATCAAACAAGCAGCAAACGAGATCTTGGGGGGGGGGGCAGGGGACATTACGGGTAAGGAAGGAGCTTGGACTTTGGGTCAGATACTGGAGTATGTGGCAGAATCAGATCCCTGAATGAAACGCAAGAGGCCAGCATAAGCAGTCAAAATCCTTTTATTACTAAAAAAATATATATAAATTACAGAACAAAAATGTCCTGCAATGAAAATAACAAACCGGTTTCGGCTTAACAGCCTTCTTCAGTGAGATTAGCTTAAACTCAAATGTCCAGTGTCATGAATATTTATATATTACATCAACCAATGACAACAATGGTATAGTCCAACCCCTAAGTTGGAAACAAAAAAATAATACCAAAATCCAAGTATTTTAAACATAATTTACGTATATGGAAAGAAGTTTTAGTGGGCACAAAGTAATAGCAAACATATACAGAATGTTAATATATATATATATATATATATATATATATATATATATATATATTGTGTAACATAACTGTAAGACAAAAATATGTCAAGAAAAACATATATAAACAAACTGCAAGGACAATATATACAAAAGAGTACAGCTAATATATGTATGTATAGAAAGTAACAATATTCATCCAAATTATTACTGCCTTTTGGATGAATATTGTTACTTTCTATACATACATATATTAGCTATACTCTTTTGTATATATTGTCTTGCAGTCTGTTTATATACGTTTTTCTTGACATATTTTTGTCTTACAGTTATGTTACACAATATATATATATATATATATATATATATATATATATATATATATATTTTAACATTCTGTATAGGTTTGATATTACTTTGTGCCCACTAACACTTCTTTCCATATATGTAAATTATGTTTAAAATACTTGGATTTTGATATTATTTCTTTGTATTTTGTTTCGGACTATACCATTGTTGTCATTGGTTGATGTAATATATAAATATTCATGACACTGGACATTTGAGTTTAAGCTAATCACACTGGAGAAGTCTGTTAAGCCGAAACCGGTTTGTTATTTTCATTGCAGGACATTTTTGTTCTGTAATTTATATATATTTTTTTAGTAATAAAAGGATTTTGACTGCTTATGCTGGCCTCTTGCATTTCATTTACATTGGTTTGGCAGAGCATACCGTACCTGCGGGGAGTGCTGTTTGTTCAATTTAGTTTGGACCTCGCTGTTGGGCTGCAGTCAATGCTATCGGTGGAAGAGGACTTCTCCCCCTGTAAATATCATCAACCGGTGTCGTTTTGGATATATTACCGTTTGTGAAGTGTTGTATTCAATTACGAACTATTGGGTCGTTTTCTCATAACATGGAACATTTGGTAAATCTATTGAATGCTTGTGAACCACTCTTCTAAAGGTATTGTGACTATATGTATGCTGCACTCTTCATTTTTTGGATTCTACGTGAGGTTCATTAACCAACTATATTGTATGATACACATATGGGACTGGCGATATTATCCTAAGTACTATTGGCTTAGTTTGGTTACAGTGTGGTGATTTTGCGACAGGGGAATTATCTTTTGCTTTCTACGTGGTTTTTCATCAATAAATATCATCAAGGGAATACATACTGGACTGGTGATAATTAGTTCGAATACTGTGGAACTATATTCTTTACTGGGTGGTGCCTTTGCAGTTTGGGAACTATCTCGTATCACCAGTGCAGCAATCAACAGAGCGTTTTAAGGAATCCTACATTAAGGAACTATCTAAAGAGTTTGTAGGACTACTATAACAATCAGTTTGTCGTTCTTTATTAGTTTGTGCACATTTTGTGTATTTTTTATACATGATTCAGTTATGTGGACTCTGATACTTTTGTTTTCACACTTAGGAACGCCAACTGTTTTAGCTCAGTGGGCGGCCATTTTGTATTACAACCTAGTGCTTAGTTATTTTAAGAGGGTCCGTTGTTTCTGAATAGGGGATTGTTTTTACTCTAAAAGTATAAATAAAGACTTTAACTTGTATGTTATATAGCCTTGTTGGTGTACTATAGGATTAAGCACGGACCTACTGGAAAGAAGTAACAATGTGTTCTTGATGTTTTTGATAACAAGTGGCACAATAAGGGTTGGACGAGCAGTTATACATGATTCAGTTACGTTAACTCTGATACATTTGTTTTTACACTTAGGAACGCCAACTGTTTTCGCTCAGTGGGCGGCTATTTTGCATTACAACCTAGTGCTTAGTTATTTTAAGAGGATCCGTTGTCTCTGAATAAGAGATTGTTTTCACTCTAAATGTATGGATAAAGACTTTAACTAGTATATTATATATCCTAGTTGGTGTACTATACGACTAAATACGGACGTACTGGAAAGAAGTAATGATGGGTTTTTGTGAATGTCTCAGTGAATGGGAGACACTTTCTTGATGTTTTTGATAACTAGTGGCACAATAAGGGTTGGAAGAACAGTTATCAGGCCATGATTTTGTATTCTTATTTCTCTAATGGAGGATATTGTCTAACAATATTCCTATTTGTAAATATAACAGTTCTATCAGTATAGAATTTGGAACTAATATAACAGGCCAGCGGTGTTGAACAGATCAGTGACAGTAACATTCCTTATATAACATTGGCCAGCGGTGTTGAACAGATCAGTGACAGCAACATTCCTTATATAACATAGAATACTTATTATATCAGGCAATATTATTTCCCCTATAGCAACTGAATATTGGGCACTATTAGATTTTCATATTGGGATCATTGATTCCAGCGCTGCTTGAACATTTAAGGTAGTAGTTATTCACGTAATAGGAGTTAGCTTTTAACCTAACAAACTATTTTTTGCGGTCATAAATGCCTTACAACTAATGTGGGCCCCATATGTATATAATTCGGTGACTATTTATGGTAAGCAACATATACCATTTCCCATGACAAAATTATTCTTTGGAACAGCAGTTCAGGGTTATACCAACTGGATAGGTGAGATTAAGATATATTAAAGCCCTAATATTATATTAGATAGATTGGGGCAATCACTTTATAAACTGTTTACAACATCATATTTATGTAGAAGTCTACAGGGTCAAAATTACTTTGTGACATACCCCGACTGTTTCTATATGAATAGGTTCACATATCAGTATTGAATGCTGGTTAGGATAATTTGACCATATGTTTAATGTTTTTGTTTTTTCACATGTACCCAACAATCATTACATGCGTTTATGGCCTGCTATTATTTCAGGGTGTATCTTATACATCTTGTTAACATATATTCAGTGTGGTTTAACACAACTGGTTCTTATTAAAGGATTTTTTGTCTCAGAATTTTCATAAATATAATCTCAAGCATCGGATAATAGGGAACTCCATCCACTGAGCTTTTTACTGGTGTAAGATTTCTATGCCTTTGGGTATTAACATTATGTGTTGTTTATGATTGATTCTGATATTCCAAGGCTCTGCTTCTGGCTCTATACTCTATAGTTTTATATCTGGAAGCTATGCTCAATCAGGCACTTTATTGGACCCTACAACCATAGGGTCCTATCCCTAATTCTTGGACAGTTTCACCAACTACCTTCTCTGTTTATTTGATTTTAAATATGGAGTTGGATAATATACTCCATGGGTTATGTGCTGATCGAGACGATATTGGGGTATTTGGTGTGGAACAAGTCTCAAGCAGTAACCTAAATAATACTAGTTCCAATACAACAGATGGATGTGAATTGGCCTTTCAAAATTTGGGCAAGGGATTAAAAAACCTTAGGGCCAATATTTGACACCTAAGGTTATTTCGAGCATATATTCATAAAAATTTGTTACCTCGTGGTCTCAGGATCAGACTTCGACCTATGGTTAGTAGATCTGAAGAGAGACTAACCACTGAATGGAATCAAACATTGCAAGAAGGTTCCATGAACTTTGTTCAGATCCTGGCCGCATATTACGAGAGAGCGACTGATCTTAATATTTCTGAGGTCAAAACTATGAGTGCGGAATGCAAAAAGTATGTTTCGCTCACTACATATGATAGTGCAGTGGCTAGGCTGTCCAAGGAATTAGCTACATTTGAAAAATTAACCAAGGACAGAAAAATTAAAAAATTTAATAGAGATCTCATGGACTACAAGAGGGGTAACCCTTTTGATATCCAGAGATCTGTTAGATTTGATGATGCAAACCTTGGAGTAACCAGAAGCACAGCCAGGAAAAGACCTAGATCTATTTTGAAACACCGAGACAAATCTTACACTAGTACCTCGGGGGAGGAGTCCTCTTACACTGATAGTGAAAATGCATTAACATATGAATCTCCCAGGCGAAAAAGGTCAAATTCAAATGCCCCTTTAGACAAAGGGGTAAGCGGAGGGGTGGTCGAAAACATAGACGCAGGAACTGGTACAGAATCAATGGAGGGGCTGATAACAACTCTACTCAGGCAATAGTAACAGAATCCAACAATGTACTGAATTTGTCTGATATTATTTTAACACATGAACAACAACAATTACTAAATAAAGGATCGGGCTTTGTACCAAGCTTCCTGTGTGATGAATACAATACTGTATTAGATGTCATGAAATTTTGCCGTAATCTTAATTTGAAAATATTTTTTTCAGAACAGGACTCATCTACCTCTCAAAGAACTACTGACTTCAGATTTCACAAATCCCAATTTCAACCACCAATGAATAAACACGTGGCCATATTTCAACAGTCTGTTCTATGAGATTTACACTTCCCTCATGTAGAAACACACATTATGAGGGAGATCATAACCCAATCTGAAAAAATGGCATTGGCAGAACTCAGAGATAACCGTAATATAGTGATTCTTCCAGCAGACAAGGGTGGAGCAGTAGTGATTCTTAACATGAATTATTATATTAATGAGGGTCTACAACAACTATCAGATAGGAAGTGTTATATGCATATGGATTATGATCCTACTATGAACTTTAAAAAAAGTACAGTTTTGTACCTACCATAAATGTAGATGTTCGAGGATCCACATTGCTGCAGTCATAACCTGTGGGTAGTCCGCTGTCCTCGGTCGGCCCGAATACCAAAGTGTTAGGCTGGCGTCGGTCATGGTCGCTCAGAGCTGATGTCAGTACGCAGTAGTACTTAAGCGCATGACCGACGCCATATCCTCAGTCTTTCTTGCCCCAGATGTCAGAAGGCCTAAAAAGGAAAGGCCATAGCCAAAATAGAAAATACCCAACAACCAACATAGAAAATAATAATTATCCCAAAAGAAACACAGCAACCCCAAACTATAGAGGGAAGGAGGAGGGAAAATTGGACTGCAGCAATGTGGATCCTCGAACATGTACATTTGTGGTAGGTACAAAACTGTACTATGTTCTTCGTCTCACATTGCTGCAGTCATAACCTGTGGGTAGAATCCCAAAGCAAAGGTAAAGGGAGGCTGGCAAACTAAAAAGCATTAGGAGCTGCTAACATGCCCTGTAAAACTGCAGTGGCAAACCCAGCCCTAGACTTGGAATAAAGAGGGAGATGGTAATGTTTAGTAAAAGTGTGCACTGAACTCCAAGTAGCTGCCTCCAAAATATCCTTAGTAGCTACCCCCTTAAAAAGGCAGTAGATGTGGCAGTAGCCCTAGTGGAATGAGGTCTGATCCCAGCAGGAACATCCTTTCCATGATGAGAACAACAAAAGGCAATACAATGGCCAATCCACTTAGAAATAGTTTGCTTTGAAAGAGCTTTCCCTTGTGAACCCAAGGCAAAAGAAATAAATAACTGTTGAGTCTGCCTGAACTCTTTAGTTCTGCTCAAATAATAGCGTAACTGCCTGTGAATATCCAAAGAATGCAAGACTTTTTCCCCTTTATTTTGGGGATCAGCATAAAAAGTAGGTAAATGAATAGACTGGTTTAAGGCCACATTAGAAATAACTTTAGGCATAAAAGTAGGGTTAGTACGCAAGGACGCCCTATCCTTATGGAATATCAGGAAGGGTTCAACTGCCATGAGAGCCTGTAATTCAGATACCCTCCTAGCAGACGTAATGGCCAACAAAAAGCAGTCTTCCAAGACAAAACTTCAACTCAGGCGTAGCTGCAGGTTCAAAAGGAGGTAAAGTAAGCTTTTCCAACACAAAATTGAGATCCCAGGAAGGAGTAGGAGCTCATTGGGGGTCTTATGTTTTTGCCACTCTAAGAAATTGTTTAAACAAAGGGTGAGAAAATAAAGGAGGGTCACAATCATAGTGAGCAGAAATGGCTGCAGCATGAACTTTCACGGAGGAAAAAGACAAAGCCTTGTCTAGTAATTCAGTAAGGTACTGTAGTGTAAAACTCAAATTAGGCACTGAGACATCAAAGCTCTTTGCTGTGCTCCAAAGAAAAAATCTCCTCCATTTATCAGCATAAACTTTCCTAGTACTGGGCCGTCTGGCCTCCAAAATGACATTCAAAACCTGTTGAGGAAGCTGAGACCCCCCAGGGTCTAAAACAGAATACGCCAGGCTGTTAGATGCAGGGACTGTACCCTGACATTGAGAAAATGATTGCTGGACTGGGACAACAAGTGAGGAATCGGTGGCAAAGGCCAAGGAGGCTCCTGAACTAAACTCCTCAGCAGAGGATACCAGTGCTGGCGTGGCCAATCTGGTGCTATTAGAATCATGCAAGGCTTGTCCCCTGACTTTCAAGAGTACCTTGGGAAGGAGAGGCAGAGGAGGAAAGCATAGACGTGAAGGTTGTTCCAACTGAAAGATAGAGCATCCACTTTCCAAGCTTTTGGGTGAAACATCTTTGTGCAAAATTTTGGCAGTTGGGAATTTAGTGGAGAAGCGAACAGATCTATGTCTGGAGTTCCCCAAGCCACTGTCAACTGTTGGAATACGTGAGGATCCAATTTCCACTCGTGGGGATCCACAATTTGTCTGCTCAACACATCTGCTAAGGAGTTCTGTGCTCCTGGCAGAAACCGTGCTTGAAGAGTGATGTGCAAACTCAGAGCAGTCTCCCACAATATCATAGCTTGTCTGCAAAGAGGGTAAGAATGGGTACCCCCCTGCTTGTTGATGTACCACATGACTGTTGTGTTGTCTGTTTGAATCAACACCTGTCCTGGTTGAAGTAGATCCTTGAAGGCCATCAGGGCAAATTGGACTGCTAACATCTCCTTCATGTTGATATGCAAATGCTGTAGTCTGGGAGGCCACGTGTCTTGAATCCATTTCCCATTGAAGTGTGCTCCCCAAGCCAGGTCTGAGGCATCAGTCGTTAAGATCTGACTCGCCTCTGGTCGGGTCACAGAGAGTCCCTTGTTTAGGTGACATTCCTGAGCCCACCACAAGAATTCCTTCTGGATGCAAGGTATTATCTGAATGACAGTGTCCAAATCGTGGCAGTGTTGAGTCCATACACTTTTGAAATACCATTGTAGCTTCCTCATATGCAGTTTGGCATTGGGAAGTACCAAAATGCAAGATGCCATGAACCCCAAGGCTTGAAGGACTGTCCTTGCAGTCAGCCTGGACAGTACTGATAATTGCTGGAAGTATAGGTGAAGACGTCTTTGTTTGTCCGGGGTCAAAAAGGCCATCTGAGAGGCTGTATTCAGTCTCACACCCAGAAAGCACATGTCCTGAGAGGGTACTAGACTGGACTTTGTTTCGTTCTCAGAATACCCTAGGCACCTTAAAACTGCCATTACATACTGTAGATGTTGAAGTAACTTGTCTTTGTCTTGAGCAAGAATCAGGCAATCGTCCAGATAAGGATAAATTTGTATTCCCCTCAGTCTTAAGAAAGCTATTACAGGAGCCAGAACCTTTGTGAACACCCTGGGCGCAGTAGATAAGCCAAAGGGCAATGCAGAGAACTGATAATGAGAAGTACCAGCCCGAAAATGCAGGAATCTCCTGCAGCTGGGCCTGATAGGAATGTGAAGATAAGCCTCTTTGAGATCCAGAGTTACCATCCAGTGATCTTTGCCTAGCAGAGGCAGAAGTTGCTGTAATGTTAACATCTTGAACTTTGGAATGTCTAGGTATGTATTGAGAATGGACAAATCCAGAATTGGCCTCCAAGTGTTTCCTTTCTTTGGTACAAGGAATAGGCGAGAATAAAACCCTAGGCCTTTTTCTGACGGAGGTACCACCTGGATTGCCCCCATCTGCAAAAGCAAAGAAATTTGTTCGTGAGCCTCCAGCCTTTGCTGAGGAGGTACATCTGGCATGCCTTTGAAAGGAGGAAAAGTGTGAAAATAAAACTTGTAGCCTTGATTTATTATGTCCAACACCCATTTGTCCTGGGTGACCAAATGCCAATTTTGTTTGAAAAGTGCCAACTTTCCTCCTAGAGGAGCTGCCAGACAGGAAGAATCTGGCAGCTGGAGATACAGGTCATTGGGTCTGTTTACGAAAAGGCTGACCCCTGCCCTCACCAGAAGATTGTGCAGGAGAACTCCAAGTCCTAGGTCTGAAAGAACCCTGAGCGTGAGCCCTGCCCCTACCACGTCTAGACCTGCCCTTAGACTGAAAATCCGAAGAAGGGTAAGACCATCCTCTTGCAGGCCAATTCCTGCTAAACTTAGGGGGCTGCACTTGCAAAAATTCCTTAACCGTCTGCATAGACTTAGTTTTGAAAAAGGTGGAAGACAAAGCTGACTCCACAGGAGAACCAAAAAGAACTTCAGATTGAAGAGGAGCATCCAAAATTCGAGCTTTAACATGCTCTGACAAATTTTGATCCTTACACCAGGCATGTCTACGAATAACTGAACCAGTAGCAGCCACCCTGGAAGAAGCCTGAAGAGCATCGAAGCCACACTGCAAGGAATGCTTACCAACTTGATCTGAAGCATGAACTAAGTCCTGCAATTCCTTACACTCTATACCCTCAGATAAAGCATCTACCTTAGATTTCAACTGACCTAACAGAAAGTTCTGATATTTCAGCATATGAAACTGGCAATTTAAAGCCCTCATAGCCAACGTGGAGGAGGTATACACTTTTTTACCCCACCTATCCAAAGCTCTAGAATCTTTATCCAGAGGAACTGGATTCTTAGCTACAGAAGCCCTGACACCCTTAGACCCTTGAATAATAGTTTCCGGGTCAGCTCTAGGACTCTTATACAAATATTTATGTGCCTCTGGAACTCTGTAATACCTGTCTGGCTTGACAGGGGCAGGGGGTAAAGAATCAGGATTAAGGGAAGCTTCAGAAAAAACATCCTGAACAACATCTAAAACAGGGGGAATAGCCAAAGGTCTATGTTGTGGCAAAAACAAAAATTCCCTAAGCCTCTTACGAGAATCTGAAAAATCCTGACCTTCCCACTTGAAATGCTCCCTCATGGAGTGCAAGGTTTCAGAAAAGGAAAAATCCTCTGGAGGAGAAGCAGAAGGACAGGAATCCTCTGCATCCGAATCAGAATAGGGAGGAAAATCCTGGATATCCTCAGCTGAGGACTCAGAGTAATCTGAGGAATGCTCCAATCCCTCTAAATCTGTCTCCACCCTAGGCCTCTTCTCTGGAGGGGGCATAGAACCCCTGATCAAAGTAATCAAATCCTCTGCCATTTTCAACATATGTTTTTTAGGAACAGAGCCCGAAGAACTAGGGCTGTGGCCTGTACCAGAAAGACCAGGTCTAGCCTTAGCAGGGCCTTTAGTAGTGACAGAAGTAGAAGGCCTAACAACCTTTTGTAAGGATGGAACCACAGAAACCTGAGAAGCCCCCTCGGCCTGACCTAACTCCTGAGAGGCCAACTCCTGTAATAGTAAAGGTTCCCCTTGGGATTCAGCCGAGACCTCGGCTGGATCCACAGATTCAACCGTAGATTCCATAGAACCGGCGTCCGCAACGGACGACTCATCCGGTTTAGACTTTAAAGATTTATCTTTTCGCTTTTTTGCGGTAGCGGGCGTCGGAGGATCCGACGGCATGTTGTAGTTACACCGCTTACCGAAAACAAGCCTAGCACAGTCTAATCTGCGTTTTATGGTGCGCTTATTAAATCTAGCGCAAAAGTGACACCCGACTACGTCGTGCTCAGGCCCCAAGCAAGGAATACAGAGAGAGTGATAGTCCCTATGAGGTATCTGTTTCCCACAAGAAATACAATTATTAACTTTTTCTGACATCCGGATTAACTAAGGCAAGAAAAGACAAAAATATTCCCCAACGGGGTACTTAGCCCAACTTGGTCTTCGGTCTGAAACTCGAAAATTGAAAATTTTAGAACGCCGAACGGCACTTGCAAACGCTGCTTCTGCTTCGGACCACGCGGCAAGAAAGACTGTGGATATGGCGTCGGTCATGCGCTTAAGTACTACTGCGTACTGATGTCAGCTCTGAGCGACCATGACCGACGCCAGCCTAACACTTTGGTATTCGGGCCAACCGAGGACAGCGGACTACCCACAGGTTATGACTGCAGCAATGTGAGACGAAGAACATCACATAGATTCATTTCTTAGTTTGGCAGTTGAGGAAGGTACTATTACCTCTAACACAGCTCAACACCTTACAGTGACAGACCCACAGAAACAAATTTTGTATTTACTTCCCAAAATTCATAAGTCTATTACCAAACCACCAGGTAGACCTATAGTTGCAGGTATTGGCTCACTTACGGAACCACTCTCTGTGTTTCTGACGGAACAATTAAAACCATTACTGAAGCAAGTCAGAGCCAGGATACAAGACAAAACTCAATTTTTACAAATTATACAGGATACTCAGTTGGAACCTCATTGGTTAATGTGTACGTTGGACGTTAAATCCTTGTACACCAGCATACCCCATTGGGCGGGGTTACAGGTGTTACAGTTCTGGTTAGAAAAGACAAACCTTTACTCTCCTGGTTTCAATACTTTTATTATCTGTATGGCAGAACATGTACTGAATAAAAATGTGTTTTATTTTCAAGGCGAATGCTACTGGCAACTTCAAGGTACTGCCATGGGCGCATCTTTTGCCCCTATCTACGCCAACTTATTTATGGCATATCTTGAGAAATGTCTCATATATAATCCACTACATAACATATATATGGTGGAAATCGATATATGGCGTAGATATTTGGACGACTGTTGGATGGTGTGGCGTGCTGATATTACATACCTACAAGAGTTTGTAAAATACTTGAATGACAATATTTGGGGTATACAATTCACTATAACCTTTGATTTACACAAGGTCGATTTTCTGGATGTAACGGTTTACAGAAATCATGATCACACACTGAACACCAAAATTCACAGAAAATATCCACAATATAATACATTATTACATGCATCTAGTATGCATCCAAGCCACACCATCCAGAACATACCCAAATCACAGTTCCTTAGGATTCACCGGATCAGTTCTAACCAAACTGATTTTGAGGAAGCCAAGGCAGACCTTCAAAATAGATTTTTAGAATGGGGATATAATCTTTTTGATATCTATTCTGCCAGCACTTGGTCAGAAAAACAGGATAGAAACACATTACTCCAATACAAGGTATCGCCACAAACAACACAAGTACCCAGTCTCAGATTCGTCACTACATATGGTAGAAACCACAGTATCTTTAGAAATATACTGGATGACAATTGGAATATTTTACTAGCCAACAATCATCTCAGGGAAATATTAGGTCCCAAATGTAATTTTTCATATAGGAGAGGTAGAACATTGGGTACCCTATTCTCACATTATAAACATAAGGAAAGAGGAGGGGCTAAATACAAACAGTTAACATTATCTGGTGATTCACTCCTGGGCACATTTCCCTGTGGCCATTGTATTTCTTGTAACCAAGTGAACAAGTTGAAACAATTCACCAGTGCTAATACTAGCAAGGTTTATGATCTAAGGATCTTCGGTAACTGTTCTAGTACTTGGGTAATATATCTGGCCACATGTCAATGCTCTGCATTTTATGTTGGACAAACGTCACGCTCACTAAGAATTAGAATTGGTGAACACAGGAGAGATATCAGGAACAAGAAGGATACTAATGCACTGTACAGACACACAATTAAACATCCAAATGCTAAACTTATGTTTTCAGTCATCGACAAAATTACTGGTGACAGGAGCAACATACAAGGTTGGCACAGTATTCTCAACCATAAAGAAAAATATTGGATCATTCATCTAGGGGCTCTTTTTCCCCCTGGACTTAACAACCATCTATAAAAATGGTTTGGAGTACAATGGATACAATGGACTTAGATTTGAATAATGGTCTAAATACAGTTAACCTGTTGTAATATGTATTACTATTAGGATATCCATTGTTACCATATGATACACATCTAATACCTGTTGCTCTGTCAGACTGTTTTGGTAGTAATCATGTCACCAGTTTATATTATTGTATTATTATAGTGATGTTTTGGTCTTAGTATACCTTTATTTTAGATACTTTTGAAGGGTCATATAGTTATATGAATATCTCCTTTTCCTGATGAAAATACTTGACTATCCATCTTTTTCAGTAAACTGGATATGTGCAGTAGTAATCTGGATGAATATTGTTACTTTCTATACATACATATATTAGCTATACTCTTTTGTATATATTGTCCTTGCAGTCTGTTTATATATGTTTTTCTTGACATATTTTTGTCTTACAGTTGTGTTACACAATATATATATATATATATATATATATATATATATATTTATTAACATTCTGTATATGTTTGATATTACATTGTGCCCACTGACACTTCTTTCCATATATGTAAATTATGTTTAAAATACTTGGATTTTGGTATTATTTCTTTGTATTTTGCTTCCAACTTAGGGGTTGGACTATACCATTGTTGTCATTTGTTGATGTAATATATAAATATTCATGACACTGGACATTTGAGTTTAAGCTAATCACACTGAAGAAGGCTGTTCTGAAACCGGTTTGTTATTTTCATTGCAGGACATTTTTGTTCTGTAATTTATATATATATATTTTTAGTAATAAAAGGATTTTGGCTGCTTATGCTGGCCTCTTGCGTTTCATTTACATTGGTTTGGCCGAGCATACCGTACCTGCGAGGAGTGCTGTTTGTTCAATAGAATCAGATCCCGGCCAGTCAGAGTCCCCTCAGGTTGAAGAGGAAATGAAAACAACAACTTCAGATAACATATATCAGACTAAGTATATCAGTACAAGGCAGGGGGATTGATCAGTGTTCTAATATATGAAGTATAAGTCAACAGTGCATCATGTATCATAGCATGATAGACATCATTAAAACTAAGGACTTTGCTTAGCTGCACCAAAGCTACTTGTCAGTTATGCTATTTGGGCGAGGGGGAGAGAAAAGGATATATACAATACATACAGTTATGTACAAACCTCATTTTAACAGTAGGTATTTCATACACAAGTCCACACAACAATAAATTACAACAGTTCCTAGGTAATAAGGGCCTCCTTTAAATAGCAATCATGATGCTTCTTACACAAATGTCTCAGAACACATTCTTCAAACACGTCCTGACTAATTACATGCACCTGTAGCCATGCCATCTTCCCACTGCTGGCAATTGTTGATATAAAAAGTGACTAATAGTGTTACAATTGCAAGAAAAAAACTCTTTTCAAATAAAGGAGTTATGTTCTTACCATAACGTTCCATCTGTGTTGCCTATCTTCATTCATTCTTGACAGTTGGGGTTTCAGTTCCATCCTCGGAACAGACTCGGCTAATATAACAAGCTCGTGCCAGCTAGAAACTCTCGAGCTAAGGTTACCCATAGCTCCTCTCTTCCCTTCAGACCGAGTTTGCCCATAAAAATAATAAAGCGGAAGCTTTGTCTGAGTAACTGCCCTATCAGCGAACCAGGACTAATTCCGAACCTCCAGGAGTCTTTGGAAGGGGTAGGAGGCTGGGATGTCAAGAATGAATGAAGACCGATAACACAGATGTAACGTTATGGTAAGAACATAACTTCTTTATCTGATGTTGTCAATTTTCATTCATTCATGACAGATGGGACAGATTCCCTGGCTACTTTATGTCCTGGGAGGTCCTAAGGAAGGTTATTCCTGAGAACCATTGAGCCAAAGGATGCTCCCACCCTGTAGACCATGTCCAATTTGTAATGATTAATAAAGGTATGAGGGGTAGCGCAAGTAGCTGCTGCGCAAATGTCATCCATAGAGGCTCCTGAATGAAAGGCTACTGAAGTGGAAACTGACCTGCTGGAATGAGCCTTGACTTTAGCTGATAAACTCAATTTTATTTTGTAGATAAACAAAGGTGATGCAATCTTTTAACCATTTTGACAAAGTGACTTTGTAAACTGGCTTGCCTGATCTAGGACCTGAAAAAGACAAGAACAGTTGATCCGATTTTCTGAGAGCGCTAGTCCTGTCCAAGTAAAAGCTTAACTGTCTATGCACATCCAACAAATGCAAACAATATTCCCCTTTGTTTGAAAAGTTTGTGAAGAAAACTGGCAGGTCAATGGACTGGTTAATATTTGAATCTGACATAACTTTGGGTAGAAAGGAGGAGTTAGTCCGAAGGGATACTCTCTCTTTATGAAAAATGATGTGTGGGCACTTTAGACAAAAGGCCTGTGATTCTGATATTCTCCTGGCTGAGGTGATGGCTACCAGGAATAAGGTCTTCCAAGACAAAAATGTTATATCACAGGTGGCTGATGGCTCAAAGGGTTGACGAATAAGAAGTTATGTACTCACCATAACTTTCCATCTGAGTAGATAAACTTAATTTGTCAGCAACCTGTGGGTATCGGATCCGACTTTGGATCCGAGCCGGCAGTTTTCAACAGCTTAGATCTGAGCTCCTTGCTCCTCCATCTACCCATAAACCCCTGCCAACCCTGACTGACCTCAGATCAAGTTTGCCCCCAAGCAGCAACTGCTACAGATTTACCAATTTCAAAAATCAACTGTGAAGACAGCATATGTGAATAATCGAAGGTCGGAGGGGGGGATGGTTGCTGACAAATGAAGTTTATCTACTCAGATGGAACGTTATGGTGAGTACAAAATTTCTTAATCTGAAGTAGTTAACTTCATTTGTGCAGCAACCTGTGGGACAGAGTCCCCAGCTACCTGAATCTTGGGCGGCCATCATGGAAGGATGTTCCGGAGCACTGCAGAGCCAAAGGATGCTCTCCCTCTGGAGATAATATCAAGCTTATAATGGTTGATAAAGGTATGAGATGAGGCCCAAGTGGCAGCCGAACAAATATCATCTAAAGGAACCCTGGATCTAAAAGCAGCAGAGGTAGACATGGATCGGGTAGAATGGGCACGGACTCCCTGAGGCGCGGGCCTACCAGAACTTTCATAAGCCAAAAGAAAACATTGCGAGATCCATCGAGACAACGTAACTTTGGATACCGATCCACCCAAATTCATTTTGGCAAAGGAGACTAACAACTGGTCGGATTGCCTATGACCAGATGTCCTGTGAATATAGAATCGAAGTTGTCTATGCACATCCAACGAGTGTAATTTGTATTCTCCTTTGTTGTGATAGTTGGGAAAGAAGACTGACAGATTAATGGACTGGTTGATATTAGATTTGGAAGCAACCTTAGGGAGAAAGGAGGGATTGGTCCTGAGGTAGACTCTATCCTTGTGGAAGGTTAGATACGGGGGTTTGACACAAAGGGCCTGAATTTCAGAAACTCTTCTAGCAGAGGTGATGGCGACGAGAAAGGCTGTCTTCCAAGACAAATACTTGAGTTCCACTGAAGCTGCAGGCTCAAATGGGGGAGCTGTCAAAGCCTGAAGCACTAACGACAAATCCCACGGAGGTACCACTTCCTTTACCGGAGGTCTGAGCAGGAAGGTGCCCTTCAGGAAGGTCTTGCACAGCTTAGAAGTGATCAAGGGACGCAGACCATGTCCGACATGGTAGTGAGAGATAGCTGCTAGTTGAACCTTGACAGTGGAACAGCTAACTCCCTGGTGAAATAATCCTGATACGAAGTCTAGCACTGCAGCTAAAGGAGCTGTGAAGGGATCCAAGTTTTGACGTTCTGCCCAGAGAGAGAAACATCTCCATTTGCTGCTGTAAACCTTCCTAGTAGAAGGCTTGTGGGCTGCAACTAGAATAGCTTTGACTGGGGAAGAGATGCCGGGAGTCCTGGCTAGGAGTGGAACTGGAGCAGCCAAGCTGTGAGCTTGAGGCTGTCCAGGTTTGGGATCGGGAGACCCAGAGGGTGGGAGATCAGATCTGGGAGGGGATCTAGAATCCAAGGAGGATTCACCAGGTGAGACCAAAGGTAAGGAAACCAGGTTTGACGAGGCCAGAATGGGGCAATGAGGATAATCCTGCTCCCCAACCAGCTGGCTTTCTGTAGAAACTTTAGCATCAGGGGGAGAGGTGGATAAGCATAAAGCAGACCGGGAGGCCAAACATGCACCACAGCATCTCTCGGGGATTCCCCGACTTGGGGAATTAAAGCGAAATAGCTGTTGCATTTGGTGTTTGAGGGAGAGGCAAAAAGATCGCAACAGGGCTGCCACCATTTGGCAAAAATCTGATTCGCTACGTGCGGATTGAGAGACCACTCGTAAGGGGAAAGGATGGTGCGACTGAGTTCGTCAGCTAGGATGTTGGACCGTCCCGGAATGTGCGTTGCAATGAGAAAACGGTTGGTGAAGATCGCCCATTCCCACACTCTCATGGCCTCTCGACAGAGCGAGTAAGACCTGGTTCCCCTTGTTTGTTGATGTACCAGACAACCGACATGCTGTCCATCTGGATCGCAATTGTTCCTACAGGAAGAAGGTCCTGAAGTGCTTGCAACGCTAACAGCACTGCCCTCATCTCTAGGACACTGATATGCAAAGAGGTCTCCGCATTGTTCCACGTGCCTTGGACAGTCCTGCCCGAAGAGTGCCCCCCCCACCCGAAGCGAGAGGCGTACGTGGTCACCGTGGCCAGGGGAGGGGCCATAGAGAAGGGTTGTCCCGTGTAGAGATCCGAAGATTGCAGCCACCACACGAGAGCCCTCTTGCAAGCCCTGCTGAGGGAAATGGGATGACTCAGAGGGTAGTGAAGAAAAGACCACTGGACTTGGAGGGTCCACTGTAAGACCCTCATGTTTAGACGTGCCATAGGTAACAAGTTTATTGCTGCTGCCATCGAGCCTAGAGCCCTCAGGACCAATTCTGGCAGAGGATATGAAGAAAGAAGGATGGTCCGCACATGAAACCTCAGGGTTCGAAGTATCTCTGGGGTTAAGAAGGCTACAAGATTGACTGTGTTTAACCTGGCCCCGATGAAATCTATGACTCGGGTCGGGGTGAGAGCAGATTTGTCCATATTTATTGTGATCCCTAGCCAGGGAGCAAGGCGAAGAAAATAATCCCTGGCTGTACAGAGTAGATGCCTTGTCGAGGCGGTCAGGAGCCAGTCGTCCAGGTACGGGAAAACCTGTATTCCCTGGAGCCTCAGGTGGGCTGCTATCACTGCTAACACTGGGGGCTGAGGTGAGACCAAAGGAGAGGGCCCTGAATTGGTAATGACTGGCCCCTAGCCGGAAGCGGAGAAACCTCCTGGATCGTCTGTCCATTAGAATATGATAGTACGCATCCTTGAGGTCTATCGAGCACATCCAATCGTTCTCCCGTAATAGGGGAGAATAGATTGAAGAGTGACCATCCGGAACTTTTCTTTGGTTACTGACAGGTTCAAAAGGGAGAGATCGAGGATTGGTCTTAAGTCCCCGTCTTTTTTGGCACCAAAAAGAACCTGGAGTAAAAACCCGATCCGAGCTGGTCTGGGGGGACGTGTTGGATGGCTCTTTTTTCTAGGAGCTGCCAGATTTCCGCAGCTGCGACCTCCCTCTGATCGGGTGGGACATCGGGGAGGTGCTTGGGGAAGAGAAGAGGGCAAGAGAAGGGGATCTGGTAACCTCTGGATATGATGCGAAGCACCCAGCGGTCTGTCGTGATGGACTCCCAAGCTGCCAGGTGCCTCGAGAAACGCCCCCCGACTGCCTCCAGAGTGGAGCAGTCGGGCAACCCTTCAGGGCTGTTGCGTTGGCCGGTCAGAGAAAGGTTCTCTGGACCCAAAGTTCTTCGGGCCCCCTCTGCCTCTAGGGCGGTGTCCTCCCTGTCCTCCTCTGCCGCAGAAGGACTGGGGGTCCGGAGTGGACCGAGACTGTTGAGACTTCCGGAACCACATCTTCTTCTGTCCCTTTTGGTTCTTGGAGAAGGACCTCTGGGGAGCAGAGAAGCAGACTCAGACGGCAGACAATGTCTTCCCGTCCTTTTCGGTGTGGACCAAGGTGTTGCGAATGGTCTTCCCAAATAGGGCAGAACCATCAAAAGGGGCATTTGCGAAAGACGCCTTGAAGGGTTCCGCGAAATCACAATGCCAGAGCCAGGCCTGACGCCTCATGACGAGACCTGCTCCGCTGGCTCTAGCAGCTCCTTCCGTGGCATGGGATAGTAGCCGCATAGAGGTATTGGAAATGGACCTAAGAGTGGCCATACGGGTGGAGTACAACTGTTTGTCCTCCGCCGACATGGACTCCGGGGGCGACGCAGCGTATTCCTTTATAAGATCCCGCTGCAGCCGAATAACGTGTGCCATGTAGTTCAGTGACCTCACCGAGAAGGAAGCTGAACTAAACACCCGCTTCCCTAGGCGGTCCATCTCTCGGGACTCCTTGCCCGGTGGGTGGGTAGAGGGGCTCTCCTGAGCTAGTTCCCTCTTAGTGGCCGCCGCCATCAACATGGCATCTACGGGGGGACCCTTGCTCCAATGGGGTCTGTCGGTAGGGAGACTGAGGATCCTGTCTGGGTGCTTCAGGACTGGCTCCACAGTGTCCGGCTCCTTCCACGCCCTGGTGGTAATCAGGTCCACCAGGGGGTCGGCTGGAGGGGACACCCAAGAGGTAGAAGGGCCTGCTTCAAATGCCTCCAGGAACACGGCTTTGTCCGAGGTCGGCTTTGGGGCAGACCACCCCCCTCTGATCCTGAGCATTTCCATGATGTCCGCAAAGGGGACATCCTCGGAGGGTGACCTTGGGGAGCCTTCCCCCTCCATCAAATCCGTGTCTTCGTTCAAGGACTCAGGGGAGTCCAAGTGCCTCCTCTTGCACTTCCGCTTGTGGGGGATCTCCTCGGGGGGGCTGTCCGAGGAGGCCTCACCAGCAACATCCTGTTCCAAGGGAACGACCTGGGACATTGAAGCAGGCTGTCCCTGGGGCCGGGTGATGGAAGTCAGACCCGACAGAGAAAGAGTGCGGGACGGAGCTGTGGCAAGGACCGGGGGGGCCTGGAAGCAGTCGACAGAGCCCTCTCCACCATGTCGAATGCTGAGGGAGAGCCGCTCTCTCTGGGATCCAAGAGCGGGCCCTCACTCGGATCAGACAGGCGGATCGGGGCCGAAGCAATCAGATCCGAAGGTCCAGTATGCTCCGACCTGGATGGCGCTGAAGGCATACTGAAACCCTCAGATCTGAAGCTCAGCCCTCGGCTCCGAGAGCTCGGATCCAACAAAAACGGACCCGACAGGCTCAAGGGAAGAGTTTGTGAAGTACCCAAGACTGTCGGTGCCGACCCACCCCCGGCTCCAAGGCTGCCCGGCTCCGAAGACTCCGAACCCGGGAAGCGGGACGGAGAAGGAGCTATCAGGGCAAAGAAAGAGGTCGAGCTCCCCCCCAGAGGGGGGGGAGGCAGGAGCACTCCCATCTGCAGTTGGGCCTGGAGGAATCTTCTAATCATCCAGTCCAAATCTGCGTCGGAAAGGCTGCGAGTAGATCTCGATGAGGCCACCGAGGCGGGACGTGAGTGCCGCCTCGATGACCTTGAAGGAGATCGGGTCTCCTCCTCCTCAGGGCCCAGTGAAAAACAGGGGGACCGGATCCGAGGAGGAGGAGACTGGGAAGCCCTGGAGGGAGAAGACCGCTTAGCCAGGGGAGCCGAAGCAGAGGCCTCGGCCCTCCGCTTGTGGTGTTTCTCCCTTCTCTTGTCTTTCCTGGCCTCCCTCTCCTCCAGGCCTACAGCGGGAGGTTGAGTCCCGGCCGGGGGGAGAGAGGCAGGAGTGGCCACCGCCGAAGCCACGGTGGTAGCCACGGTAGGACCGGAGGCCGAAGCCGAATCTGGGGGCAAAAGACCCGCCAGGATCAGCTTGGATCTCCGGTCCTTAAGTGCCCTGGGGTTGAACGCCGTGCAGATGGAACACCCAGAGGTAAGGTGTCCAACCCCAAGGCACAGAACACACTGAGTGTGGCCATCAGCCAGTGAAAGCTTATTGCCACACTCGGTGCACTTGGAAAAGATCATTTTAAACTAAGGAGGACACACACGCTAGGCCCCAACACACGCACACAGACCCTAACGAACCAGCGAGGGAGGGAAAAAATTATAACTAAAGAGTAGCTTAAACTAAGGTTAACAGGAAAAGGGGTCTAAACACACGGCACTCACACTAAAGATGAAGAAAAACAGAAAAAAATTTTTCTAACTTTCTCACAGAAAAACGCTAAGCACAGAGCTCGAAAATTCAGCTGCTGTCAACAAGCGCGGCAAACTAGATCTGAGGTAAGTCAGGGTTGGCAGGGGTTTATGGGTAGAGGGAGGAGCTAGGAGCTCAGATCTAAGCTGTTGAAAACTGCCGGCTCGGATCCGAAGTCGGATCAGATACCCACAGGTTGCTGCACAAATGAAGTTAACTACTTCGGATTCAAAGTTTGTAAGACTAATGTCAAACCCCAAGGCTCAATAGGTTCTTTAAAGGGTGGTCTTAAATGCATGACTCTCTTTAAGAAGGTTTTGCAGAGACTGAGATATCAAGGAAAAATCATTGAAGCCATTATGGAAATTTGAGATACCTGCTAAATGCACTGTGATAGTAGAAGCTGAGGCTCCTGACTGGAACAAAGTTGACAAATATTCTAAGACTTTATGAATTGGGGCTTGAAAGGGGTCAAGTTTTTCTTCTTGAGACCAGACCACAAATCTGTTCCATTTACTATGATAAAGTTTCCTGGTGGATGGTTTATGGGAAGCCAGAAGTATCTTTTGTACTGGGGAAGATAGATTATTCTGCCCGGCAATTACCAGAAGTGGAGGTACCAAGTGGTCAGCTTGAGACTCGGTAGGTTGGCATGGAGCAGCCCCTGTAGATGACACAGCAGTCCCGGAGATGGGTCCAGAGTCCACGGGTGGTGAACTAACTGAGGCCAAAGAAAGGGGAACCAGACTTGACAGGGCCAATGAGGTGCAATGAGGATTACTTTGCTTCTCAACTGTTGCGCTTTCTTCAAAAACTGTGGTATCAGGGGAAAAGGAGGAAAAGCATAAAGCAGTCCTGAGGGCCAATTGTGTATCAGAGTGTCCCTTGGTGACTCCCCTTGAGGGGGGATTAGGGCTAAGTTGCTGCTGCATTTGTGGTTTATGGAAGATGCTAACAGAACGCATCAAGGTTGACCCCAATGACGAAAAGTCTCAATCACTACTATGGGATTGAGAGACCACTTGTGAGGCAGGAGGATGTTTCTGCTCAGTTTGTCCACAATCATGTTGGAATTCCCAGGAATGTGCATTGCTATCAGAAAGTGGTTGGAAGCTATCAGCCATTGCCATATACTCAGGGCTTCTTGACATAATGGATAGGATCTGGTTCCTCCCTGTTTGTTGATGTACCAGATGACATGTTGTCTGATTGGACAGCAATTGTCCCCAATGGAAGGGAAGACTGGAATGCTAGCAATGCTAGAAGCACCGCCCTCAGTTCTAGGACATTGACATGCAGATTGGCCTCTAAGAGGTCCAAGTGCATTGGACTGTTTTTCCCTGAAAATGTCCCCCCTACCCCATTAGGGATGCATGTGTGGTCACTACTGCCTTGGGTTGAAGGAGTGAAAAAGGGTGACTCCATAACTCCTGTTCTGGGTTCATCCAACAACTCAGATCTTGTTTGCAATGGTTTGTTATGCGGATTGGGTAAAACATGGGGTGTGTTAATACAGACCTCTTAGAGGCCAATCTGCATATCAATGTCCTAGAACTAAAGGCAGTGCTTCTAGCGTTGCAAGCATTCCAATCTGCCCTTCCATTGGGGACAATTGCTATCCAATTAGACAACATGTCGGTCATCTGGTACATCACCAAACAGGGAGGAACCAGATCCTATCCGTTAGAATTTCTTGAGCTACTGCATCCCTCTGACTGGGTGGAACATTTGGGATTTGCCATTGTGGCCCTGGAGAAAGATCTAAGGGGATATGGTAACCCCTGGTAATTATCATCTGCACCCAGGAATCTGATGTTATTGAATGCAAGGCTACATGGTGCAGACAGAATCGTCCCCCGACTGCTTCCAGAGGCAAACAATTGGGCTTTTCTTCAGGAGCGCTGATAGGGCTGCCCAGAGAAGGAATCCATGGAGCCCTGGTTACATCATGGGCCCCATCTGCCATGGGAGGAGCATCTTTCTGAGAGTTACATCCTCTGTTTGGGGAGAAAAATCGCCATGTATGTGATGAAAAGGCCCTTGGGACTTCTTGAACCACATCTGTCCACTTCTCTGACTCCTGGTATAGGATTATTGAGGAGTGGAAGAATGTACACCTGCAGTAAACAGGGTCTTTTCCATCCTTCTCGCACCTGGCTAATGTGTCTAACTTTTGGGCCAAACAAAGAATAAGCATCAACGAGAGCACTGACAAAGGAAGACGAAGCGCATCCAGGCAAGACGTCTCATGACATCAACTGCACCCACTGTTCTGGCCTCCCCTTCAGTTATATGTGCAATCAACCACATGGATGAGTTAGAGATGGATTCTAGGATGGCAAGCTAGGAGGCAACCTTGTTACATGCCTCATCAGACACTGCTCCTGCTAAGGCTGCTGAGAGTTCCGTGATCAGGTCCCCTTGAAGATGGGTAAAATGTGCCAAATAATTCAATGACCATATGGCAAAGGTCGTTGAAGCATAAACCCGCTTCCCTAATCTGTCCAATGTCCAAGACTCTCAGTTTGGAGGATGGACAGTAGGACTCTCCTCTGAGTTCTTTCTTCATGGCCGCCGCCACCACCATAGCTTCTACTGCCAAACAGATTATCCTCTGGGGGGACAGTATTTTGCCAGGTCTCTGGGGGATTGGCTCAATGGTGTCAGGGGCTTTCCAAGCACACTGCATGATGAGGTTGACTAACTCATCTGCAGGCGGGGGTCATCCAGGAAGTTGAGGGTCGGGCACGGAATGCCTGCAAGAAGACAGATTCCTCAGAGGAAGGGTTGGTGAGCTTCCAGTCACCCCTCTGTTTAAGATCTCTAGTACATCTCCAAAGGAGACATCTTCAGGGGGCAACCATGGGGACCCTTCCCCTTCGTAGTAATCCATATCTTCAGTGAGAGATTCTTCTGGTGAATCAACGTGCTTCCTCTTGCACTATCGCTTACAGGGTGTCTCATCAGGGGAAAGGTTTGAAGAGGACTCCTAAGGAAGGGTACCCTGCGGCAGGCTATTTTGCTGCTCCTGTGCCTGTTGTCCCTGTGTAGTAGACTGTGACAGCTGCGAGCCAGAGGACATGTACATATGACATTCCAGTGCCGAGGGTGCCAACTCTGTGGCTGCTAAGGTGAGCACTCTCTCCATAATCTGGAAGGCAGGCCTGCCTGAAGACAGGTGGCAGTCAGGAACAGAGAAAGACAACCTTAGAACCGGGGTCACACCCTGCTCCAACGAGCTCACCGACAGAGAAGGAGCCGCTAGAGGACTTGAAGCTGTCAAAGCAACCGGAACCATAGATAGTGCCATGGAAAAAACATGGGTGGGTCACCTCTGACTGAGCAGATCTCCACAGAGTAGGTTCTGGAACCATGGTGAGATCCACCAATGGTACCGAAGAAGCTGGCACCAGGAGGGGCATCTGCATAAAGGGCTACAAATCCTGCAGGGAGGTTGAAGGAGGAAGATAAGTTGGAGTCTGTGGAGAAAAATCCTAGGCTCCGGGTGTGAGGGAGGTCCAAGATCGGGTTGGAATGCCTCTGGCTGCAAAGACCTGATCCACAAGTCTCGCTACATCAAGCTCTGAAAGGCTCCTTGGTGGAATGAATGGACATCCTGGATGGATATTCTGGTCAGTCAATAAAGGGACTGAGCTACTGTCCAACAAAGGAGTCAATGGACAGGGAATATTGAGTCCTAGTTAGGGTTTTGACCTTTGGCACTGTGGTCGAATGACCAGAAGATTATGATGGAGGGGAAGTGACCAATTTCAATGGGGAAGGTATTGTTGGTGCCGAGAGGGTCTGCGGTATCGTGGAAGGAGTCGGTGCTGTGGCGATTGTAGTAGTTGATTCCGTAGTCAAGGATGGCACTGTGGAGGGGGTTTTAGGCTCCGGTGCTGAGACAGATGCCCGTGCCAATTTAGGATGTTTAGTCTTCAGTTCAGTATGAACTTGGCCTTTATAAGTTTTCTGTTCCTGTGAGTGAAGAGACATTGTGACAGAATAGCTCTTCTTTTTCATTTCTTTCTTTGGAGGTTTTGACACTTCCACCTCAGACAAAGCCTCCGAAAAAGGGGTTTTTAAAAAACCCTTTAAGATTAACATATTCCTATGCTCTGCTATGGTACGAAAAAAAAAAAACAAATTACCAAACTGAAGGTTATTCACGTGATCACCCACACAGACACACAGTGATAGAGAGGACAGTAAAGCAAGCAGATTTTTTTTTTTAGGTACCAACAATGGTAATGCAAATATACCCAGAAAGATAGAAAAGGAAGAAGGGAAGGATACCAGCCACAGTATTAAGGAATTACCAGAGGTAAGGGGGAAGGGAGGGGCCAATACCAACTATGGTAAAAAAGTAATACCGAAAAAGGTAATAAGGGAAGATGAACAGCGCTCACACACTAGTTTATATATGTATGTATGAAAAAATAACTAGAAATAACAAGGTTTTAAGATACAAGAATTAGTGAAAGAGCAAAAACAATATCAACACTTAGCATGAGAGCAAGCCTGATGCATCTTGAAACTCTATGCGGCAAATGTGATCTGAAGGGAAGTGAAGAGATGCACTATGGTTAACCTTAGCTCGGGAGTTTCTGGCTGGCACGAGCTTGTTATATTGGTTGAGTCGGTTCTGAGGACGGAACCGAAACCCCAACTATCATGAATGAATGAAGACTGACAGCATTAGATACTAGATTCTTTCCATTTTTGTAGCCTGTTTACAGGAAAAATACCTTGCCTGCAGTGTGCATTCATTATTGCTATTCATTGCTCTCAGTATAATATCTGTATGCATTGTGACGCAAACATCAATCTTTTTGTAACTTGAATAACTATCACTATAATATACTGATTGATTTCTTTTCCTTTTTTGTACCATTTTACCACTGTAAAGTACAGTTTTGTACCTACCATAAATGTAGATGTTCGAGTGTACACCCTGCTGCAGTCATCACACTTGGGTTATCCTGTCGTCAGGTGGTCCCGCAGTCGGCCGGATTTCCAAAGACTTGGTCCAGCGTCTGTTGCTGTCGCTTCTTCCCTGACGTCAGTGTGCCAGGGGTATATATAATGCATCCGATGCCATCTTCTTCAGTTTTTCTTGCCCCAGACGTCAGGTGCCCCCAAAAAGGTGGTCAGTAATTAGCACTAAATAAAGTAATTTTTTGCACAAACACAAAATCCCTCCAGCTATAAGCACATACATCAGGAAGGTATTGTATAGATTTAGCCAGTTAGATCAGAGGGGATGGAGGGAGGGTAACCTGGACTGCAGCAGGGTGTACACTAGAACATCTACATTTATGGTAGGTACAAAACTGTACTATGTTCATCATGTTACCCTGCTGCAGTCATCACACTTGGGTAGAATCCCAAAGCTATGGATGGGTGGAGGAGTTATAGAGGGTTAGAGGAGGCTAGAAGGCCCTGCAGAACTGCAGTGGCGAAGCCAGCCCTAGTCTTAGAGTAAAGTGGTAAGTGATAGTGTTTGGTAAAAGTGTGTACTGAATTCCAAGTTGCAGCTTCCAAAATCTCCTTGGTTGGTACCCCCCCTGAGGAAGGCTGTAGATGTAGCTGTTGCCCTGGTAGAGTGGGGCCTAATGGTAGCAGGAACTGGTTTTCCATGATGGGTATAGCAAAAATGAATGCAATGTCCTATCCATTTGGAAATGGTTTGCTTTGATAAAGCCTTCCCTTGTGAAGCTGTAGCATAGGATACAAAGAGCTGGTCAGATTTTCTGAAAGCCTAGTTTTATCCAAGTAGTAGCGAAGATGCCTGTGAATGTCCAAAGAATGCAGGAATCTTTCTCCTTTGTTCTGTGGGTTTGGGAAGAAGGTGGGTAAGTGAATGGTTTGATTTAAAGACGCACTGGAAACCACCTTAGGCATGAAGGAAGGATTAGTACGTAGAGAAACTCTGTCTTGATGGAAAATGAGGAAAGGTTCCACTGCCATTAATGCCTGCAGCTCTGAGACTCTTCTAGCTGAAGTTATTGCTAGCAGCAGGGCAGTCT
Source organism: Protopterus annectens (assembly GCF_019279795.1). Taxonomy (NCBI): domain Eukaryota; kingdom Metazoa; phylum Chordata; order Ceratodontiformes; family Protopteridae; genus Protopterus; species Protopterus annectens. The sequence goes on along the minus strand of NC_056735.1, from coordinate 765,787,994 downwards.
TACATGATAGGAACTGTAGATCTGCAGAGAAAGCTGGTACAAAGGGAGGTAGCGTAAGTTTTTCCAGAACAAAATTGAGGTCCCATGTTGGTGCAGGTGCTCTCCTGGGGGACCTAATGTTTTCGGCCCCTCTGAGGAAATGCCTTAGAAGTGGATGCGAAAATAAGGGTGGTTCTGTGTTGTAGTGGGCTGAAATAGCTGATGCATGGATTTTAATGGAAGAAAAAGAAAGTCCTTTGTGCAACACCTCAGTTAAATACTGTAGAATCAGAGGCAGGTGAGGCTGAAGTGTGTTTTGGCCTTTAGTTTGGTTCCACGCACAAAACCTTTTCCATTTGTCCGCATAGGCCTTCCTGGTGCTGGGCCTCCTAGCTTCCGGAACAACATCCATAACTGCTTGGGAAAGAGGAGCTGGCTGGATGTTTAGGTGATTTTCCATGCAGCCAGATTTAAGGTTTTTAACTGGCTGTGAAGAATCTGATTGTTTTGCTGTGTGAGCAAATGGGCAGTTTGTGGTAAAATCCAAGGTGGGCCCTGGGCCATATTCCTCAATAATGGGTACCAGTGCTGGCGTGGCCAGTCTGGGGCTATGAGTATCAGTCGTGGTCTCTCCTTTCTGACTTTCAGAAGCACCTTTGTGAGGAGAGGCAATGGAGGGAAGGCATATACTGTCAGGTTTTTCCAGCTGAATGAGAGTGCGTCCACTTTCCAAGTTTGATGGTGAAGTGTCCTTGTACAAAATTTTGTTAGTTGATAGTTTTGAGGACTGGCAAACAGGTCTATGTCTGGAAGGCCCCATTTTTGCGTTATCATTGCAAATACTTGTGGATCCAGTTTCCACTCGTGGGGATCCATGATGTTTCGGCTGAGGTTGTCTGCCAATGTGTTCTTTTGTCCTGGCAGGAAATGAGCTTGTAAGTGAACTTGGTAAGCCAGAGCTGTGTTCCACAAGGTCAATGCTTGCCTGCATAGAGGGTAGGAGTGTGTACCCCCTTGTTTGTTTATGTACCACATTACTGTGGTGTTGTCCGTCCTTATTGTACGTTGTCCTGGATGTAATAGATTCTTGAAAGCTGTCACAGCATTCTGTACAGCTAGCATCTCTTTTTGACTGATGTGCAGATTCCTTTGATCTGCAGACCATATGCCTTGAACGCACTTGTCCTGCCATGTGTGCCCCCCCAGGCGTAGTCCGATGCATCTGTTGTCATAGTTTGCCTGGCTAGGGGCAAGGTGAAAGGCTGACCCTTGTTGAGGTGACATGCCAGTGACCACCATAGAAACTCCTGTTGTAGGCAGGGAATGAGAGATATCACTGTGTCCAAGCTGTGGCTGTGTTGAGACCATACGCTTTTTAGGTACCACTGCAATTTCCTCATATGCAGCTTTGCAAATGGTATTAGTAGTATGCAATATGCCATGAAGCCCAAGGCCTGCAGAATTTTTCTTGCAGGTAGTTGGGTCTTTGTTGCCATTGTTTTGAAATATTGTGTCAGTTGTAGTTGTTTGTCTGGCATCAGATAAGCCTTCTGGGCTGTTGTATTCAAGCTGGCACCCAGGAATGTCATATTTTGTGAGGGTACTAGTTTTGATTTCTTTTCGTTGACTGTGTACCCCAGGCAACTTAGAAGATGTTTTACAAAAGCCAGATGTTGTAAGAGGATGTCCTTGCTTTCTGCTTGGATGAGGCAGTCGTCCAGGTATGGGTATATTTGAATTCCTCTTTGTCTGCAGTATGCAATTACTGGTGCCAGGCATTTTGTGAAGACCCTGGGCGCAGTAGATAAGCCAAAGGGCAGTGCAGAGAATTGGTAATGGGTTGAACCTGCAATGAAACGGAGGTATCTTCTGCAACTTTGTCTGATAGGGACATGCAGGTATGCCTCCTTGATGTCCAACGTTACTAGCCATGCTTTCTTGCCCAACATGGGAAGAAGCTGCTGTAGTGTTAGCATCTTGAATTTGGGTACTTGTAAGAAAGTGTTTAGAATTGAAAGGTCCAGAATTGGTCTCCAGGCATTGTCCTTTGTGGGAAATAGAAAGAGTCTTGCTCTCCAGTAGGTACCAGTTGAATGGCTCTCATGTCCATGAGAGCTGTAATTTGTCTTTGTGCCTCTGCCCATTGATTTTGTGGCAAGTTTGGCATTCCTCTTTTCATTGGCCAGGTGTGAAAATGGAATCTGTATCCTCGTGAAATTATGTCTAGGACCCATTTGTCCTTTGTGACAATGTGCCAGTTGTCTGAAAAAAGTGCGAGTTTTCCTCCCAAGGGGGCTGCCAAGAAAGTGTCACTTGGCCAGATGAGATGCAAGTCATTGAGTTTGCCTTCTGGTAGCTTGGGACCTGTCTTCTCCTCCCTTCTGTGCTGCAGTGCCCCATTGTCGAGGTTTGTACTGGGCTTGTGGTTGTCCTCTGCCTCTTGGACGTCTGTATTTACCCCTCTGTGGCCTGTCAGTAGCTGGAAAGGACCAAGTTTTTGTTGGCCAATTTCTGCTGAAGCGAGGGGGCTGTACCTGTAGGAAATCTTTGACTGTCTGCATAGATTTTGCCTTATCCTCCATTTTCTTTAAGACTTCTTCTGCTTTAACTCCAAAAAGAACATCCTGCTGTAAGGGAGCATCTAGAAGCTTTGCTTTAACATGATCAGGCAGAGTTTGTTCCTTTAACCAAGCATGCCTGCGTATGACAGACCCAGTGGCAGCTGCTCTGCAGGAAGCCTCCAAAGAATCAAACCCACATTGTAAAGTATGTTTGCCCACCTGTTCAGTTGCATGCAACAGATCCTGCATTTCTTTCAATTCAGACTGTTGAGGGAGTGTACTCATTTTTTGTTTTAACTGAGACATTAGAAATTGCTGATATTTTAGCATGTGAAACTGGCAATTTAGTGCCCTCATAGCTAGAGTGGCTGAGGTGTAAACCTTTTTCCCCCACCTGTCTAGTGCTCTGGAGTCCCTTTCAGAGGGTACAGGATTTTTAGCCATAGAAGCCTTAGCCCCTTTGGGACCCTGGGAGATAGTCTCTGGATCAGCAACAGGACTTTTGTAAAGAAATTTGTGGGAATCAGGCACTCTATAGGATCTGTCAGGTTTGGCCAGAGCAGGAGACAGAGAGTCTGGGTTCAAACTAGATTCTAAGTAAACATCATCCACAATGTCTAAAACTGGGGGGATGGCAAGTGGTCTGTGCTGGGGGAGTAAAAGAAACTCTCTGAGCCTTTTCTTTGAGTCAGAGTAGTCCTGACCTTCCCAGTGAAAATGTTCCCTCATAGTGTGTAAAGTTTCCCCAAAGGAGTAGTCTTCAAGGGGAGAAGAAGAGGGAATGGAATCCTCAGCATCAGAATCTTCATAAGGGGAGGAGGAGTAATCTTGGTCCTCTGAGGAGCCTGAGGAAATGGACACTTGTTCAGAGGATGCATAATCTTCCTCTTGTCTAGGCCTTTTGTCAGGAGGGGGATGGGAACCCCTGATTAAAGAGATCAAATCTTCAGCCATTTTGAGCATCTGTTTCTTAGGCATGGGGCCTTGAACAGGGGACTGAAGTGCAGTCTTTTTAGGTTTAATAGGAGTCCTCGTCTTAGGATACGTTTTAATGGTGAGCGTCGTCGGTCTGAAGACGCCTTCAGAAACCAAAAGCGTTTCTGCAGCAACATCTTTTTCAACAGTGTCATCGGTAGGGGCTGAACAAAATGGCGGCGTCAGCCAGATATTTTCCGCCAAAAGTTCCGAAGCGGTCCCGGGTTCCAGATCTGCGGTAGTCAGGGGCTGCGTCGGAGCCTCACTGAAGACCGGTGAACTGGAGACCGGACCAGCAGAGGCCTCGGAGTCTGGCTTGGGTCTAGGCTGCCTGTCCTTATCCTTGCGTTTTTTCTCCACGCCGGTAAACGGTTGCTCCGACGGCATAGTGTAGTTAAATTTTCTACCGAAGTAGTGTCGTGCGAAATCAAAGCGTCTTTTTATAGTACGCTTATTAAACTTAGCACAAAAACTAAAAAAAGTTATAAAAATAGGTTCACGTAGGGCAAATGCTCCTAGCAAACAGCAATAGAAAATAACGCCAACAATAGAAATAACCAGGAGCAAAGCAATGAAGGGTCGGAAAACTTCGATCACGAGTTGCATATATCCAAAAAGTATTCAGACTCAGTCCATAGTCTTCTAATAACACATATATATTTATTTGCGTGCACAAACAATGGTTAGCGCTTTCGCTTACAGCTTCATCAGACCAATTCAGAGCTCTCATTCAAGTGTTTAAATACAGCAAAAGGCGGGAACCAACCATGAAAATCAAGAACATTTTAAAGACATATTCCAACATTTACTAAAAACACTATTTAAAATTCTATAAAACATTAACTATCCATATTCAGTGTATAGGATAATGACCCTTCTCATAAAAAGATTGTATAAAGTCCTATAACCTATGTGTAGAAACATACAATAAAAATCAGTTCCTCATAGACTTTAATAACAAAATAGCAGCTATCTTGGGAACTGAATAAATACAATAAACATCACAATCATTTATAACGAATGGATCCCAACAGCTAAAAACAAAAGAATAAAAACTACCATGTCTAAGGCAATGTATCACATCAAACATACCCCTAACATCCAACTTGTAAAATAAAAAATGCAGATCAAATGCAAAAAATGCAAATTGAATGAAGAGACTAGGGCAGAACGGAAGGACTATCAGTAAGAACTGACTAAGTTCCTTATCATCGTATGACCTAACAATTATTCTACACAAACAATGGTCCATATACATACTATAATTCTACAATAGAAATATGTTCTAGAACAAAACAAGGGAACTGTCTACAGAAGCTGACTAAGTTCCTTGTTATTGTATATCCTGATGGTTATACTGCCCAAACAATAGTTCATGTACATACTGTAAGTCTAGTGTATAAATATAACCATAGGGTGAATTAATAAATATTATATTCTCAATCTCCTCATTTTTAGATACGGTTTAATAGGTACTTTCCCATTCAGACCAGGTGGAACGTCAGCCCTAAACTTAATAATCCAGCTACTTTCCTTGGATTCCGTGAGGTTACATATGTCTCCACCTCTCTGTATCATGTAGCCTTTCCAATATTCTAAACCTAAAGCTATGTGTCTGATCTGTCTCAATCACATGCTTGGCCAGGGCATTGTGTGGACTACCTTTCCTAATGTGGTATATGTGTTCCCGCATTCTATCCCTGAGACACCTATTGGTTTTACCAACATAGAATGCGGGACACACGACACATGTGGCCAAATATACCACATTAGTTGACATGCAGTCTCCACTTGTTTTTACTCTAAAGCTACCAAAACCATTGGGATGAACAAAAATTGAGCTAAATTCTATGTAAGAACAGAAATTACAATGACCACACGAAGACGTGTGAAAATTCATATCTTGACCAATGTTCTTCAAAGCTTTAGGGTAGCATAATAGCTTCTTCAGACTCATCTTATTCCTATATATAAACTTTGGTTTCTCACCTATTATTTGTTTCACCTCTGGATCAACCGATAGAATGTGCCAGTGTGCACTAATAATATCTTTAATGGACCCTACATCCTTAGTGTAAAAAATTGAACATACTGCATTACCTAATTTATCCTTTGTGTCAATACTGACACCTGTATTGCATCCAGATCTATCTGAAAAATACGGAGCCGCTCTACCATTCCTGATCCCTTCTACATCGGTAAACCCCAGGGCTAGGTCATCTTCCGTGTAGCCACGTTCTCCAAGTCTCTCAGATAGATCTTCAACTTCATCCTTAAAGCATAAATCACTGGGAGTATATCTAGAGGCCCGCATTACTTGGCCTCGCACTATATTCTTGTAGACAAAACCTGGATGCATGCTGGTTCGATGGAGCAACGTGTTCCTATGACAAGGTTTTCTATATAAACCTGTGTTGATAATACCACCATCCAGCTTTTCTACAAAAACATCCAAAAAGGGGATCCTACTCAATGATGACTCCATAGTAAATATCAAGAAATTAGTGGTCTCATTCAACTCTCTAACAAATCTATCTAACTGCAGAATGGGTCCATCCCAAAGAAAAAATAAATCATCCACAAATCGCCGATAGAAGCGAACATGCCTGTTATAAAGGGGGTTTCGAAACATTTCTCTAACCTCCCATTCCGCTATCACCAGGTTGGCGTAGCTATTGGCACAAGAAGTGTGACGTTCCACCTGGTCTGAATGGGAAACTACCTATTAAACCGTATCTAAAAATGAGGAGATTGAGAATATAATATTTATTAATTCACCCTATGGTTATATTTTTACACTAGACTTACAGTATGTACATGAACTATTGTTTGGGCAGTATAACCATCAGGATATACAATAACAAGGAACTTAGTCAGCTTCTGTAGACAGTTCCCTTGTTTTGTTCTAGAACATATTTCTATTGTAGAATTATAGTATGTATATGGACCATTGTTTGTGTAGAATAATTGTTAGGTCATACGATGATAAGGAACTTAGTCAGTTCTTACTGATAGTCCTTCCGTTCTGCCCTAGTCTCTTCATTCAATTTGCATTTTTTGCATTTGATCTGCATTTTTTATTTTACAAGTTGGATGTTAGGGGTATGTTTGATGTGATACATTGCCTTAGACATGGTAATTTTTATTCCTTTGTTTTTAACTATTGGGATCCATTCATTATAAATGATTGTGACGTCTATTGTATTTATTCAGTTCCCATGATAGCTGCTATTTTGTTATTAAAGTCTATGAGGAACTGATTTTCATTGCATGTTTTACACATAGGTTACAGGATTTCATATAACTTTTATGAGAAGGGTCATTATTCTATACATTGAATATGGATAGTTAATGTTTTAAAGAATTTTAAACAGTTTTTAGTAATTGTTGGAATATGTCTTTAAATGTTCTTGATTTTCATGGTTGGTTTCCGCCTTTTGCTGTATTTAAACATTGAATGAGAGCTTTGAATTGGTCTGATGAAGCTGTAAGCGAAAGCGCTAACCATTGTTTGTGCACGCAAATAAATATATTTTATTAGAAGACTATGGACTGAGTCTGAATACTCTTTGGATATATGCAACTCGTGATCGAAGTTTTCCGACCCTTCATTGCTTTGCTCCTGGTTATTTTTATTTGTTGGCGTTAGCACAAAAACGACAACTAGTGACGTCGTGGTCTGGGCCTAGGCAAGGTATGCAGTAAGAATGAAAATCCTTATGAGGTATTTGCTTCCCACAAGAAATACAATTGTTAACTTTTTCTGACATCGGTCTGAGGCAAGAAAAGTTTCCCCAACGGGGTACTTAGCGTTAATGAAGACTTCGGTCTGAAATTCGAGTTTGAAAATCTCAGGAGTCAGCCGACCGGCACTTGCGAACTGCTTCTGCTTCGGGCACCGCGCGGCAAGAAAGACTGAAGAAGATGGCGTCAGATGCATTATATATACCCCTGGCGCACTGACGTCAGGGAAGAAGCAACAGCAACCGACGCCGGACCAAGACTTTGGAAATCCGGCCGACTGCGGGACCGCCTGACGACAGGATAACCCAAGTGTGATGACTGCGGCAGGTAACACGATGAACATCTGGGTCATTGCTGAAAAGGGTCAGAAGACCAACTCATTTACTTGGCTATCAAATTTAAACCAATTAGGAGCATTTATGTAGACCTGCACCTGAATAAAAAAAAGGTGAATCATTATATTTCAGTATACATATAATATGATAAGTTCAATTCCTCTCCCCAACAGCCCAATATTATATTATATTGCTTATACTCAGACTATCCTGTTACAGTACATACCACAGATGCATTAGTCAAGAAAATGTGCTTCTACTTTAATGTCACTAGCATAAATAACAGTCACTGATGAGACCCCCCCCATCTCGTATTTAAAATATTTCTTTATGCTATACATTGGTACTTTATAGTTACTTTACTTAAAGACACAACACACATTTCCCAAGATTTAGATTCTATGTCCTTTTAAACATTTATAACAAAGTAACAGTTATGCTTTCCAGTCATCCCACCACTTTGACACAGCCAAACTTGCAGTCTTTTTAGCCACTTCTTTTAGAAGCACAGTTCTCGTATACAAATTGCATCTTATGGAAACGACAACTCTAACATTTCTTACTTTAACATTTCATCTTTCTCTTCATCTCAACCACCCAACTCTGGTTCAAGTCCAAGATAATTCTGATTTTTCTAGTCAGTTCCTGGGCTTTTGTCTGTTGACATATTTTCTTTTGGATGAATGGAATGGTTTTATTGCCAGGTTTTATCTATGGTCTTTGCTATTGTCAGAAGAATGAAAGTCTACTACAGATTGTTATTCAAGTCTGCTGGGTAAACTTAATTTCCATTTTTGTTAGTCCTGCATTCTGACTTGATAATTCCTGTTGTAGGTTTTGGCTTCCTTCTCAGACAAATTTGGAGCATACACACTATGTACCTTTTCAAATAAATACTACTATGGAATACTTATCCAGTTGCTTAATTTGTACTTCCATAAAATGAATGCATTCTATCCCCCCAGTGTCTCTGAGGTAGCAGAAAATCTCAGGTTTTCTGTGTGCTCTACCTTTTGACTCTACTTTTGAAACAGTTCTTGAGAAGTCTCACATTCCACCAGTACTGCCTTCATTTCAACCTCTGATTTTGGCAGTTTTACCATCTCACCTGACTTTAAAATAAGTGAGAACTGGAGGAATATATAAAAAACATCTGAATGAATTTGATTTTGTTTCCTCGAAATTACTAGAAGGCATCTCTATTACCACAGCTGAAACTTGAACTGCTTTTTGCTAATCAGCTACAAGACACTGCTACACAAGTTTCTTTTTTTCCTTCTCCTTTTCTAATTGATTTTCTCTTCCTTTTGACAAATGTCTTTTTGCTAACACCCAGGTACGATAGTGCTTTGCTGGTAACAGAATTTTACCCAAAATGATATTTTTTCGCCCCTTTACTTTTTCAGAGAGCAGACATATTTGAATGCTCTATAAATGCATCTCTTTTTGATTCATAAAAATGCCGTCTTTTTCCACTTATGCGATTTGCCTGTGCTCTTATTAAGATGATCTGCTGGTACATTTTGCTAGGTATGGAAGAACATGCAGTGCGAAGGTCAGGTTTCCTACTATCACAGATGAAGCAGTAAATAACCACAGTGATGTCTATCACTATCCTAAGCATTTTCTAGGTCATAACACTGACTTGAAGAAGGATGTAAAGTACTGCCATCATCTCCTTTATACTGTTGTGTGTTCCTCAGGTCCCTGGAACTAAGTGGTCCAGATTGGCTCCTCACCTTTCATCTGAAACATCTATTCATTTTAAGTGGGACTGGGTACCTGGAAAAACATTTATGGTTTGATGGCTGCCTGGATGACCCACTACTGGAAATTCCTTTTTGACTGCTGGGAACATGAGGAATTCCTGTTTTACAGATTAGCTGATTTGTTCCAAGACACTTGTGATGTACACTCTATTGGGAGAGGTTTATTAATCATTACTTTCTCCATCTCTGGAATAATCTTTCATTATTTATAAAACAGAGTGATGCCCTCACTGCCTTTAAGGCAAACCTTGATGAAGAGGTGCCTTATGGGAGTGGCGAGGCTAATGGCACAATTATAGTCCAACCTTATAAACTCTTAAGAATCTGCCACTTGACCTTTCTTGTGCAGCCTGCCATGAGGGACCACCAAAATAAAGGCTCACTGTATCCCAGTACCCCGAAGAAAGTTCTTGCTATTAAGTGCCCATTTCTGTGACATGATTAGGAAAAAGAGGCTCATCTAAAATAGTTTTTCTGTAATAAAATACATCCTGTAAAAGTTGATGGTCTAAAAAATACTCACCAGAATACATTGTTGTGACAGGGAAGGAGGCTGAAAATTTGAAGGTGTCATAAAATTCCCAGGTTTTTAAGTACCAGGTGCAACTTAAGTCCTGCAAACATCTACTTGGGATTGTAAATGCCCCTCAGCCTCAGACAGGCAAATACAGATGCCAAGCATTTGAAGATCCAGGTTTTAGCAAGCAAGCCAGAGGGTAAAGGAGGTAAAGTTAAAATGGAACACACAAGGAGGTGAAAGATGACAGTTCTCAAGCGAAACTGGAGGAATTTCCTGTGTGCTCTGTAAACGGGTATATGCAAGTAAGAATTTTCATGGCTAGGATGATTGACAGAGGAGGGGAAGAAGAACTACAGAAAAAGCATCTGACGACAACAGATTTGTTAAGGCTCGACAAACTTAGAAGGGTCTCCTCAAGTTCTTTTTAGTACCAGGAAAAGCACAGAGTAATACCCCTTACCTTGCTCTAGCTGGGGTACCAGTCTCCTCCACACTCAAAAAACTTTTATAGAACAAGCATGGCTAAAAGAGGATTCACCCAGGCAAGGCAATGAGCACTTCTTTTAAAAGGACAAAACTGACTAAATTATGTTATGCAACCTAACTTCATATCCAAGACTCATTGGTCTGGGATCAGGAGTATCCACTTTACACAAAATGCTATTCTCCATTTCAGCAGACAGAAGGAAAGAGACCAAAGGAGAGAGAGAGAGAGAGAGTCTCTCTCTCTCTCTTTTTTTTTGTTTGGAACTGCCGCTTTTCTAGTGGTGAACCCCCTTGTCAGTTTCCTATAAAAAGGTTTATATTTGCAGCAGTGGGTAGCTCAAGTATATGGGTAATAGAAAGATTTAATTTCTTTAGCAACTAGAAAATTTTTCACTTCTCTGGCATTCTGAGAGCTTCCTGCAAGGGTTAGCCAAAAAGCAACTTTTCATCTTTGGGAATGCTCAATTACTGCTGATTGATGCCATCCTGAAAATCATGATTCAGAGCTGAGCATTCTGCCTTAAAATAATGTCTGAAGCAAGCACAATTATCTGCATTTTACTGAGTATTTGTCCAATTTAGGGATTATCTAAACAAGACTCACTACTCTGACCTTGCAGTTTCATCTGAGACTGCCTGCACCATTCCTAATAGTTTAAAATATCTCCCTGGTACTTGATTGTGTGTTCATAACTGAAGGCTCTAACACTCAATATGGCTGAGAAGTATAACTTTTCTCAATTTTATCAATCAATCAGCTCTCCGTGAGACTGCAGAAGCTAGACACTAGCTTAGATCCTCATCTAAAGACAACACTGAGGTGTCTGTTACTGCATTCTTCAGAAAGCGGTGGTTGGAAGTGAGGTTCCAGGAACATACGTACTCAAAACAAGCTTGGACTACCAAGGGAAATACTTGACAGAATGGTTTATAACATTAAAGCTCACAATACCTTATGCTGTAGATAAAGCCTTCACTCCCTCATCTGCAGTTATTTAAAGAAACTGTGAATATGATGAAAACAACCAAGGGTAGGGTTCCCAAAAGAGACTTAAGTGTTGCTTGTCTGTATCACAGTCCCACTGGGGGACAGCATCTGCTCTGTGCTGGCTAAGTCCTCTTCCTGAAGTTCAGTGTTGTAGGGCAGCTTCAGCAAAGGACTCTTTCTTCTGCTGTGAGGTGGTACCTCAGATGAAGGGAAATGGGCAGTACCAAGGACAGAGCTGTTCTGTGTCAAGCTGCAAGGCATTCCATAACAAAATACTGAATCAGTGGAGGAAGCAGAAATTTTTAAGAAGGTCTGTCTAAATAAAACCTGGGTGTACTTACAAAGAAGCTAGAGATGACATGGAAACCGACAGGAAACAGATTTGAGGGAGGGGGTCCAACCTGGGAGCTGAAACTTTCCAGGAGAAACCAAATAAAATGCTTGGTACAACTGGTTCAAGTGCCTAAACAATCGCCAGAGACTCCCAACTATTTACAAATAATGGGCAACAGGCACCCAAGCTATGTAGCAGTAAGCAGGAAACTGGTGGTCTGGGTAACACCCAAGGCAGAAAACCCACTTATTACTCCAAGGTCAACAGAGGTATAGAAAAATAAAGGATCAGCATAGATGAAGAAAAAAAAGCAAGGTCAAAGACTAGAGGAAGGACAAACTTGGACCTCTTGGAACCTTAAACTCAATGCCTCAGCAGGACTGGCACATTTTCCTGGCACATCATGCCACATGAAAAAAATACCAAACTCAAATAGTACAAGAAACCACAAACATGCTATAATAGTTAAAAAATACAAAGTGAAAATTGAGTACTTTGCTTTATATCATCCTAATGCTTTGACATCTTTATGCCTGGTACCTCACAACTGTACAAATTTCTGCAGAATGTCCAGAGTTTTGCCTCATACATTTGGTCTGTTTTTCAAAAAATTATGTTTTTGGCAAATTAGTGACAAATCATTGAATACTGAAGTTATGAAATAATGAGACTTCATACTCTTCAGAAAATTCATGCTAACACAAGAACAATATTTAACAATTGTTCCTATTTTGGGGCTCTTGTCACACTTTTATTTATGGCTTTGTCCAAATTTCTTGCTCTAAGAGGTTGGGAAGTATGGCCTGGAAGCCTGACTGTAGATGGCTGTACTCTTTAGTGGCAGAAAAAAATTTTGTAGGTGACTCTCCTTTTTATAGCCATGTTTCTGGCAGACATCCTTGGCAGTGTGTGTGTGTGTGTGTGGGGGGGGGGGGGCATAGAGGACAATCTGCACTGCTTTAGAAATCTGTGCAGACGACAAACACACACACACACCAGCCAAAGTTCCACTACACAAAAAGCACAGCAGTAAATAAATGGACAATGATCATTTCACTACAGTAAATGATTTGTAGGAAGTATATGTGCAGTGGGGTAATCAAGTGAGGCTTCTTTTTCCATGAAAACCCTGAGCACAAAATACTTGTAATTTCCAGCTACAACACCAACTGGCACAAATGCCAGTTAACTACCCATCACGACACCACCTTGAACCTCTACTCCCAAATGAAGCCCTATGTAATGAATAACGACACCTGAAAGCCAAACAGAAAATTATAAAATTATGTACTTGTCAGACATACAGGAAGGTCCTTCTGCAACAGCAGCAAAAGGCCCATCAATACATGGGGAGCTGCAGGAAGGGCAGTAACCACCCACTGGTGAAGGCCTTCACACAAGTCAACAGATTCATTCAGTAGCCAGTCACCAAGAAAAATTGATCAAAACATGCCTTCATGTCACAGTATGCAAAATATTCTGGTCAGGATGGCTGGTGTTGGAAATGGCAGTTTACAGACCAACAAACATTTAAAGTTCAACATTTTTTAATCATTTATTTTTGTTATAATTATGCCATCATCTTGTAAAGTGGGCTTTCTTATTCTAAAATTTGTAATTCGTACTTTAGTTACTTCTGTGGACCTATATTTATTATGTTTAATACACTTGTGTTTCTGTTTACTGCAGCCCCGACTTCTGATGATATGTGGTGGTGGTGGGGGGTTGCTATTCTGGAGTGGGAGGGCATATTTTCTGTAGTCTGGAGCAGATTTTATTACAAAGTAACCTGAATGCAGCACAGCCAGTGACTCAGAGAAATAAAAATACAACTATATTCATGTAAAAGGTTTTGCAGCAATATACATTTTCTGAACAGGAAGCATGAAACTCTGGCATTACTGACTGACTGCAATTCTTAATGATTACCAGAAATTCAAAACCTTTACGAGGGGCAAGGCAAACTAATAATGCAATATCAAGGACAGTGGAGAGGTATGGACAGAAGGCAAAATGAAGTGTTCCTCTGTGGAATTAAATTTCAAAGCCTTTACTTTGGTACAACACGCATCATCACACTGTTCCATAGCAGACAGCTGTTTACAACAATCACTTTACTGTGGCTTCATTTTCACATATGTGAAAATTATTCCAAATGTTTTCTTTTAAGCATTAATTCCTTGTGGTATAACAGGAGGTCCGTCATTGAAGTAACTCACCCATGGATTTTAGGGAGAAAATTAGGATTTTAATTTTACATCTGTTTTACTACAATTTATGCGGAGCACCATACACCTTACTAAAACTCTTGTCCTGCTCCATCTTACTTTTGTTACCTTTCACTTGAATACAGCTGCATTTATTTTTTTACCGTCTGACTGACTGACTATGCTGCATTCTGGTTATTTTGTAATAAAATCTGCTGCACAATACAGAAAACATGCCAACCCACTGCAGGACTGCTCCCCCCCCCCCCCCCCCCATACATCAACAGAAGGCGGGGCTGGTCAACATGGGATCAGGAAGTAAGTGGACAGTTGCAGATCATACAGCAAAACATTCCATTCCATTCCTCAATTAATCTAACAAGTACAAAAGTACTCAGACTTCAGACAACAGCTCAAGGAACACCTGTTCACCCAAGCAAAGTGCAGCTGCACTCACTCAGGTCATGTTACATGAACCTTGCAGTTTTCCTCATACCCCTTTATCTCAGTTTCATCCTTTTTAGGTTATCTTGTCATCCCCTTACTTACTGCCTCTCATTCATCCTATTTCCCTGTTCTTTTTGCATCTGTCTTTCACTTATTCACCTTTTCTGTCTTCTCCCCATGGTATCCTTTCCTGCAAATATTCTCACTTGCCTCTTCTAATGCCCTCATTCACCTCTCTATATATGCTGCTATCCCAGTAGTGTAAGCCATCTCAGTCATTATGGCTACAATTTTGCCCATAAAGCTCTGCTAAGTATAATTCCATTTTTCCATCCCTGTTTTGACACTGCAAACTGCTTCTTGAACTAAATGGTGTAGCATATTATTGTATCTCTACATATGCACATATATTTGTTTTTAGCATATCCTTGTGTCTGTAAATATGCATTTTTCATTTCTTATATTTTCCTATTCACCCAGGCTGTGCCTGCAAATGGTCCACTGAAATCAGTGTACTACCCTGGTAAACAAATCAATAAACAAACAAATATCAGTTTATTAAAACTTAATAAATATAGGTCCACTAAAGTAAAGACTAGACATTTAGATTAAGAAAGACCACTTCATAAGATGGAGGCATAATTATAACAAAACGAAACAGTTAAAAAAACAACAAAAAAACAAAAACAAAAAAAAAACTTTGCACTTGATCTTTTAAAAGACAGTGGGTAGCAAAATGGACTCCTGATATATGACAGACTATAGATAATCAGTTTTACTTTCCAAGTTACTATGTGCATGGAATAGCTTAAAAAAGGCTACATAGGACCCGACATAAATAAAGTAGCTGTGTTAGTAACTGGATGACCTCGTCTGGCATAAAGGGATAAAACCCTGACTTTGACCCAGGGGTCTGGAACCAATTAGTGGCACAGGCACCAGCTTAGGCTAGCATGGGGGGACAGCAGTGATGCCACTTTGCTGTCTGGATTTTCCTTGGAGGGCAGGGAAAGTATGGGGTCACATACCAGGGATCAGATTGTCATGGGTGAATCTCAAATGAAGACCAGAGACCCGCAGGAGCACTGGCTTCAAGGAAACAAGGACTATATTAAGAAGTTGCAACATTCAGCCTTGCTAACACCTACTTGTACATCAAACCATAGGCATGGTACTACAGTGTGGTTAGGACTGCAAGAAGTGCACCCCCCAAAATGGCCCCTGTTAGTTGACTGTCACTCCAATGTTTGGGAATGTATTAGCCAGTTGACCAAGACTGGGCCTAATGGCTGACAAGCAGTGGATCAAAAAGTTAGGATGCTTCTTCCAGGAGACAGAGACAGAGAAAAGAAACTAAGTAAATTATAAAATTAACAGACTTACCTTATCTCTGGCAGTGAGAAATCGTGGGTCATCCTGAAAAGCTTCTTTAACCAATTTACTAAACCTATTGAATAATGTGAGCAGCTGTTCTACATATTTTTCAGAGTCCTTCAAAAAAGTAAAAATACAAAGGAAGCATTAGAAAAGTCTTTTCAAATATACTACACTTAAATGACAACAGCTTATACTTAATTAGATGTCATTAGTAAGAGGATAAACCAGATTGTAACAAACTCACCAAGAAACATATTCGTGAGAGAGACCATAATATAACAGATAACATATCTTATCTTACCGGATGACCTACAAAGAAGACTTTCCTTCACGAGTCAGCAACTGTGTTCTCCTCCAGGAATCAACATCTGGCACTTATTTCTTGGAAGCTCCTGAGCCATGTGCCATTACTTATATTTAATGCTACAGTTTCACTGCTAACCCTTCTAATATAGCAGCCCCCTTCATATTATAGTATTTGTTATCCCCTATATAATCATCAAGCTACTACTTAAACTTATCTAATGAGTTTGGTTCTCTGATCAACAACGGAAGTCCATTCCACAACTTCAGAACATACTGAGTAATACACTTATCCTTCTTGCAGTTCTATTTTTTTTTAATTCTATAAATAGGTCCCCAGTCTTACCCCTAGATATTATACTTTAAAAATTAAAATCAATCCTCAGATTCTCATCCACAGTAGACCTGAAACCTACACACAATTTTCCCCTTACTCTTATATGAAGTATACTACAAAGGTTTATTTGTTTGAGTCTATCTTCGTACACAAAGTTTTTAACAGACTACATTCTTTTAATCAAACATCTTTGGACTAACTTAACTGAGGCAATATCAGTGAACAAAAGATGAGATTATACTCATAATAAGCCTAATTATGGCTACAAGAATGCATTTAGGACCTTATGTTCCTGGTATCTACAGTACTGAATATTAAGCCCATGTTTCTTAAAGCTTTTATTTTCTACATGAAACTTGGAATGTTAATTTACTATTAACAATTGAACCAAGATCTCTGACCTGGTTTATGGTTTCCAGTCCCCCCTCCCCAATCATTATCCTTAGTTTCTCTTGTTCTCCAAATTTGACTACTTGGCATTTATAATAGTCGAGGATTATGAGCAGGTGACCAATCATAACTGGCTTATTTTGTGTGTATGTGTGAGATATGAATGCCAAGAAATTTACCTCAACAGTGAAGCTTAAGAGGTGAATCTTGACATCCATGTTGAGAACACAATAAAAAAAGTTATGTACCTACTACAACGTTCCATGTGAGTTGTCCATCTCGCCCTTCATTCTTGACTGATGGGTTCGGTTCTGACTCGGCACCACTTTCTAAAGCTCGAGGTCTTCAGCTAGCTCGTGGTTCCATCCCTATTATCCCAAGATGCTGTAGGACATTCCCCAGATCTTGTTTGCTGATGTTCTATTTTTGTATAAAATAGAAACAGATATTTAAGCCAAGTACACACCTTTACCAGACTTAAAAGAGGGTCAAAGACCAATAGCCAAACTGAAAAACCACCTCTCGTTCTCCCAGAAATCAAGGAAGGGAGTTAGGTGGGTGGGACACAAGAATGAAGGGAAGATGGACAACTCATATGGAATATTATGGTAGGTACATAACTTCTTTATGTGAAGTTGCCCCATCTCACCTTCATTCTTGACTGATGGGAAAGCGTCTCTAGCACCTTTCTTCTTGGGTGGCTCAAGGGAGTATATTCTTCAGAACAGTGGAACCAAAGGAGGCCCTGTCCCTGGAGGTCATGTCTACTTTGTAATGAGTGATAAAGATATGAGGCTTAGTCCATGTAGCTGTTGCACAAAGAGCATCTGTGGGTAGCCTAGCAGAGGAGGTAGATACTTCTCTTGTTGAATGTGCTTTGATCCCTTGTGGCAGTTCTTTATTTGCTGAATTATATACAAACAAAATCCATTGAGACAGCCATTTTTGCTGCTGGAAGACCTTTTTTAATCTCCGAGTAGGATACAAAAAGTTGATAAGATTTTCTAAAGTCTTTTGTTCTACGTAGGTAAAAACGCAGTTGTCTATAAACGGCCAACTGATATAGCATGTATTCTGCCTTACTGCTGCACTTGGGGAAGAATACTGGTAGGTGAATAGATTGACTGAGGTTAGATTCTGAGCATACTTTGGGTAAAAAGGATGGATTTGTCAGGAGTGACACTCTATCATTGTGAAACAGCACATATGGAGGTTTAACGGACAAGACTTGCAATTCAGATACTCTTCTGGCTGAAGTGATAGCCACTAAAAAGGCAGTTTTCCAGGTTAGAAATTTCAACTCACATGATGATGCAGGTTCAAAGAGGAGAATAATTATTTTGGACAAAAGAAAGTTGAGATTCCATGGTGGTAATGGTGGTCTGATATATGGTCTTAATAGATTTGTGCCTCTTAGGAAGGCTTCTGCCAGCCTGTGAGACATTATACTTGCATCTCCACTGCCAACATGAAAATTTGAGATAGCTGCTAATTGAACTCTGACATTAGCTGCCCTAACTCCTTCATTAAAAAGTTTAGTCAAAAATTCTAGTATAGATGATATGGGCACTGAATATGGATCAATATGATTTTGTGAAGCCTAGGTAGAAAATCTCTTCCATTTACTGAGGTACAATTTCCTGGTAGATGATTTGTGAGAAGAAATCAGAATATGTTGAACTGCAGATGAAAGATTTTGTGAGCTGGCTATTTTGGGAATCGGAGCAGCCAAGCTGTCAGCTTGAGGATGGAAAGAGAGGGATGAAAAGCACCTGAAGAATGTGTCAGGAGATCTGGTAATGGGTCCAGGATCCAAGGCTTTTTCTGTAGATGAGGCTGTTGGAAGGGAAACCAAATTTGATGAGGCCAGTATGGCGCAATCAGGATTAATGTGCCTCCCAGTGAACTGGCTTTCTGAAGTACCTTGGGTATCACTGGAAAAGGGAGAAGAGCATAAAGGAGACCAAGGGGCCAATCGTGTAAAAGTGCATCCCTCAATGATTCCCCTGGTGGGGGTATAAGGGCAAAGAAGCTGCTGCATTTAGTCTTCGTGGACGTGGCAAAGAGATTGCAGCAAGGATGGCCACATTTGCAAAAAATTTTTTCCAACACGTCTTGCTTCAGGGACTACTCGTGGGGCATTAGAATTGCCCTGCTGAGTTTGTCCGCTATCACGCTGCATTTTCCCGGGATATGCATTGCTATTAGAAAGTGATGGGATGAGGTTGCCCATTGCCATACTCCGAGGGCCTCTCGACAAAGAGGGTAAGACTTGGTTCCTCCTTATTTATGTACCATAAGACTAACATGTTCTCCATCTGGACTGCAATCGTTCCTAGAGGAAGAGAGTGTTGAAATGAGTGCCACACCAGTAGCACTGCTTTCATCTCCAGTACACTGATGTGCAGGTGAGCTTTGTGTTCTTGCCAAGTGCCTTGAGCTGTATTTTCTCTGATAATGCCCCCCCCCCCACATCTGGGAAGCGTCCATGGTCACTGTGGCTGATGGGGGGAGGTAGAGTGAAAGGACGACCTATGGTGACTTGATCTGAATTTAGCCACCAGGTTAGGTCTCTTATGCAAGTGTCTGTCAGAATTATCTGGTATGACATTGGTAGTTCCTGCATCGACCACTGGGTAAAAAAAAGCCACTGGAGAATTCTCACATGCATCTGAGCTAGGGGGAGTATGGTGACTGTTGCTGCCATTGTCCCTAAAACTTTGAGAACAGTTCTTGCTTGGACTCTCATTCTCGAAAGCAGGTATTGAATTTGAGTCTAAAGGGTTTGTATCCGTTCTTGTGGAAGAGTTACCATCATTGTTAGAGTTTAGTTCTACGCCTATAAAGGCGGTATGCTGAGACGGCAATAAGGCAGATTTTTCGTAATTGATTGTGATCCCTAGTTCAGTACACAGGTCCAAACTGTTGCATCTTCCATGTAGTAGTAGATGCTTGGTGGTGGAGGTAAGGAGCCAGTCGTCTAAGTGTGGAAACACCCTGAATTCTGCACGTCTCTGATGAGCCGTAAAGTACAGTTGTGTACACTTACCATAAATGTAGATGTTCGAGTGTATTCACTGTTGCAGTCATTACATTTGGGTAACCTGCTGGCAGGTTGCCCTCAGTCAGCCCAAATTCCAAAGTCTTGGGTCCTGCGTTGGTTGCTGTCTCCTCTTCCATGACGTCAGGGGTATAAAACATGCAGCCAACGCCATTTTCTTTAGTTTCTCTTGCCCCCGATGTCAGGTGCCCCCAAAAAGGTAGCAATATTATATATATATATATATGGATACACACATACATATATATATATATATATATATATATACATGCATCAATATAAACTTTACCTTCATCTGCAAGCAAATACACCGCATAGGTTGTAGAAGATAGAGAAGGAAAGATAAACTCCAGAGTGACAGGGAGATGATGGGAGGGTAACCTGGATTGCAACAGTGAATACACTCGAATATCTGTGGATGGCGCAGTGGTGCATTGGTAGCGTTGTCGCCTCACAGCAAGAGGTTCTCTGGTTCGATTCTCGGCTGGGGTGCCTTGTGTGTGGAGTCTGCATGTCCTTCCCTGCGTTCGTGTGGGTTTCCTCCGGGTGCTCCGGTTTCCTCCCACATTACAAAGACATGCATCTGGAACATTTCTCACCGGGCCTCTGCTGAAAATTGGCTTTGTTCCAAGTCGGACTTTCCTGGTTAACAAATGTTAAATAAATAAATACATCTACATTTATGGTAAGTGTACACAACTGTACTATGTTCTTTGTGTTTCACTGCTGCAGTCATTATATTTGGGTAGAATCCCAAAGCTATGGTTGGGAGGCTGGAGCTAAACAGCATTAGGTGCGGCTATAAGGCCCTGCAGAACTGCAGTGGCAAAGCCTGCCCTGGACTTAGAGTAGAGAGGCAAATAATAATGTTTTGTAAAAGTGTGAACAGAACTCAAAGTAGCAGCCTCTAGGAATGTCTTTGGTTGGTACTCCTCTGAGAAAGGCTGCTAAAGTAGCTGCAGCTCTAGTGGAATGAGACCTAATGCCCTTGGGTGCAAGTTTACCGTGGTATAAGTAGCAGAAACAGATGCAGTGGCTTATCCACTTTGAAATTATCTATTTTGAAATAGCCTTTCCTTCTGATCCTGCAGCATATGTCACTAGTAATTGCTCAGTTTTTCTTAGAGCTTTAGTCCTGCTCAAGTAAAATCTTAGCCGTCTGTGTACGTCCAAGGAATGCAGATTTCTCTCCCCCTTGTTCTGCGAATTTGGATAAAAGGTTGGCAGATGAATTGCTTGGTTAAGAGCCACACTGGAAACCACCTTAGGCAAAAATGTAGGGTTTGTTCTCAGAGATACCCTGTTTGGGTAAAATATGATAAAAGGCTCTACAGCCATGAGGGCCTGTAGCTCAAACTCTTCTTGCTGAAGTAATTGCTAGTAGCAGAGCAGTTTTCCATGATAAGAACTTTATATCAGTGGTAGCAGCTGGTTCAAATGGAGGCAGGGTGAGCTTTTCCAACACATAATTGAGGTCCCATGCAGGTAATGGTGATCTTCTAGGAGGCCTTAAATTTTTGGCACATAATCTCTTCCATTTGTCAGCATAAGATTTTCTAGTACTAGGCCTTCTAGCTTCCAAAATGACATCCATCACAGCTTTACTGAGAGGTGTTGTTTGTATAACTAAATGACCAGCCATGCTGCCAGGTTCAGTGTCTGTAGTTGAATGTGCAGGATCTGATTGTTTTGCTGGGACAGTAGTTGAAATCTTTGAGGTAAGGTCCAAGCTGGGTATTGAGACAAGTTCCTTAGGATTGGGTACCAGTATTGGCAGGGCCAGTCCGGGGCAATTAGTATCATCTTTGGTTTCTCTTGTCTTACTTTTAGGAGGACCTTGGGGAGAAGAGGCAGAGGAGGAAAGGTATAAACTGATAGCTTTTTCCAACTGAAGGATAGGGCATCCACTTTCCATGCTTGTCTGTGATAAGTCCTTGTGCAGAATCTTTTCAATTGATAATTTTGAGGAGAGGCAAATAGATCTATGCTTGGGCTCCCCCATTTCTCTGTTATCATGCTGAAGACTTGTGGATTTAGTTTCCACTCGTGAGGATCCATAAGGTTTCTGCTTAAATCGTCTGCCAGAGTATTTTGCTTTCCCGGCAGGAATTGAGCTTGAAGATGTATTTGGTATGTCAAAGCTGTGTCCCACAGTGCCATGGCTAATCTGCAAAAGGGGTATGAGTGTGTGCCCCCTTGCTTGTTTATATACCACATGACCATGGTGTTGTCCATCTTTATCAGTAGTTGTCCTGGATGAAGTAAGTCCTTGAAGGCTGTTAGGGCATTTTGAACAGCTAGCATTTCTTTCTGGTTGATATGTAGATGCATTTGTTTTGGGGTCCATATGCCCTGAATGCACTTTCCTGCCATGTGGGCCCCCCAGGCATAATCTGATGCGTCTGTTGTTAAGGTTTGGCTGGCAGGGGGTAGAGTGAAGGCCCGTCCCATGTTTTGGTGACATGCCTTTCCCCACCATAGAAACTCCTGTTGTAGGCAGGGAATGAGAGGAATCATCGCTTCCAGACTGAGAATGTTGACTCCATAAACTTTTTAGGTACCACTGAAATTTCCTCATATGTAGTCTTGCATATGGAATCAGTAGGATGCAGGATGCAGGATGCCATGAAGCTCAGAGCCTGCAGAATTTGTCTTGCAGAAAACTGGGTTTTTGTTGCCATCAGTTTGAAGTAAGTAGTCAATTGCCTTTGCTTGTCTGGCATGAGGTAAGCCATCTGGGCAGTTGTATTCAAGCTTGCACCCAGGAATGTTATCTTTTGAGAGGGTACCAGTTGTGATTTCTTTTTGTTAGAAGCCTTTTCACAAACGCCAGGTTTCGAAGAAGAATGTCCTTGTTCTCTGCTTGAATGAGAAAGTCATCCAAGTAAGGATATATTTGTATACTTGGTCTGCAAAATGCAATTACTGGTGCCAGGCAATTTGTAAAGACGATGGGCGAAGTAGATAAGCCAAAGGGCAGTGCAGAGAATTGGTAATGCATTAAGCCAGCCTTGAATCTGAGGTATCTTCTGCACGATTGTCTTATTGGGACATGCAGGTATGCCTCTTTCAGGTCTAATTTCACCAGCCAAGCATTCTTGCCCAGCATGGGTGGAAGCTGCTGTAAAGTCAGCATTTTGAATTTTGGAATGTCCAGGTATGTGTTCAAAATCGATAAGTTCGGTATTGGCCGCCAGGCCTTGTCGTTTCTGGGTACCAAGAACAGTCTTGCGTAAAAACCTTGTCCTTTTTCCTGTTCTGGTACTGTCTGAATGGCCCCCATATCCATGAGGGACGTAACCTGTTTCCGTGCCTCTGCCCATTGATTTTTTGGCAGATCTGGCCAACAATTGCCATTGCAAGAGTGTTGAAATGGAATCTGTATCCCTGTGATACTATGTTTAGTACCCACTTGTCCTGGGTTATTAACTGCCAATTTTGAGCAAAAAGTGCTAATTTCCCCCCTATGGGTGCTGCCAAAAGGTAAGTGCTTGGTGTAGGCAGAGGCAAGTCATTGGGATTGTTTTCTGTAGGATTGCACTTTATCTCCTCCAGATTTGGAGGTAGAAGCACCCCATTGCTTTGACCTGTATGAATCTTGCGCCTGGTATCTGCAACCCTTAGGGCATTTGGATTTGTCCCTTTGAACTCTGACACAGGAAAGGACCAGTTTTTTGTAGGCCAGTGTCTACTGAATCTTGGTGGCTGCAATTGTAAAAAGTCCAGTTTGCATAGACTTAGCTTTGTCTTCCATTTTCTTTAAAACCTCTTCTGCCTTAATACCAAACAGAGAATCATGCTGTAAAGGTGCATCTAGCAATTTAGCTTTAACATGATCAGGCAAATTTTGTTCCTTTAGCCAGGCATGCCTCCTAATCATAGATCCAGTAACTGCGGCCCTGCAGGAGGCCTCTAAGGCATCAAAACCACATTGCAAAGTATGCTTTCCAACCTGTTCAGCCTCATGCAATAATTCCTGCAATTCTTTATTTTCTGCATATTCAGAAATAAACATCATTTTCTGTTTCAGCAATCCCATAACATGTTGTTGGTACTCAAGAATACAAAATCGACAGTTTAAGGCCCTGACTGCCAAGGTTGAAGATGTATAAACCTTTATTTCCCCCATCTGTCCAGTACCCTTGAATCTCTGTCAGAGGGGGTAGGATTTTTTGCTGTTGAGGCCTTAACTTCCTCTGGACCCCGTGAAATAGTTTCAGGATCAGCAGCAGGGTTTCTAAATCAAAATTTATGTGAGTCAGGGACCCTGTAATATCTGTCAGGCTTACTGGGAGCTGGAGGTAAGGAGTCAGGGGTCAAGCTTGACTCCGAAAACACATCATCCACAATGTCTAAAACAGGGGGAATGGCTAAAGGCCTGTGCTGAGGGAGAAGAAGGAAATCCCTGAGCCTCTTTTTTGATTCTGAGAAGTTTTGACTCTCCCAGTGAAAATGCTCCCTCAAAGTATGCAAAGTTTCAACAAATGAATAACCCTCAGGAGGAGATGCAGATGGTATAGACTTCTGCATCAGAATCCTCATAGGGAGGTATAGATAATTCCTTATCAGAAGAGGAATCAGAAGAAATAGAAACCTGATCTGAAGATGCATAATCAGTGTCTTGCCTAGGCCTCTTATCTGGAGGGGGATGGGTACCCCTGAACAAGGTAATAAGGTCTTCAGCCATTTTGATCATCAGCTTTATAGGCATAGAGGCCTGTGCACGTGGTTCATGCGTCAGTTTTTTAATTTTAGAAGTTACTTTTGTCTTTGGTTTTGCAGCTGTCATTGGTTTGATATACAAATGTTGAGGTCTGAATACACCCTTAGAAGCTGGTGCCTGCTCAGCGGCTCCGGACCCATCTGAGGGAGATACATCTGTCCGTCCAATACCTTGAGTATCTTGCGGCATGCCAGACTCCACATGGGTGTCGGTAGAGGCCTGCGACTCGAAGATAGCTGGTTATCAGGCCTGTGAAAGTGCCTCACTGAGTACTGGTGAACCGGCGACTGGCTTAGGAGAAGCTTCGTCGTCGGTTTTGGATCTCGACTGCCTTTCTCTGTCCTTTTCTTTGCATTTTTTATGTACTTCGGTAGTCTGATTGCTATCAGACGACATTTCTGGGTAGTTAAATCGGTTTCCAAAATACTTTGAGGCAAAAATATACCGACACTTAATAGTGCGTTGGTTAAATCTAGCACAAAACCGACAGCCAGGCACGTTGTGATCAGGGCCTAGACAAGGAATACAGTATAAATGGAAATCCTTATGAGGTATTTGCTTCCCACAAGTAATACAATTATTAACTTTTTCTGACATCGGTATGGAGCAAGAAAAAAAGTTTCCCCAACGGGGTACTTAGCTTTAGTGAAGACTTCAGTTCTGAAACTCAAATTCGAATATTTCAGTAGTCGGCCGACCTGCACTTGCGAAATGCTTCTGCTTCGGGCACCGCGTGGCAAGAAAGACTAAAGAAAATGGCGTCGGCTGCATGTTTTATACCCCTGACGACCTGACATCATGGAAGAGGAGACAGCAACCGACGCAGGACCCAAGACTTTGGAATTCAGGCCGAATGAGGGCAACCTGCCAGCAGATTACCCAAATGTAATGACTGCAATAGTGAAACACGAAGAACATCCACTGCCATGCATTTGGTGAACAGTCTTGGGGCTGTAGTGAGCCCAAAGAGCAGTGCTCAGAATTGGCAATGACTGGCTCCCAGCCGCAAGCGCAAGTGACTCCTGGATGGCCTGTCCATTTTTGTGTGGTAGTACACATCCTGGAGGTCTACAGAGCACATCCAATTATCTTTTCCCAAAAAAGGAAGAATTGAACTGTAGCGTGACCATCTGGAACTTTGTCTTTTTTTACTGATTTGTTTAATGTGCTGAGATCCAAAACTGGTCTCCAGTCCCCCGTTTTCTTTGAAACTAAAAAGAATCTTGAGTAAGTCCTGGATCCTATCTGGTCTGCGGGCACTGGTTGGATGACTTTTTCTAGCAACTTTTGGCTTTCGGTTGTTGCCTGACCTCTGTGACTGGGGGGAACGTCCGGAATTCTTCTCATGGTTGGGGAAGGGTTGGAAAAGGGAATAGAGTAACCTCAGGATATGATCCTTTGTACCCAGTTGTCTTTTGTTATTTTTAGCCAGGTGTCTGGATACAAAGACAAGCGCCCCCTGACTGCCTCCAGAGTTGAGCAGTCGGGCTTCCTTTCAGGAACGCTGGAAGGGCTTGTCGAAGAAAGATTCCTGGTTGCTCTGATTTTGTGGACCCCCTCTGCCATGTAGCCTGCGTCTTCCATTATTTCACCCTCCCCTGCCCCTGGAGGGGGGGGGGGTTCACCATGTGCATCTTGAAAGGCTCTCTGGGATTTACAAAACCACGTTTCCACCCTTCTGACCCTTAGGATAGGGTCTTGAAAGAGTAGAAAAACGGACGACTCCAATGGCAGAAGAGTCTTCCCTTCCTGCTCACACCTGGTCAGTGTTTCTTTAACTTTGGGCCCAAAAAATGTCAAGCCAGCAAAAGGGGTGTTGATGAAGGAGGACTTGAAAGGTTCCGCAAATGAACATGAGTGCATCCAATCAGGTCTCCTGAAGGAAATTCCAGAACTCGCTGATCTGCTTGCTCCATCGGCTGCATACAAAATAAGCCTCATGGAAGACTGACTATTGAGTTTAGGGTGGAGAGCTGGGAAGGTACCTTATCAGAGACTCCCGCAGCTACATTACCCTTGAGAGCCTCTCCAAGCTCCTGTAGGAGATCTCTCTGTAATCTTGTAAAGTGAGCTAGGTAATTCAGAGTCCACAGTATAAAGGTCGCTGACGAGAACATGCGCTTCCCGTACTTGTCCATTGTACGCGACTCTTTATTCGGTAGATGGACAGATGTGGACATCTCAGATCACTCTTATTTGGTGGCTGCCTTGACCACCATAGTATCTACAGGCAGTACTTTAGTTAAGAAATGCTTGTCCTCCGGTGCAGTAATAAATTTATTACGTCTTCTAAGGACAAGTTTCACTGTATCTGGAGACCTTCCACGCCTTTCGACAAACCAATTCCATGAGTTCATCGAAAGGTGGAGAAACCCAAGAGGTGGAAGGTCGAGAAGCAAAAGCCTTGATGTAGACAGACTCCTCTTCAGAAGTGTTAGTGACCTTCCAGCCACCTCTCTTGCTTAAGGACTTTCAAAATGTCTGCAAATGAGACCTCTTCAGAAGGCGACCGTGGGGACCCCCCTGATTCATCGAGGTCCGTGTTTGAGGTCAATGACTCCTAAGGGGAGTCCAGATATTTCTTCTTGCATACTCTTTTTCATGGTGCCTCCTCAGATGGGGCTTCTGGGGAGGTTCCCAAAGAGAAGGGTTTGCCCTGTGAGGCCTCATGAGGTTTTGGATCTCTACGCTGTGGGCCAGATTGTGCAGAAGCTGGAACCGAAGCCCTAGGGGAATGAATGATAGGATCTGATATACTGGATGCCCGTGGGGACAAAGCTCTCCTCATGACCACAAAGGCCCCTCTCCCATGACCCAAGGAGAACTCCGGCGCCGAGGAAAGTACAGTGTACACATCATAAATATAGATGTTTGAGTGTATTCACTGTTGTAGTCATCACACTTGGGTTATCTGCCTGCAGGTAACCCTCAGTTGGCCCGAATACCAGAGTCTTGTGATTTCTGCATCGGATGCTGTTGCCTCTTCCATGACGTCAGGTCGTCAGGGGTACAAAAAATGCAGCCGACGCCATTATATCAGTTTTCCTTGCCCTAGATGTCAGAAGCCCCAAAAATAGGAAGCTATTACATGGTATGGAACACCTCCAGTAAAGAGTAAATACCTCTGCCATAAAAGATGTCCGTAAAGAGGATAGGTAAAAGGATAGAGAAAGCCAGGGGGCTGGAGGGAGGGAAACCAGGACAGCAAAAGTGAATACACTTGAACATCTACATTTATGGTAAGTGTACACAACTGTACTATGTTCTTCGTGTTTCACTGTTGCACTCATCACACTTGGGTTAAATCCCAAAGCTGAGGAGGGGTGGAGGCAGTCAAGAAGTGTTGGGGCTGGCTAGCAGGCCTTGTAAGACTGCTGTAAGCAAATCCAGCTCTGGATTTAGAAAAAAATAGATAAGTGGTAATGCTTGGTGAAGGTGTGTACAGAACTCCAGGTTGCAGCTTCCAGGATGTCCCTGGTGGGGACCCCCCTGTGAAATGCTGTAGAGGTTGAAGTAGCTCTAATGGAATGAGTTCTGATCCCCAGAGAGGTAGGTTTTCCATGGTGCTTGTAGTAGAAATGGATGCAGTGTGCTATCCATTTGGAAATGGTTTGCTTCAAAATGGCCTTGCCCTCTGCGCCCCTGTAGCAAAGCTGACTAGTAGCTGGTCAGATTTTCTGAAAGGCTTAGTTCTGTCAAGGTAGAACCTAAGCTGTCTGTGCACATCCAACGAGTGCAGGATCCTTTCCCTTCTATTCTGAGGATTAGGGAAAAAGGTTAGCAAATGGATAGATTGGTTTAAAGCAACACTGGATACCACCATGGGCATAAAGGAAGGGCTAGTCCTGAGGAAAATCCTGTCAGCATGGAACATAATGAAGGGCTCCACCGCCATTAGTGCCTGTAACTCAGACGCTCTTCTTGCTGAAGTAACAGCTAGAAGTAAGGCAGTTTTCCAACAGAGGAATTTTAACTCTGCTGAAGCAGCAGGTTTAAAAGGGGGAAGTGTGAGCTTTTCCAGTACAAAGTTAAGGTCCCAGGCCGGGGTGGGAGCTATCCTAGGATCCTTAAATTGTTAGCTCCTCTCAGGAACTGCTTGATGAGAGGGTGAGAAAAGAGAGGAGGTTCAGTATTATAATGAGCTGAGATGGCAGAGGCATGAATCTTAATGGATGAGAAGGATAGTGCTCTGTGGAGCAGCTCTGCTAAGTAATCAAGGATTTGAGGTAAGTTGGGCACAGCTGTAACCTTTCCTTGAGACGGACTCCAACAACAATATCTTTTCCACTTTTTAGCATAGGATTCCCTAGTACAAGGCCTTCGGGCCTCAAGAATGACATCCAGCACCTGTTTGCTGAGGGATGCTGGTGGTGTATTCATGGGATAAGCCAGGCTGCAAGGTTTAGGGTTTGCAGCTGTGGATGTAAAATATGTCCCTCCTGTTGAGACAGCAGGGAAGGTGTCTGATGTAGGTGTTAGGGTGGCACTGCTATCAGACTGCGTAGGAGTGGGTACCAGTGCTGGCGTGGCCAGTCTGGTACAATAAGGATTGCCCTTGGACTGTCCTGTTTGATCTTCAGTAGTACGTTTGAGAGGAGGGGAAGAGGAGGAAAGCCATAAATTGAGAGGTTTTTGCCATGAGGGTTCCTGGTGCAAAATTTGTTCAAGTGGTGGTTTTGGGGAGAGGCAAAAAGGTCCAACTCTGGAGTTCCCCACCTGTGGGTTAGAAGTTTGAATGAGATGGGTTCCAGTTTCCACTCGTGAGGGTCCAATAGAGTTCTGCTTAAGTCGTCTGCCAGTGAATTTTGCTTGCCTGACAGGAACTGAGCTTGTAGGTGCACTTGGATGCTCAAGGCTGTGTTCCACAGAGCCATGGCTAACCCGCAGAGTGGGTAAGAATGAGTTCTGCCTTGCTTGTTTATGCACCATGTAACTGTGGTGTTGTCTGTCTTTATCAGCAGCTGTCCTAGAAGGATAAGGTATTTGAAGACTGTCAGAGCATTCTGTATACCTAGTATCTCTTTTTGATTGATATGCAGGGGAATTTGTTTTGGGCTCCAATTGCCTTGAATGCATTTGCCTGCCATGTGAGCCCCCCATGCATAATCTGATAAGTCTGTTGTCAGGGTTTGGGTTTCGAGGGATTGAGTGAAAGGAAGTCCCTTGTTGTGGTTGTATGCTTATGCCCACCAAAGGAACTCTGCCGTTAGACAAGGTATGATAGGAATCACTGTTTCCAGGTCCTGAGAATGTTGACACGAGACTTTTTAAGTACCACTGAAGTTTCCTCATATGCATTCTTGCATATGGAATTGGCAGAATGCATGAGGCCATGAACCCTAGGGCTTGCAGTATTTTCCTTGCAGATAGCAGGGTTTTGTTGGCCATTAGAATTAAATAGTTTGTCAGATGGACCTGCTTCTCTGGAGTGAGGAATGCCATCTGGGAAGTTGTGTTCAAGCTTGTTACCAGGAATACAATTTGTTGGCTGGACACCAGTTGTGATTTCTTTTCGTTGATGGTGTATCCCAGTGAAGTTAGAGGTCTGTTTACAAATGCCAGGTGCTGAAGAAGCAATTCCTGACTGTCCGCCTGAATCAGGTAATCGTCCAAGTATGGGTAGATTTGAATATTTCTCTGCCTGCAGTATGCAATGGCTGGAGCTAGGCATTTTGTGAATACTCTGGGCGCAGTAGATAAGTCTAAGGGAAGTGCAGGGAATGTAGTTGTGTACACTTACCATAAATGTAGATGTTCAAGTGTATTCATTGTTGCAATCATCACACTTAGGTTGATTCCCAAAGATGAGGAAGGGTGGAGGCAGTCAAGAAGTATTAGGGCTGGCTAGTAGGCTATGTAAGACTGCTGTGGCAAATCCAGTTCTGGATTTAGAAAAGACAGGTAAGCGGTAATCCTTGGTGAAGGTGTGTACAGTACTCCAGGTTTCAGCTTCCAGGATGTCCCTGGTAGGGACTCCCCTGAGAAATGCTGAAGAGGTTGAGATGCAGTGTGCTATCCATTTAGAAATGGTTTGCTTTGAAATGGCCTTGCCCTCTGCCCCTGTACCAAAGCTGACTAGCAGCTGGTCAGATTTTTTTGAAAGGTTTAGTCCTGTCAGGGTAGAACCTGAGCTGTCGGTGCAAGTCCAAGGAGTGCAGGATCCTTTCCCCTTTATTCTGAGGATTAGGAAAAAAGGTTGGTAAATGGATGGATTGGTTTAAAGCCACACTGGATACCACCTTGGGCATAAATGATGGGTTAGTTCTGAAGGAAACCCTGTCCGCATGGAAAATAATGAAGGGTTCCACAGCCATAAGAGCCTGTAACTCAAACACTCTTCTTGCTGAAGTGATGGCTAGAAGTAAGGCTGTTTTCCAAGAGAGGAATTTTAACTCTGCTGTAGCAGCAGGCTCAAAAGGGGGGGGGGGGCGTGAGCTTCTCTAGTACAAAGTTAAGGTCCCAGGCAGAAGTGGGAGGTCTCCTTGGGAGTTTTAAATTGCTAGCTCCTCTCAGGAACTGTTTGATCAGAGGGTGAGAGAAGAGGGGTGGCTCAGTATTGTAATGAGCTGAGATGGCAGAGGCATGAATCTTAATTGATGAGAAGGATAGGCCATTGTGGAACAGTTCTGCTAGATAATCTAGGATTTGAGGTAAGGTGGGCACGGCTGTGTCCTTTCCTTGACAATGGCTCCAAGAACAGTATCTTTTTTCCACTTTTCTGAATAGGATTTCATCCAGCACCTGTTTGCTGAGGGTTGCTGGTGATGTATTCAGGGAATAAGCCAGGCAGCCAGGTTCAGGGTTTGCAGCTGAGGATGCAAAATCTGTCCCTCCTGCTGGGACAGCAGAGAGGGGGTCTGATGTAGGTGCCAGGGTGGCACTACTGTCAGACTGCACAGGAGTCGGTACCAGTGCTGGCATGGCCAGTCTGGTGCAATAAGGATTGTCCTTGGCCTGCCCTGTTTGACCTTGAGTAATACTTTTGAAAGGAGGTGCAGACGGGATAGGAAAAGATTGAGAGGTTTTCCCATGTAAAGGATAGGGCATCCGATTTCCATGCTTGGCAGTGGGGAATTCTGGTGGAAAATTTGCCCAGTTGATGGTTTTGGGGGAAGCAAAGAGGTCCACTTCTGGTTCCCCCACCTGTGTATTAGAAATTTGAATGAGTTGGGTTCCAGTTTCCACTCGTGTGGGTCCATTAGATTTCTGCTTAAGTCGCCTGCCAGTGAATTCTGTTTGCCTGGCAGGAATTGAGCTTGCAGGTGCATTTGACAGCTCAAGGCTGTGTTCCACAGAGCCATGGCTAACCTGCAGAGTGGGTAGGAATGAGTTCCCCCCTGTCTGTTTACGTACCACAAAACTGTGGTGTTGTCTGTCTTTATCAAGAATTGTCCTGGAAGGATAAGGTATTTGAAGTGCAGTCTGTACAGCTAACATTTCTTTTTGACTGATATGCACGTGAATTTGTCCTGGGCTCTATTTGCCTTGAATGCATTTGCCTGCCATGTAAGCCCCCCCATGCATAGTCTGATGCTTCTGTTGTTAGGGTTTGGGCAGCGAGGGGTTGAGTGAAAGGGAGTCCCTTGTTGTGGTTGCAAGCCTCTGCTCACCAAAGGAACTCTGCCCTAAGGCAAGGAATGACAGGAATCACTGTTTCCAGGTGCTGAGAATGTTGACACCAGAGACTTTTTAAGTACCACTGAAGTTTCCTCATATACAGTCTTGCATATGGAATTAGTAGAATGCATGAGGCCATGAACCCTAGGGCTTGCTGTATTTTTCTTGCAGACAGCTGGGTTTGGGTAGCCAGAAGTTTGAAGTAATTTGTCACATAAAAGTACAGTTATGTACACTTACCATAAATGTAGATGTTCGAGTGCATTCACTGTTGCAGTCATTACATTTGGGTAATCTGCAGGCAGGTTGCCCTCAGTCGGCCTGAATAACAAAGTCTTGGGTCCTGCATCGGTTGCTGTCTCCTCTTCCATGACGTCAGGTCGTCAGAGGAATAAAACATGCAGCCAACGCCATTTTAATCAGTATTTCTTGCCCCAGATGTCAGGTGCCCCCCAAATGGGGAGCAAAAAATATATATAAATATACTGTAAATATATAAATGCACTTTAGAAACATAAAATTTACCTTCAACTAAAAGCAAATACACCACAAAGGCTTTTGAGTATAGTGAAGGAAAGAAAAGGTATAGAATGGGGGATGGCGGGTGGGTAACCTGGACTGCAACAGTGAATACACTCAAACATCTACATTTATGGTAAGTGTACACAACTGTACTATGTTCTTCATGTTTCACTGTTGCAGTCATTACATTTGGGTAGAATCCCAAAGCTATGGATGGGAGGATGGAACTAAACGGCATTAGGAGCAGCTATTAGGCCCTGCAGGACTGCAGTGGCAAAGCCTGCCTTAGATTTTGAGAAAAGAGGTAAACGATAATGCTTTGTGAATGTATGAACAGAGCTCCAAGTTGCAGCTTCTAGAATGTCTTTGGTTGGGACCCCTCTGAGAAAAGCTGCTGAAGTGGAGGCAGCCCTGGTGGAATGGGATCTGATCCCCTTGGGCACAGGTTTACCATGGTGCAAATAGCAGAAACGAATGCAGTGGCTTATCCATTTTGAAATAGTCTGCTCTGATATAGCCTTCCCTTCTGATCCTGCAGCAAATGCTACCAGTAGTTGCTCAGACTTTCTTAGAGATTTTGTCCTGTTTAAGTAGAATCTTAGTTATCTGTGCACATACAATGAATGAAGAATCCGCTCCCCCTTGCTCTGTGGATTTGGGAAAAAAAGTTGGCAGGTGAATGGTCTGGTTAAGAGCCACACTGGATACCACGTTAGGCATAAAGGAAGGGTTGGTTCTGAGGGAAACCCTGTCCGGGTAGAATGTAATGAAAGGCTCCACTGCCATGAGAGCCTGTAGTTCCGAAACCCTTCTAGCTGAAGTAACCGCCAAAAGAAAAGCTGTCTTCCAAGATAGAAATTTTATATCCGCAGTAGCTGCTGGTTCAAAAGGAGGCAGGGTGAGTTTTTCCAGCACAAAATTGAGGTCCCATGCAGGAGTAGGTGCTCTCCTGAGAGGCCTTAAATTTTTGGCCTCCCTGAGATGCTGTTTTAGCAGTGGATGAGAAAAGAGGGGAGGCTCTGTGTTGTAATGAGCCGAGATGGCAGAGGCATGGATTTTTATTGAAGAAAAAGATAGCCCCTTGTCAAGCATCTCAGTTAAGTATCGTAAAATCTGAGGAATATTGGGCCTTGCTGTGTCTATTTCTTGTACTTGGTTCCAAGCACAGAATCTCTTCCATTTAACAGCATAAGATTTTCTAATACTAGGCCTTCTGGCTTCCAAAATGACATCCATCACAGGTTTACTGAGAGGTGTGGTTTGAATAATCAATTGATTAGCCATGCTGCAAGATTCAGAGTTTGGAGCCGAGTATGTAGAATTTGATAGTTCTGCTGAAACAGTAGATGAGGTGTTTGAGGCAAGTACCATGGAGGAAGGTGCAACATATTCTTTAGAAGCAGGTACCAGTGTTGGCGAGGCCAGCCCGGAGCAATTAGAATAATTTTTGTTTTTTCCTGTCTGACTTTTAGTAAGACCTTGGAGAGTAGAGGCAGAGGGAGGAAAGGCATAGACTGATAGGTTTTTCCAGCTGAAGGATACAGCATCCACTTTCCATGCTTTTTTCCAGCTGAAGGATAGAGCATCCACTTTCCATGCTTTTTTGTGATAAGTTCTTGTGCAGAATTTGTCCAACTGATAGTTTTGTGGAGAGGCAAATAGATCTATGTCTGGGCTTCCTCATTTCTGTGTTAATATGCTGAAGATTTGTGGATCCAGTTTCCATTCGTGCGGGTCCATAAGATTTCTGCTTAGGTCGTCTGTCAGAGTATTGTGCTTTCCTGGCAGGAAATGAGCTTGAAGATGTATTTGGTAAGTCAAGCTGTGCTCCACAAGGCCATGGCTAGTCTGCAAAGGGATAGGAATGGGTACCCCCCTGCTTGTTTATGTACCACATAACTGTGGTGTTGTCCGTCTTTATCAGTAGTTGTCCTGGATGAAGCAAGTCCTTGAAGGCTGTCAGAGCATTCTGAACAGCTAGCATTTCTTTCTGGTTGATATGCAGATGCATTTGGTTTGGGCTCCATTTGCCCTGAATGCATCTCCTTGCCAGGTGGGCCCCCCCAAGCATAGTCTGATGCGTCTGTAGTTAGGGTTTGGGTGGCAGGGGATAGAGTGAATGACAGTCCCTTGTTTTGTTGACATGTCTTTGCCCACCACAGAAACTCATGTTGTAGGCAAGGAATGAGAGGAATCATTGATTCCAGGCTGTGACAATGTTGACTTCATAAACTTTTTAGGTACCACTGAAGTTTCCTCATATGCAGTCTCGCATATGGAATTAGTAGAATGCAGGATGCCATGAACCCCAAAGCCTGCAGAATTTGTCTTGCAGATAACTGGGTTTTTGTTGCCATTTGTTTGAAGTATGTTGTCAATTGTATTTGTTTGTCTGGCGTGAGGTAAGCTATCTGGGAAGTTGTATTCAAGCTTGCACCTAGGAATGTAATTATTTGAGAGGGTACCAGTTGTGATTTCTTTTCATTTATGGTGTACCCTAGGCATGATAGAAGCCTTTTTACAAATGCCAGATGTTGAAGAAGAGTGTCCTTGTCTCTGCCTGAATGAGACAATCGTCCAGATAAGGATACATTTGAATGTTTCTTTGTCTGCAGAATGCAATTACAGGTGCCAGGCACTGTGTAAAGACCCTGGGCACAGTAGATAAGCCAAAGGGCAGTGCAGAGAATTGGTAATGCAAAAAACCTGCTTTGAAGCGGAGGTATCTTCTTCAAGATTCCCTTACTGGGATATGCAGGTATGCCTCTTTTAGTCTAGAGTTACTAACCAAGCATTCTTGCCTAGCATAGGCAGTAGCTGTTGTAACATCAACATTTTGAATTTTGGAATGTCCAGGAACGTGTTCAGAATCGATAGGTCCAGTATTGGATGCCATGAATTGTCTTTTCTGGGTACCAGGAACAGTCTTGAATAAAATCCTTGTCCTTTTTCCTTTTCTGGAACAGGTTGAATAGCCCCCATATCCATGAGGGACATGACTTGTTTCTGGGCCTCTGGTCACTGGTTTTGTGGCAGATCCGGCCATCCGTTTGGAATTGGCAAAGTATGGAAATGAAATCTGTACCCCTCGGATACTATGTTTAATACCCACTTGTCCTGTGTTATTAACTGCCAATTTTGCACATGAACTGCTAGTTTTCCCCCCAAGGGGGCTGCCAAAAGATAAGTGCTTGGAGATGGTAGAGGGAAGTCATTGAGACTGCTTACTGTAGGGTTGTGCTTTGTTACCTCCAGATTTTGCACCCTATTGCCTTGACCTGTAAGATCCCTTTGATTGATATCTGGAGCCTTTTGAGCACCTGGGTTTGCCCTGACTGGCTCTACTGGACACAGGAAAGGATCAGTTTTTAGTAGGCCAGTGCCTACTGAACCTGGGTGGCTGGACTTGCAAGAAATCTTTTACAGTTTGCATAGATTTAGCTTTGTCTTCCATTTTCTTTAATACCTCTTCTGCCTTACTACCAAACAGACTGTCCTGCTGTAAAGGGGCATCCAACAATTTAGCTTTAATATGATCAGGCAGATTTTGCTCCTTGAGCCAGGCATGCTTTCTTATCACAGATCCAGTAACGGCGGCCCTACAAGAGGCCTCCAAGGAATCAAAACCACATTGCAAAATATGCTTTCCAACCTGTTCTGCTGAATGCAATAAATCCTGTAACTATTTTCCACACAATCAGAAATCAACATAATTTTCTGTTTCAGTAATCCCATAACATGCTGTTGATATTTAAGCATATGAAATTGGCAGTTTAAAGCCCCAATTGCCAGGGTTGCATACGTATAAACGTTCTTACCCCATCTATCCAGCTACCTGGAATCTCTATCTGGAGGGGTAGGATTTTTGGCTGTAGAAGCCTTTACACCATTGGGACCCTGAGAAATAGTCTCAGGATCAGCAGCAGGATTTTTGAAAAGAAATTTGTGGGAGTCAGGAACCCTGTAATATCTGTCTGGCTTACTAGGAACCGGAGGCAGGGAATCAGGAACCATGCTTGATTTCGAAAACACATCAACAATGTCTAAAACAGTTAGATCCAAAAACGAACAATGACAAACTGGTAAACAGGCTGTTGAAAACACTGCAGTTCACCGCACCACTCTGATAGATAATAAATAATTTCTGTTTATTCCGATAAAAATACAAGCAACATGAACAAAAAACAACCTTAGCGCTTTCACCCAGTTACATATCGGGTTTCATCAGTGAATAAATTATGGAGCAGTTTTCTTAAATACTGTTATTAATTGATATGTTAATAGTATGATTATGTAATTAAGTACCTAAAAAGTTCATCATTTAAAGAAGAACAGGGAATTAATAAAAATGCTTTTTGATCTATAAACAATAGTATAAATTCTTCTAACAAATCCATAATAATGCAATTGATATTAATTCAGATCATGCCTAACATAAAAGCTGAAAATAGATAACATCATAACCACAGCAGGTGAAAAAACAATTAAATATATATATTTGTATAGTATATATATATATATATATATATATATATATATATATATATATAAAATATGTAAACACAAACTCACAACTGTTAAGATGAATTTGGGCCCTATACCTATGTATCATAAAAAGACGTATATAATCAAACCTTCACAACTATATAAACACAGATGCTTAAAAAACAATATAAAGACTTATTCATAAAATTATCACTAGTTATAAATATAATAAATATAATAAATATAATAAAATAAAATCTATTAATAATCTCTATATAGCAATATAAATAAATACATTATAAAAATCTAAGTAATATAAATA
This sequence comes from Protopterus annectens, assembly GCF_019279795.1. NCBI lineage: Eukaryota > Metazoa > Chordata > Ceratodontiformes > Protopteridae > Protopterus > Protopterus annectens. The sequence goes on along the minus strand of NC_056735.1, from coordinate 765,750,512 downwards.
TATGAATATTGTGATTAGCAATAAATAAATATAATAAATATGTAAACATTAAATAGTGTATGATTTCATTCTTAAAAAGCTGCTAATGGATATATAATCATTGATACCTGTTTTTTTACAGGCATTAAGTCTGAACTGCCAAAGGCATTCCTTCATTTCTAACAAATTGTTTACATCTCCCTCATTAATTGTAGTTTCGGGCACTCTATCAATTACAAAAAACAAATTTTTTTTAAAATTTGGGCATACTGTGCTGTGCATATATAAAGCATTCGTAGATTTATTATTTTTAATATCCCTATTATATTCACTTATTCTCTCTTTCAATTTTCTAATTGTTTTCCCTATATAGAATGCCTCACATGATAAACAAGTTGCTAAATATATTACTTGTTTCGTGTTGCAGTTCACAAAACCTGGACATCTAATGACTCTGTTATATCCCTTTATGGCAACATATGGCCCATCATTTATAAACCTGCAAGCTTTACAAAATCCACACTTTTTCATGCAGGATTTTTTATTATTATTATTATTATTGGCCTCTTGAGATTCAAAAATTTCTTTTAAATTTCTTCCTCTACTAAATACAATGGAAGGAGTTGCACCTAATTGATCAAGTATTCCACTATTATTACTAATCACACTTTCCCATACATCTTTTACTGTCTCAACTATAACTTTGATATTGTCGTTGTATGGTAATGTCAACGAACATGCCTTGTTTTTGTCTGTTGAGGTTATTTTTTTCATCCCGTCCTTACCTATTTTTAATATAGGCTTAAAATATTCCTGTCTTTTCTTGATAATTTCTTCATTTAAACTAGTAATGAGATTATCAGGATAGTCTCTTTCCGTAAACATTTGACATAAAAAATCCAACTCATTAAAGAAAATGTTATCCTCACTTATTATTCTCGATAACCTGATCATTTTGTCCTTTTATTAAGTTTCTTTTTTGAAAATAAGGATGACAACTTTTAAAATGCAGATACGAATTTGAAAAAGTTTTTTTACGGAATATATTGGATTCTATTCTCCCCTCTTTTTTATAGATCTTAATATCTAAATATTCACATTTATCTTTATTTATGTTGTATGTAAATTTTAAAAAAGAAGTTGTTTTTCCTAAATAGTCAATAAAATCCTTTAATTCTTCTATATTCCCCTTCCAAATTAATAGGATGTAGTCCAGGAATCTTAAATAAAGAACTATTTTAGACCAAAATGTGCAATTAAATACATATTGTTGTTCCCATTCTGCCAAAACTAAGTTGGCATACACCGGAGCACACCTTGCTCCCATCGCGACTCCTGATACCTGTTTAAAATATTCACCATCCTGTTGAAGTTATTAAGCAGAATCATTTCCATAAAGTCAGTAAGTACTTTTCTTTTAACAGTGTGATAACTGCCATATCTAAATAAACTTTTCTCAAACAACTCAAGCCCTATATCATGAGGTATGACTGAAAATAGATTTATAATATCAATAGTTACTAAATATGTCAGAAGAAATCATATCTCTATTCTCGTATAATTTTTCTAAACAATGCCATGAATCTTTTAAAATATGGGCAATATTACTTGTAACTTCTTTACAACAAATGTCAATAAAATGTGCCAATGATTCCGTTTTAGAATATTTTGCTGCTATTATTGGTCTAAAAGGAGGGTTACCCACATCTTTGTGAATTTTTGGTATCCCAAACACTTTGGGTGTAATTGGGTGTTCTATTACCAAATAATCGTGTTCATCTTTATTAATACATCCATCCATAAGTAATTCATAAAGCTGCCAATCAATTTTGGTTTGTGCTTTAACCATGTCATACCTGGAGGATCGGGCATATATGGGTTCGTCATTAAGCATATTCATCATTTTGTTTTTATAATCTACTGTACTCATAATAACTACTCCTCCCCCCTTATCTGGTTTCATGATTCTGTATTTATAATTAGTGCAAAGCTCATTAAGACAAAACCTCTCTGCTGTAGTTAAGTTTTCATTCACTACATCTTTCATTTTAAACACTTTTCTTATTTGTGAATCACAAAACATCTCAAATAAATGTATAACTGGATTATTGGGGGGTATGAATGTACTTGCTTTCTTTATACTAATGCTATTAGCTTAATTTTTCCATGTGTCATTCTGATTTTGAAAAAACATTTTTAGATTCAATTTTCTTGTGTATAGTCTCAGATTAATTAAGACTCTGCCAATGTCAAGCTTAAATGAAGGGATGAATTTAAAACCTTTCTTGAAAAGAGATATATGATCTAAATTTAATGTTTTATCGGAATAATTATAAACAGGAAAACTTCCATCTGTAAGTGTTTCACAATGCATGGTTAAAAATTCTGTTTTATCAGACATTTGATTCAGCCCTAGAAACTCAATGTTTGCATCCACAAAAATGCCAGGTTCATTGTTATTTGATATTGAATAATTAACAATTTCAATCTCCTTATTGACTTCCACATTTTCCGTTGTGTCATTTTGTGCATTACTATGCCCAGTGTTGTCAATATGATTCCTGTAACATAAATCTGTAGTGTTTATCTGTTCCTGTAATTGTTCTGATAATATCTCTGCCCTTGGTAACGCCCCCTTAGACGTTCTGATCTCCTTAATGGTTGCTCTTCTAAAAAATCTTCTCGTCCCTTGTCATTCCTATACATAGTATTGTGCCCATAATTATTTCCCAGCTCTTGTAAATTAACTTCGTCTCCTGCATTGTTTGTGACATTGCTTAAATGTTTTTGATTATCAACCCTCCATTGTCTTTTATATTCCTTAAAATGACTATAAGCCCTATTATTAAAATAATCATCTGTGTCCCTCTGTAGTTTTTTATTTTTAAAATCAAGGCCCTTGCTAACGTACCTATTCATGTCGGCTAAGATGTTATCTAATCTGAATTTGTTATGTTCAAACAATAAATCATTTCTAATACTGTTGTCCAATTTTAATAACATTTCGTTTAGTTTGTTAAGCTTGTTATTATTATTTTTAATAATCAATTTCATAAGCTGCTTACCAGCATTATCATAAATGTCAAAAAGTTCTTTGAACAAGTCATTATCGTCGAAGCCAAAAGGTACCTTTAATACTCTGAGTCCCTTAGGCACCTGGTTGAGTTCCAGCGAGCGTTCAAGGAACACATTGTCCATTTGAAGTGCTTTGAATTTTCTAAGTTGTTTCTCGAACTCTTCCATTTGCTTATTTAAGTTCCCCATATCATTCGGTTGAAGAGCTGTAGAAAATCTAGGTGCTGTTAAAAGTGTATCCAAAACGGGTAATGGGCGTCCTCTCTCCCATCTGTTATCACTGCCATCTCTAGCGTTCCCTTCTTGAATCGGCGGCGGAAGTGCGTAGCTTGTAGTAACAGCCCTGTTCGATGCATTCCGTCCTCCAATACATTCCTGAGAACTACCGCTAGCCGGTGGCTGGTTCCTCGATGTACCCGGGGTGGAATGAAGTGTAAGAAGCAGTTCATCTGCTTCTGTTAAAAGTACATTATTGCCCTCGGTATTGCCAATGGCCTCTCTAGTCACTGATGCATGTCCCTGTCCTTTCATCATTATGAGTAACTTTTTAGTTAATTCTAATTGCTGCTCCAATAACTGCTCCATCGCGGTAACGACCACGACTACGTACACTAAAAGATATGTTGAATGCGGTTAAAATACAAACAAAGTTTTCTTGATGTTCGCTCAAATAGCGAAAGCCAAAAAATGCGATAATTGTAGACTGTTAAGAATAGTAAAAACTTGTAGCCTAACGCTGTACGTAACCTTATGTTGTAAAACACGAGTGTGCGGGAACCAAAGTGCTTCAGTAAAAAACGCTTAGATCCAAAAACGAACAATGACAAACTGGTAAACAGGCTGTTGAAAACACTGCAGTTCACCGCACCACTCTGATAGATAATAAATAATTTCTGTTTATTCCGATAAAAATACAAGCAACATGAACAAAAAACAACCTTAGCGCTTTCACCCAGTTACATACCGGGTTTCATCAGAGTGAATAAATTATGGAGCAGTTTTCTTAAATACTGTTATTAATTGATATGTTAATAGTATGATTATGTAATTAAGTACCTAAAAAGTTCATCATTTAAAGAAGAACAAGTAATATAAATATATGAATATTGTGATTAGCAATAAATAAATATAATAAATATGTAAACATTAAACAGGAGGTACTGCCAAAAGCCTATGCTGAGGAAGAAGGAAATCCCTAAGCCTCTTTTTTGATTCAGAGAAGTCCTGACACTCCCAGTGAAAATGTTCCCTTAAATAATGCAAAGTCTCTCCAAAAGAGTAATCCTCAGGAGGAGATGCAGATGGGATGAATTCTCTGCATCAGAATCCTCATAAGGTGGGATAGAAAATTCCTGATCAGAAGAAATGGAAACCTGATCTGAAGATTCATAATCAGTGCCTTGCCTAGGCCTCTTAGCAGGGGGGGGGTTGGGAACCCCTGATCAAGGTAATTAAATCCTCAGCCATTTTGATCATTTGTTTTTTAGGCATAGGGGCCTGAGCACGTGGGCTCATGCATCGTTTTTTTTTGACATAGAAGTTGTTTTTGACCTTGTTTTTGTTGATGGCGTCGGTTTAATATAAAAATGTTGAGGCCTGAAAACACCCTCAGAAGCCGGTGCCTGCTCAGCTGCTCTGGACCCAATCAAGGGAGAGACATCCGCTGTTATTCAGGCCGACTGAGGGCAACCTGCCAGTAGATTACCCAAATGTAATGACTGCAACAGTGAAACACGAAGAACATCCTGCTTTTCTGGAGTGAGGAACGCCATCTGGGAAGTTGTGTTTAAGCTTGCTCCCAGGAATACAATCTTTTGGCTGGGTACCAGATGTGATTTCTTTTCATTGATGGTATACCCCAGAGAAGTTAGGAGTCTCTTTACAAACATCAGGTGCTGAAGTAGCAATTCCTGACTGTCCACCTGAATCAGGCAATCGTCCAAGTATGGGTAAATTTGAATATTTCTCTGCCTGCAGTATGCAATGGCTGGAGCCAGGCACTTTGCGAATACACCGGGCACAGTAGTTAAGCCAATGGGAAGTGCAGAGAACTGATAGTGCATAAAGCCTGCCCTGAAACATAGATATTTTCTGCAAGATTCCCTTATGGGGATGTGCAGATAAGTTTCTTTTAAGTCTAGGGTGACTAGTCATGAGTCCTTGGCTAACAGGGAAGCAGCTGCTGGAGTGTAAGCATTTTGAATTTTGGTACCACTAGGAAGGAGTTGAGAGTTGACAGATCCAGAATAGGGTGCCAATAGTTCTCTTTTCTGGGCACCGGGAACAGTCTTGAGTAGAAACCCTGTTCCCTTTGCTCTGTTGGAACAGGTTGAATAGCCCTGACACTGGGAAGAGAAAGTACTTGCTTTTGGGCCTCTGATCACTGGTTTGGAGGAAGGTCTGGCAATCCGCTTGGGGATGGCAGTGAGTAGAAGTAGAATTTGTATCCCTGGGATACAATGTTTAAGACCCATCAGTCCTGGGTAATATACTCAACCGTTTTTTGCATGCAGGGTGAGTTTTTCTCCTAGGGGTGCAAGTACTTGGGCATGGCCGGGAAGGATGAAGGGCAAGTCATTGTGAACTTTTTCCATAAGGGGGTGGCTTACCACTCCCTATTTTTGAGGTGAGAGCACTCCATTGTTTAGATCTGTGCATACCCTGTGACTGTAGTCTTTGTGGTCTGTTGCCCCTGGGTTTTGACTCAGACATCTGGGAGGGACTGGAAAGGACCAGTTTTTTGAAGACCAATGCCTACTGAATCTCAGTGGCTGTACCTGTAAGAAATCTTTAACAGTATGCATAAAGTTAGTTTTTTCCTCCATCTTTTTAAGAACTTATTCTGCTTTTGAGCCAAACAAACATTCTTGGTTTAATGGAGCATCTAGTAATTTTGCTTTGACATGGTCTGGCAAGATTTGTTCCTTCATCCAATCATGCCCTCTCAGAACAGACCCAGTGACAGCAGCCCTGCAAGATGCTTTTAAGGCATCAAAACCACACTGCAAAGTATGTTTACCAACTTGGTTTGCCGAATGCATCAACTCTTGCAAGTCTTTATTTTCTGCACAATCAGGAATCAACAACATTTTTTGTTTAATTAGTTCCATAATATGTTGCTGGTACTTCAATATGTGAAACTGGAAATTTAAAGCCCTGATGGCAAGAGTTGCAGAGGTATATACCTTCTTACCCCCATCTGTCTAAAGCCCTGGATTCCCTGTCCGAAGGGGTAGGGTTTTTGGCTGTAGTAGCCTTAATATCTTTAGGTCCCGGGGAAATGGGTCTCTGGATCCGCAGTGGGATTTTTACAGAGAAATTTGAGAGAGTCAGGTACTCTGTAGTACTTATCAGGCTTTCTAAGAGCTGGTGGTAAAGTATCAGGGATAAGACTGGATTTCATGAAGACATCATCTACAAAATCCAGGACAGGGGGCATAGCTAGAGGCCTATGCTGCGGCAAGTCTAAAAATTCCTTGAGTCTCTTTTTGGACTGTGGGTAGTCCTGGCATTCCCAGCAGAAATGCTCTCTTATGGTATGCAAGGTTTCACCGAATGAAAAGACCTCTGGGGGGGGGGGGTGGCAGAGGGAATGGAATCCTCTACATCCGTGTAGTAGTAGTAGTAGTAGTAGTAATAAGGTCTTCAGCCATACTAAGCATTTGTTTTTGTGGCATGGGAGCTTGAGAATGCACTTTGGTCATCGGTTTCCTAGGCGTAGCGTGAACTCTGGGCCTGAGAAATTCGATAGTTTTAGTCATTAACAAAGTAGCCGGTTTAATAGAACATCGGAAGGTCTGAATACACCCTTAGAAGACGGTGCCTGCACAGCGGCTCCGGACCCATCCAAGGTAGAGACATCCGCAGGTTCCACAGTTGAAGTAGCATCTCGTGACATACCGGACTCCGAATGGGTCTCAGTAGAGGCCTGCAAATCTGCACAAGTGGGTAACAGGGGCTGCAAAAGCACCTCACTGAGCACAGGCAGACTGGCGACTTGCTTAACGGAAGCGTCGCCGGCATTTTTGGACCTATGCGGTCTGTCTCCGTCTTTAGCCTTGCGTTTTTTTGGAAGATCGGTAGTCGGATGGCTTACCGAAGCCATTTCAGAATATGGAGATCGAGAGCAAAAGAATTTAATGACAAAGAGAGCCCGATGACGAATGGTTTGGGCGTTAAATAAGGCACAAAACCGACAGTGAGGGACATTGTGGTCTGGGCCTAAACAGGTGAGGCATTAAGAATGAAAATCTCTGTGAGGTATTTGCTTTCCACAGGTAAGACAATTATTAACTTTTTCTGACATCGGCTAGAGCAAGAAAAAAGGATCCCCAGTGGGGTATTTAGCTTTAGAAGACTTCAGGATTATTAAATTCGTAAACACAATTGAGGTAGCGGCCGACCGGCATTTACGAACTGCTTCTGCTTCAGGTTCCTCCGCAAGAAAGACTGATGTAATGGTGTCGGCTGCCCGTTTTTATACCCCTGCCGACCTGACATCAATCTTGGAGCGACAGCACCTAACACAGAAATACTAAGTCTCTGGTATTCGGGCTGACTGAGAGGTACCTGCAAGCAGAAAACCCAAGTGTGATGACTGCAACAGTGAAACACGAAGATCATCTTGGTCTGGCTATCCCCGCCGAAGCTGACCAGAGAGGGTCACCCCCCTAGACACCTCAGTCAGAGCGCTGAGGTAGTCTGAGCGGTAGGAGCCGAAGAAACCGATGTTGGTCTTGGCACCGTGGGATCCATAGCTATCAGCTCCACACATTTTGGCTCCGAAGCCACAGCAGGGGTCGGAAGAGTCGAAGTAGGGAGAACTGGTCTAGTCGGATCCGAAGCCTGGTAGGTCTGTTCCAACAAAATTTTTGATAGAGCCGGTGTCCTCAAAAGCTTCTGCACCAAGCAATCTATATCCAAATCCAACAGACTTCTGGAAGAACAACAGGATGGTGCTGTTGATGTCACAGACTGTAAAACTGGGGATCAGAGCGTAGGAGACACTGGATCTAAAACAGGTGATCTGCTCCTAGGTCTAACTACCATCGGCCCCGACACAGATGGAACCGAGGTAGAAGTCTGAGTCGAAGTTGTTGGTTCCAAAACTTTATGCATCTTTGATGAGGCAGAAGACCGTCGCTTTGAGCCCTTGTCAGACTTAGATGAAGGTGAAGAGGTCTTTTTTGAAGGAGTTTGACCCTTATCCAAATCCTCAGCAAAGGAAGACATTAGCAAACCGTTCAGCATCAACTTATTCTTTCGCTCTTGTAACACCCTCGAGTTGAAAGAATGACAAATGGAACAACTTTCCTGCAAATGCAGGGCTCCTAAACAGTATACACATTCAATATGACCATCAGTAACCGACATCATTTGTGAACACTTTGGACATCTTTTAAATCCGGATACCTTGGTCTCCTTAGTATCTTTTGTTTGTTTGCTAGCCATTACCAACAAAAAGCACAATCAACAGAAGATATAAGCCTTCTAATTTAAACAGGCTATCAGCCCTTTAAGAAAAAAGGAAGCACAATCCACATTACTGCACCTGAAAGCGATATTAACAAAGACAATGCGTAAAAGATGACAACCCTCCAATTAAACAGGGTTAACAACAATATCTACCTAAAATATAGAGAAAAGAAGAACACAAATTATAGTCACCTACTAATAATGAGAAAATCTTAGGAATACTGGCACACACAGTAAAGCCTCAAAAACACGGCTACTGAGGAAAAAAGTTAGAAGTGTAAAAACACACTCATGCACACGCCAAAGCCTTAAAACATGGCTATAAGTATCGAAGAAGCAGTTATCTAACAATTTTACTGCAGTTAGACAGTAAATGTTTTCTATTCCTAAATATGTACGAAGAAAAATCCACAGCTGTAAGGGGACAGGGTTTGAAAAAGCCCTGTACAAGGCCAACTAGCCAAAAAGTTATAAGAGAAAAATAAGATGCAACAAACACGTTAAATCATGTGATAAAGAGAATAACACACTCTAAACTATAAACTACAATGATACAGTAAACGTTAAGATTAAATATCAGAAAAACAATAAAACTTAGCCAGAGCTAGCTTGCGACGACTCAATTAGTTTCAGTGGCAAACGAGATCTGGAGAATGCCCTACAGCATCATGGGATAGGGATGGAGCCACAAGCTAGCTGAAGACCTCAACCTTTATAATGTGGTGCTTTGGCAGAATTGAGGATCAGTTCGGAACTCATCAGTCAAGAATGAAGGTGAGATAGGAGAACTTCACATTGGGTTATAACTGGAGGCATGATCATAACTCTCTGTACTGCATAGAGCTTTATCTGCTCACTTTACTACTAACACCAGAAAAAAAAAAGCATTAAGTGTTTTGCCAGCTATGAAATCCATAAAGCATTTACTGAGTGTTGTCAGAAAAGCCGTAAACACAAACTTATGTTACAGAAAGTCAGGGGACACTACCATCATAGACAGCAGTCAGAAAAAAGAAGTTATGTCTTAGCATAATGTTCCATCTGTGTTGTAGATATTCATTCATTCATTACTGATAGGACTTTGGGTCCGTCCTCTAAACAGACATGGCCAGCACCAAGCTCAACCAGCCAAAAACTCTCAGCTAACTCCTACCCACAATGCCCCTCTCATAGCCTCTTCAAATTGAGTTTGTCCGCCCTTACAGTATAAAAATATTAATAGTGAAAGTAGGAGGCTCTGTCTGAGCAGATACCCTAACTAATAAGGAGATGCTAAAGTCCACCAGGAGTCCAGGCAGGAAGTAATGAACGAATGAAGATACAACACAGATGGAACATTTTGGTAAGACATAACTTCTTTATCTGATGTAAATCATCATTCATTCCTTACTGATAGGACCGAGTCCCCAGCTACTAGAGTCCAGGGTGGCCCTAAGGAAGGACATTCCTGAGCACCACAGAACCAAAAGATGCTCTTCCCCTGGAGGCCAAGTCCACTTTGTAATGAGTGATAAAGGTACGAGGTCTTGCCCAAGTGGCTGCTGCACAGATATCATCCATAGAGGCTCTGGAATGAAAGGCCACTGAGGTAGCTATCGATCTAGTAAAGTGAGCCTTTATTTTGAAAGGCAAGGTTGCTTTGTTTTGATGGTAGATGAAAGTAATGGCGTTTCTAAGCCAAGAAGATAGCCACTTTGGAAACAGGCTTACCCATTCTGGGTCCTGCGAAAGTTACAAACAATTGATCCATTTTTCTGAAAGATTTAGTTCTGCACAAGTAGAAACGAAGTTGCCTATGAACATCGAGGGTATGCAGAAGGTATTCCCCTCTATTTGAATGGTGGGAAAAGAAAACCGTTAGGTCAATAGATTGGTTGATGGAGAAACCAGAAATTACCTTGGGCAAAAAGGAGGGTTAAGTACGTAGAGAATCTCTTTCCCTGTGGAAAATCAAGTATGGTCTCTTGACACTCAAGGCCTGCAACTCGGATACTCTTCTCGCTGAGGTAAGGGCTACTAGAAGTAGAGTTTTCCAAGACAAAAATTTCATATCACAGGAGTTAGAAGGCTCGAAAGGAGGACTTAACGACTGAAGCACCAAACTCAAGTCCCATGGGTCTTATAGGAGGTTTAATATGTAATTCTCCTTTCATAAAGGTTCTGCACAGTGTGACAAAGTACAGTTGTGTACCTACCATAAATGTAGATGTTCGAGTGTATTCACTGTTGCAGTCATTACACTTGGGTTATCCTACTGGCAGGCTACCCGCAGTCGGCCTGAATTCCAAAGGCTAAGTCCGGTGTCGGTTGCTGTCGCCTCTTTCCTGACGTCAGTGCGCCAGGGGTATAAAAGATGCAGCCGATGCTTTTCTTCAGTTTATCTTGACCCAGCTGTCAGGTGCCCCCAAAATGGTAGACTGAAAATTATGCCAATAAGTATGCATGCACAAAAGTAAACATTTCCTTCATCTACAAGCAAATGCACCACACAGGTTGTATAGAAGAGAGAAGTACAGTAAGTCCCAGCAAATAAAAGGGGGATGGTGGGTGGGTAACCTGGACTGCAACAGTGAATACACTCGAACATCTACATTTATGGTAGGTACACAACTCTACTATGTTCATCGTGTTTCACTGTTGCAGTCATTACACTTGAGTTGAATCCCAAAGCTTAGGCTGGGTCTAAATAGGATTAGGAGAGGCTATAAAGTCCTGCAGAACTGCAGTGGCAAAGCCTGCTCTGGATTTAGAGTAGAGAGGTAAGTGGTAGTGCTTGGTAAAAGTGTGCACTGAACTCCAAGTTGCAGCCTCTAAAATGTCTTTGGTTGGTACTCCTCTGAGGAAGGCTGCTGCTCTGGTTGAGTGTGGCCTAATGCCGTTAGGCACTGACTTGCCATGTTGTGAATACCAGAAACGAATGCAGTGGCCTATCCATTTTGAAATAGTCTGCTTTGAGATAGCCTTTCCTTGTGATCCTGCAGCATATGCTACTAAGAGTTGCTCAGTCTTTCTGAAAGCTTTAGTTCTGTTCAAGTAGAAGCGTAGCTGTCTGTGTATGTCCAAAGAATGCAGGAGTCTCTCACCCTTATTCTGTGGGTTTGGATAAAAGGTAGGCAAATGAATGGTTTGGTTAAGGGCCACACTGGACATTACCTTAGGCATAAATTTCGGGTTTGTCCTCAGAGAAACCCTGTCTGGATGGAAAATGATAAAAGGTTCCACAGCCATGAGTGCCTGTAATTCTGAGACTCGTCTTGCAGAGGTTATTGCTAGGAGCAGAGCTGTTTTCCAAGATAAGAACTTTATTTCAGCTGTATTGGCTGGCTCAAAAGGCGGCAGTGTGAGTTTTTCCAAGACATAATTGAGGTCCCATGCAGGCATTGGTGCTCTCCTCGGAGGTCTTATGTTTTTGGCCCCACTGAGGTACTGTCTTAGCAATGGATGTGAAAAAATTGGTGGTTCCGTATTGTAATGAGCTGAAATGGCAGAGGCATGGATTTTAATAGGTGAAAAGGATAGGCCTTTGTTCAGCATCTCAGTTAGGTATTGTAAAATCTGAGGAATATTTGGTACAAATGTGTCAATTCCTTGTGCCTGGTTCCAAGCACAGAATCTTTTCCATTTTTCAGCATAAGATTTTCTGGTACTGGGCCTCCTGGCCTCCAAAATAACATCCATCACTGCTTTAGAGAGATGTGTGTTCTGAAAGGCTACATTATCTGCCATGCTGCCAGATTTAAGGTTCTGAGTTGGCTGTGCAGGATCTGATTGTTTCGTTGGGTCAGTAAATGAGAAATTAGAGGCAATGTCCAGGCGGGGCCTCGAGACAAGCTCTTTAGGATTGGGTACCAGTGCTGGCGGGGCCAGTCTGGAGCAATCAGAATAATTTTTGGCTTCTCTTGTCTGACCTTTAAGAGTACCTTGGGGAGGAGAAGCAGAGGAGGAAAGGCATATACTGTCAGGGTTTTCCAGCTGAATGATAGAGCATCCACTTTCCATGCTTGCTTGTGATAAGTCCTTGTGCAGAATCTCTGTAGTTGGCAGTCGTGAGGGGAGGCAAATAGATCTATGTCTGGGCGTCCCCATTTCTTTATTATCATGCTGATGTCTTGTGGATCCAGTTTCCAGTTGTGGGGGTCCGTGAGGTTTCTGCTTAGTTCGAGTATTTTAGTTAGAGTATTTTTCTTTCCTGGCAAGAATTGTGCTTGCAGGTGTACTTGATAAGTCAATGCTGTGTCCCACAAAATCATGGCTTGTCTGCAGAGGGGGTAGGAATGAGTGCTTTCCTGTTTGTTTATGTACCACATGACTGTAGTATTGTCCGTACTTATCAGTAGTTGACCTGGATGGAGTAGATCCTTGAAAGCTGTCAGGGCATTCTGAACAGCTAGCATCTCTTTTTGATTGATATGAAGATGCCTTTGGCTTGTGGGCCATGTGCCCTAAATACACTTTCCTGCCATGTGAGCCCCCCAGGCATAATCTGAAGCATCCGTTGTTATTGACTGCCTGGCTGTGGGTAAGGGTGAATGGCTGTCCCTTGTTGTGGTGACAGGCCTGTGCCCGCCATCGAAACTCCTGTTGCAGGCAAGGAATGAGGATAATTAATGTTTCCAGGCTGTGACAATGTTGAGTCCAAACACTTTTTAGATACCATTGTAGTTTCCTCATATGCAGTCTCTGGCATATGGAATTAGTAGAATGCAGGATGCCATGAAGCCCAAAGCCTGCAGAATTTTTCTTGCAGATAACTGGGTCTTTGTTGCCAACATTTTGAATTAAGAAGCCAGCTGCCTTTGTTTGTCTGGCGTGAGATAAGCCATCTGGACAGCTGTATTTAAGCTTGCACCCAGGAATATTATCTCTTGAAAGGGTACTAGTTTTGATTTCTTTTCGTTTACTGTGTACCCTAGGCAAATTAGTAATCTTTTTACAAACGCCAGGTGCTTTAGCAGAATGTCCTTGTTCTCTGCTTGAATAAGGCAATCGTCCAAGTAAGGATATATTTGAATTCCTCTTTGTCTGTAAAATGCAATTACTGGTGCCAGGCATTTTGTGAAGACCCTGGGCACAGTAGATAAGCCAAAGGGCAGTGCAGAGAATTGGTAGTGCATTGAGCCAGCTATGAATCTGAGTTATCTTCTGCAAGATTGTCTGCTTGGAATATGCAGGTATGCCTCTTTTAGGTCCAAAGTTACAAGCCAAGCCTTCTTGCCCAGCATGGGCAGAAGCTGCTGCAGAGTCAACATTTTGAATTTTGGAACGTCCAGAAATGTATTTAGAATAGACAGGTCCAGTACTGGTCTCCAGGCTTTGTCTTTTCTGGGTACCAAGAAAAGCCTTGAGTAAAATCCTTGTCCCTGCTCTTGCTGTGGTACTTGCTGAATGGCCCCCATGTCCATGAGGGATGAAACTTGTTTTAGTGCCTCTGCCCGTTGATTGTGTAGCAGGTCTGGCATACCGTTTGCCCTTGGCAGGGTGTGAAAGTGGAACCTGTAGCCCTGGGACACTATATTCAAGACCCATTTCTCCTGGGTGATCAGGTGCCAATTTTGAGAAAAAAGTGCTAGTTTTCCCCCTAAGGGGGCTGCTAAAAGATAAGTGCTTGGTGCTTGCAGAGGAAAGTCATTGTGACGGTTTCCTGTATGGCTGTGATTTGTCTTCTCCGCTTTTGGAGGTAGAAGCGCCCCACTGTTTAGGCCTGTATGAGCCCTGGGGCTGGCATCTGTATCTGCCTCTTTGTGGCCTGTCTGACACTGGAAAGGACCAAGTCTTTGTAGGCCAGTTCCTGCTAAATCTGGGTGGCTGTACCTGTAAGAAATCCTTTACTGTTTGCATAGATTTTGCTTTGTCCTCCATTTTCTTCAACACCTCCTCTGCTTTAACACCAAATAAGGTATCATGCTGTAATGGAGCATCTAATAATTTTGCTTTAACATGATCAGGCAGATTCTGTTCCTTTAACCAAGCATGCCTCCTAATGACAGAACCCGTAACTGCAGCCCTGCAAGAGGCCTCCAGAGAATCAAAACCACATTGCAATGTATGCTTTCCCACTTGTTCAGTTACATGCAATAAATCCTGTATTTCCTTATTTTCTGCACAATCAGAATTTGACAACATTTTCTGTTTTAGCAGTGACATTAAATATTGCTGATATTTAAGCATACGAAATTGACAATTTAAAGCCCTCACAGCCAAAGTAGCAGAAGTGTAAACCTTTTTTCCCCTATCTGTCTAGTGTCCTTGAATATCTATCAGAGGGGATAAGGGTTTTTTTTGCAGTAGAAGCCTTGACCCCTTTGGGACCCTGAGAAATAGTTTCTGGGTCAGCAGCAGGGTTTTTATAAAGAAATTTATGTGAATCTGGAACCCTGTAGTATCTGTCTGGTTTAACAGGGGCAGGAGGTAAAGAGTCAGGAGAAAGGCCAGACTCAGAAAATACATCTACAATGTCTAACACAGGAGGAATAGCCAAAGGCCTGTGCTGAGGGAGTAAAAGAAAATCTCTAAGCCTTTTCTTAAGTTCGGAATAGTCTTGGCTCTCCCAGTGGAAATGCTCCCTCATGGTATGCAGGGTTTCCCCAAAAGAATAATCCTCAGGTGGTGAGGCTGAAGGGATAGATTCTTCAGCATCAGAATCCTCGTAAGGAGGAAGAGAGTATTCCTGTTCAGAAGAGGAGTCAGAGGAAATGGAAACCTGATCTGAAGATTGATATTCTGTCTCTTGCCTAGGCCTCCTGTCAGGAGGGGGATGGTAACCCCTGATCAAGGTAATTAGGTCTTTGGCCATTTTGAGCATCTGTTTTTTAGGCATGGTAGTCTGTCCAGGAAAATGCTGTACTTGTTTCTTTGTCTTTAGAATTGCTTTAGTCTTTGTTTTTGAAGCTGAAGTAGGCTTTACATATAACTGTGTAGGTCTGAAAACACCCTCAGAACCCGATGCCTGCTCAGCGGCTCTGGACCCATCTGAGGGAAAAGTTTCAGAGTGTCCAATACCTTGAGTATCCAGAGGCCTAGCTGGCTCCACGTGGGAATCGACAGCGGCCTGTGGCTATGAGGTAGCGGGTGCCAGGGGCTGCAAAAGCGCCTCACTGAGAACTGGCGACTGGCTTAGCTGAAGCCTCGTCGTTGGTTTTGGACCTCGGATGCCTGTCCTTTTCTTTTTCCTTGCGCTTTTTATAAACTCCGGTTATCGGCTGTTCCGACGGCATTATATAATTGAATCTTCGGCCAAAGTAATGAAAGGCAAAATAGTACCGACGCTTAATAGTGCGTTGGTTAAATCTAGCACAAAACCGACAGCTAGCAACGTTGTGAACAGGGCTTAGGCAAGGAATACAGTAAGAATGAAAATCCTTATGAGGCATTTGCTTCCCACAAGAAATACAATTGTTAACTTTTTCTGATATTGGACTGGAGCAAGAAAAAAGTTTCCCCAATGGGGTACTTAGCTTTAATGAAGACTTCAGATCTGAAATTCGTTTTTGAAAATCTCAAGTGTCGGCCGACCGGCACTTGCGAACTGCTTTAGCTTCGGGCACCGCATGGCATGAAAGACTGAAGAAAATGGCGTCAGCTGCATCTTTTATACCCCTGGCGCACTGATGTCAGGGAAGAGGTGACAGCAACCGACGCCGGACCTAGACTTTGGAATTCAGGCCAACTTCGGGTAGCCTGCCAGCAGGATAACCCAAGTGTAATGACTGCAAGAGTGAAACACGAACATCAGATAAATTGTCGACTCCATTGTGAAAATTTGCAACAGCTGCTAAATGTACTATAATCATCGATGCTGAAGCTCCTGCGTGCAACAGGGTAGTGAGATACTGCAGGATCTTCCGAATAGGCATAGAAAAAGGGGTCCATGTTTTGTTCTTTGGCCCATCTAGAGAACCTAGTCCATTTACTGAAATAAATTTTTCTGGTGGATGTTTTGTGCAAAACTAGAAGGATTTCGTGATCAGGGGATGAAATATCAGGTAGCTTGTCAATCATCGAAAGTGGAGAAACCAAGTTATGAACTTGAGGCTGTGAAGATTGGTGTGAATCACTCCCTGAGGATGAGACAGCAGTCCTTGAGATTGATCCAGGATCCACGGGCTGCGAGTCAGATGAGGCCATAGGAATGGGAACCAGACTTGATGGGGCCAATAAGGGGCAATGAGGATCACTTTGCTTCTCAACCTTTGAGCTTTCTGTAGAAATTTTGCGATGGGGAAATGGGGGAAAGGCGTACAGTAGACCTGGGGGCCAATCATATGTCGCAGCATCCCTCGCTGACTCCCCCTGAGGGGGGATCAGGGCAAAGTAGCTTCTGCATTTGTTGTTTAGGGGTGAGGCAAACAGGTTGCAGCAAGGCCTGCCTCAGCAGTGGAAGACATGAGCCGCTATTATCAGATCGAGGGACCACTCGTGAGCCATCAAAATGTTCCTGCTCAGACTGTCTGCAATACAATTGGAGCTCCCAGGAATGTGCATTGCTATGAGAAAGCAGTTGGAAGCTATCACCCAATGCCATATTTTCATGGCTTCCCGGCAGGGGGTAAGACCTGGCTCTGCCTTGTTTGTTGATGTACCAGATGACTGACATGTTGTCCGACTGAACTGCAATGGTCCCGGAAGGAAGGGATATGTGGAACGCTTGTAATGCTAAGAGAACTGCCTTCTATTCCAGGACATTTATATGCAAATTGGCCTCTATGGGGGATTAAGTCCCAGAAATGCCCTCCCCTCACCCTAACAGGGAAGCATCCATGGTCACCGTGGCCCTAGGCTTGGGGAGACAGAACGGTTGACACCAAAGATTTGTTTCTGGCTTCATCCACCATAGCATTTCTTTCTTCCAAAGGTTTGTAAGGCGTATCATGTGGTCAAGTGGGTGGGTTAAGATCGACCACTGTGATGAAAGGAGCCACTGTAATAGTCTCATGTGCAACCTCACCAGTGGTACTAGGGTAATGGTTGCTGCCATAGAGCCCAATAGTTGTAGTACAAGGCGTGCTGGTACAAATGTCTGTAGAAGGAGGAGGACTTGAATCTGGTTTCTTATTTCTGAAAGCCTGTGAGGAGGAAGGGAAGCTTGACAGGACGTTGTGTCAAAGATCGCTCCAATGAATTCCAGTATTCTTGTTGGAGACATGTTTGATTTTTCCATACTGATCATGATACCTATGCGAAGAGCAAAGCCTTGAGTGTAAGACAGATTGAGAATGAGAAGGTTCCTGGACATGGCAGTGAGGAGCCAATCATCTAGATATGGAAACACCTGGAATCTTTCTAGTCGGAGATGAGCTACTACGGCTGCCATACATTTGGTAAACACTCTGGGGGCTGTCGAGAGACCAAAGGGCAGTACCCTGAACTGGTAGTGATTGGCTTTCAGCCGGAAGCGAAGAAATCTCTGTGAGCTTTTGTCCATCTTTATGTTGTAATATGCATCCTGGAGGTCTGTAGAGCACATCCAGTTGTCCTTCCCCAGAATGGGGAGAATGGACTGCACCGTGACCATCTGGAATTTTTGAGGTTTGATGAATTTGTTTAGTAGGCTGAGATCCAGGATTGGTCTCCAGTCCCCTGTCTTTTTTGGCACTAAAAAGAACCTTGAGTAAAACCGGATCCTATTTTGTCTGGTGGGACTGGTTGGATGACTCTTTCTTAGCAGTTTTTCAATTTCTAAGGCTGCAGCCTCCCTCTGACCGGGTGGAACATCGGGGATTTGTTTTACGGGTCTGGGAGTGAGATTGAATGGGATATGGATAGCCTCTGGATATTATTCTCTGCACCCACGCATCCATTGTTATGAGTTGCCAGGCCTGTAGGTGCAGAGAGAATCATCCGCCAACTGCTTTCAGAGGAAAGCAATCTGGCCACTGTTCAGCAGTGCTGGTAGGGTCGGCCAGAGAAGGAATCCCTAGCGGCCTGGTTGCGTGGACCCCCTCTGCCCCAAAAGGGACATCTTCTGGATGAGTTGTTCCCTCTGCCCCATGGGGATTACTCGTCACGAGTGTCATGAAAAGATCCTTGGGACTTCTTGAACCACAATTTTCCTCCCCTCTGATTCTTTGAGTAGGATCTCTGGGGGGGGTGGAAAAACGTATGCCCACACCAGACAAGGTCTTTCTGTCTTTCTCACTATGTGATAGTGTCTCTCTTACTTTGGGACCAAAGAGGAAAGATTCGTCAACAGGCACGTTGACAAAGGAAGATTTGAAAGGGTCCACGAAGCCAGACAAACACATCCAAGCATGCAGTCTCATAAAGATGCCCGATGTGGCTGCTCGAGCTGCCCCCTCGGTAGTGTGAGAAATCAAGCACATTAAGGAGTTCAAGATGGCTTCTAGGGTAGCTAGCTGGGAGGCAAAAGTATCATGCACCTCCTCAGGCAGTACCCCTGCCAAAGAGGCAGACATTTCTAAGATTAGGTTTCTTTGGAGGCGAGTAAAGTGTGCCAGGTAATTCAGCGACTGAATGGTGGCTAAGGTCGTTGAAGTGTAGGTCCGCTTCCCCAGTGTGTCCATAGCCCGAAACTCTCTGTTCAGGTGATGAACATTGGAACCATCTTCTGCCAGTTCCCTCTTGGTGACCACCGCCAGGACCATGAAATCTTCTACCAGTTATTTGAACCAGTTGGGTTGGTCTTCAGGAGTGGACAAAATTGTATCTATCCTCCAGGGGACAGGTTCTATGTTGTCCAGGGCCTTCCCAGCATGCTGCACAATAAGCTTAATAAGCTCATCTGCAGGTGGGGTTACCCAGGAAGTAATTGGCCGAGCATGGAAAGCCTGCAAGAACATCAGTTCCTCCGAAGAACGGTTGGAGGGCTTCCAGTCTCCCCTCTGCTTGAGGATCTTGAGAATGCCTCCAAATTAGACTTCTTCCGGGGGAGGCCATGGGGACCCTTCTCCCTCATTATAATCGGTGTCTTCGGTGATGGATTCCTCAGGGGAATCAAGATGCTTCCTCTTGCAAAGTTTATTCTGGGCTGGCTCTCCAGTGGGGTCTTCTGAGGACTCTAGAAAAAGGGTTCCCCTTCAGGGGAAGGTCTTGCAGCTCCCATGCTCAAGATCCAAGAGTAGGAGGTTGGGACTGCTGCATGCTAAAGGGGGGTTCTGGTTCAGATGCCAATGGTGCCAACCGCGAGCCTGTTGAAGTGAGGACCCTCTCCATCAACTGGAAAGCAGGGCCGCCAAGGAGGGATGGGAGCCTGGAACGGAGAAGGACAACCTCGGAACCGGGGTCACACCCCGCCCTGAGGAGCCCGCCTCCAAGTGAGGAACTCCAAAAGGACTGGTAGCTGCCGGGAGAGCGGTGACCATAGACAGCGCCACAGAAAAAACTGGCACTGAACTAGGTGTCACGATGCCGACAGCCCAATCACTGTTCCGAGGGTGCACCAGCTCCAAAGGAGCCATGGCACCAAGAGTTATCGGTGCCGACAGGGAAGCCTCCTCTGTCGGAGCAGAGACAGAATGCACGTGGATGGATATCGGTACCAAAGTCTCAGAGCCCTGGGAGGAGGTCAGAGGAGGATTGACAGGTGAATACACCGTGACAGCTTCCATTTCAAGAGAGAGGGAAGACCTATCCGGGGTCGGTAATCCTCTAGCTGCCAAAAGCTGGTCCACAACCCTCACTACATCTTGTTCCAAAAGACTCCTGGTGAATCTGAAGGAAGTTGCCAATGGAGATTCTGGTCTCTCAATAAATGGACTGAAGTGTTGTTCCAAAAAGGGGTCATAAGAAGGAGTACCTCGTTCTGGCAAGGTGCTCAATCTTTGGAACCGTAGGAGTCATTATAGGTGGGGCTGTGTAGGACATCGGTACCATGGCCGGGGATGGTGCCAATGCTGGCACAGTGTTAGGAGCCTGTGTCATAATCAAGGTCGGCACAGAGGGAGAAGACAGGGACTCTGGTGCCGAAGCTGTTTGCACCGACGGCGCAGGAGAAGCCTGGTGTCGTCTTGGTTCTGAGGAGGATGGAGATGTCAGAACACAGTGACTTCGTTTCTCTCTATGTTTTTTCACATCCTTGTGCTTAGGAGGTGGTGAGACCTCCGTCCCAGAAAGAACCTCCAAGAAGGGTGTTTTCAGCATACCCTTCAGAATAAGTTTGTTCTTACGTTCAGCCAATGTACGGTTGCTGAAGCTAGAACAAATGTCACAAGACACATTTAATGTGGTCAATGTCCAAACAATAAACACACCGGGCGTGACCGTCTGAGTTGGGCATCTTATGCACGTACTTCTCACACTGCTTGAAACCAAGCTTAGCCTTAGCCGACATTACAACAACACAACACACTAGTACTATAATCCAATAGAACATCTACCAAAACAGCAAAAGGTTATAAGGAGGGATAGCGTACGACTTTTTTTTTTTTTTTTTTTAAACATATAGTTAAGGAGGAGTACCAGCAATGGTACTAAGAAATACCAAAAGGTAAAGGAAGGGCGTACCAAGGTAGGGAGAAGAAGTAGTACCAACGATGGTACGAATGAATTATCAAGGTAGTGGGTACGGTTTAGTCAGGAAATAGAGTTTAGGAACAAGAGATAACATTAGAAGAAAAAAATGACTATGGGGAGGTAATTTGTCAATAAAACTACAAAAAAAAACACAAAAAAAGCTACACTTAGCTTGAGAGAAAGGCTTGGCACATCTGATGAGGAACGTGGTAAATGAGATCTGAAGAGACTATGAGAGGGGCATTGTGGGTAGGACTTAGCTGAGAGTTTTTGGCTGGAGCGAGCTTGGTACCGGCCATGTCGGTTCCAAGGACGGAACCGAAGTCTTATCAGTAAGGAATGAATGAAGACTTAAAACATCAGATAATTAGTTTTTAATTCTGCTGCTGCTGTTTGCTGTTCAGGACTGGCAGATTTAACTACCTAGTGCAATACCTGATCTTAACAAGTGAAACAGGGGATACTTAATTGTTAAGGGTGGGTCTCATGTTATATAAGCACTTAACTGATTTGTGTTTCTGAACTTTGCAGCGTAATAATCACGCTCCATGCACTACAATTAAATTAAGTCCCATTTTATCTGTCCAATCGTGAAGCCTACTCAAATACTCATTTAAGTCCTCCACATCCTTAAGAGTTGTTTATTTCTGCCCCCACAATCATCAGCATATTTACACACCCAAAATTTACTAGATACAGGTAATACCAAAAACACCATTATAACAATATTGGGCCCAACACCGACCCTTGCCCTATATCCCTAGTAACTGGTAGTCATCTTGATGCTATGCCTTTATAGTAACACATTGTTTGGAAATAGTTTGAAATGTTAAGACCTTCCTTAGCAAGACCTAAAATGCTGAGACTGAATGGCCTAAAAAAACAGACTTGTCCCCTTGCAAAAAAAAAAATAAAAAAATAAATAAATAAAGAAAAACATAAGAAGAAGAGCGACGTTCGAGATTTTCTTTTCTGCATTTACAATTTGTTGTTTTATTTTTTTGGCATGTTGGCACTCAATGTGAAGTGCTCACATTTCAACAGGAAGCCCATTGTTCTCACTCTGTCAGTCATTTTATAATCCAGTTTAATATATATATATATATATATATATATATATATATATATATATATATATATATATATATATGCACTTGCATTTAATCTTTCTAAACACAGTGCTATTCGAACATATAATGTATAAAAAAACTTCTGTAATATCTAGGTAAACTACCAAACCTACTTTCCCTTTGACTATCAAAGTAGTTATTTATCTTAAAACTTGGACTGACACACTATACTCAAGCTACCCTTAAAACTGTATTGCACATTATCAAGCTTATGGTTATATATATTTGCATTGATTAAATGTTGCAATATGTAAATCTCACACCATTTGCCAATAATTTGAGACTTATTGGTCTATAATCAGACATACACTACACCTGAGCCTTCCACTGCTTTCCCAATTAATGATCAAGCCCAATTCCTGCAAATCAGGCAACAACAACAAAGATGTCACATCTTGAAATCTACACAGTTAACATTTAAAGTACAGAATGAGTTACCTGCCCTTTGGCTATAGACTTAGTGTTGACTTCCCTGCCTCCTAAACCTTCACTGTCTGCACAGAACCACTTCCATATACCTTACACTATACCATTTTAAAGTAGCAGTAGTAACATTCAGTGCTGATTTATACTGCCTCCTATGTCCCACCCACAGATCTCCCAGGGCTATCCAGCTATAATACAGTGCTGATTTATGTTTTCCACTACACCTTAAGTACAGCCAAATACCAGTGACATTCCTTAATCTATACACTGATTAGAACAGCACAGTGTAATTGTACTGATCTGTACCCCCCCCCCACATTCCCGTGTCATAATGGACTGTCAGGAGTTATTGTGGCCCTGATGAATCACGCATGATGACTACAATGCCTTACTATGGCTGATACTTAGAATCACACTGCACAGTTTAAGTTAGGACAGTCATTAAAGTATCTGGTGATAAACAAAAAGCAATTATTTGCTAGAGACAGACTTTACATGAAACACTAAAATGACAACTGCGTGGCCTGCCTGTAGAGTGTCTGCAGTCAGAGCATGTTAACCAGTTTATCTTGGGTAACAAGATAGCTTGTACTCAAGCAGGCCAGGACCAAAGTACAGGTAGTTACACAAGTCAGTTTCCCTCTGTTTTTATTTTATCATTATGAACAGCATAATAAAAAAAAATAAAACTTCCCACCCTCAAGATACCTAGGGGCACACACTTAATTTTATTAACTGTACTGAAGTAACCTAAAGCATGTTAAAAATGAAGTTATTTCACCAGGACATCAGATGTAATGGCCTATGGCTAGCCAATCTACAACCTGCTACTGCACGAGGGAAGCAACAAGACTGCTTGCTCACAGCAACCAATTAATGTGCATACTCAGTGTTCTCTACTCATTTGTTTTATAAATCATTAAAGGACCATGGAAGCTCTAGTCTACAAGAACTAGTTTTCCCTGTAAATGAGTTAATAATGACGAAAAAACATTTGTCAGTGTCAATTGTTGGCTTGCAGAGCATTGCTAAGGTTTCATCAGGGTATACTAGAGCACTGGGGAGGTCATGTAAAAAAGGACAGTGCCCAAGACATCATACAGCGTCACAATTACTGAATGTTTGACAAGTGTTTAAGGGGACACCCAGTGGGGGCGCTGAGATACAGTATGTAGAGGCTGCTATTACAAATGTACGACCAAGGGGAAACAATATTTTACCAGGAAAGTCCCCAGGAATAGATGGTATGCTTGTGGAACTCTGGAAGCTAGGAAGGAGAAAAAAATGAAAGATCTGGAAGATTTTGTTTAACAGTAGAGGAAGAGAAGTACTAGCATCCTGGAAGAAAGCAGTGGGAACAGTAATACCTAAAAAGGGTAAAGATCCATCGGATCCAGCTTCATACTGCCCCATTTCAATACTAAACCATGACTATAAAGTGTTTATGTCTATAATGACTAAAAAAATGGCAAAAGTGATATCAAAATTAATAGATATGGATCAG
Source organism: Protopterus annectens (assembly GCF_019279795.1). NCBI lineage: Eukaryota > Metazoa > Chordata > Ceratodontiformes > Protopteridae > Protopterus > Protopterus annectens. The sequence goes on along the minus strand of NC_056735.1, from coordinate 765,726,455 downwards.
TGTGATATTGGGGGGGGGGGGGCAAACATTTGACAATATTAACACTGATGATCCGGAGGGAAGCAGAATGCAAGAAAGAAAACACCACTGCTACTGGTGGGTCTTGATGCAGAGAAAGCATTTGACAGAGTAGACTGGGACTTCATGAGCAGGGCAATGCAAGCATTTGCTTTCCCTGATACAATTATAAGGTTGATTAGGAGTATATATGAGGGACTGGAGCTGAAAATTAAAGTGGGGTCCTCTCTGATAACTTATGCTAGAATAGAGGAACCAGGCAGGGTTGTACATTTTCTGCTTTGTTGTTTGCATTATATTTAGAACCACTGGCAAAGAAAACAAGGGATTCAGAAGTTCAAGGATATAATTGGTATGGTAGTCAAGAAAAGCTGGCTCTATTTCCAGATGATACTATTGTATACATGACAAAACCAGAAAGGGACATTAAAGTGTTGTGGAATAATTTAAGACAGCTTCAAATCTTCTCAGGATACAAAATTGATGAAGATAAAGCAAAGGCAATAGCGGTAAATTATGTACCCACATATGACTTCATCTGTCAGAAAAATATGTATTAAAGTGTGTATTAGTAATATGCTTAGTGCACTTGGAGCTTGAAAAGGGTTAACACATTTATTCTATTTCATACTGCATAAATCTGTACAAACTGCAGATGCTTTCTGACCTTGTATTGTTAGCTAAAATCTTGCTTGTGCCTTGGAAATTTACTGAGAAGCAGATGATTGTTGCTTATGTTAGGAAAATAATGAATAGAACAATTCTACTTGTATGAAGCTTAGACAAGAAGCTCCGTTTGTGCTGTGAGAAAATACACAGCTATAGAAGCTATAGATAATTAGGACAAAGCCTGTTTGAAAATATGAACTGCAATCAGCATTTGCTTGTATCTGAGTTAGAAGAGTACCTTGAAATGTAACATTGTACAATGGAAGCTTGTAAATGAATTAGTGACCACCACGGCCAGGTTGTTTTTCTCAAAAGTTTCTCACAAATCTAGTCAAGTCAGCAGAAAATCTGAGTAACATCTGCTGTAGAACAATACTGAAAGTTGTGTTTGATTACGTCAGCCATAGAAGGCCATGTCTTGTAAAATAGTATAAGAATAAGCATACTTCCTGTTAGTAGTTAGACAAATCCTTGTATTTGCATGTTTTTGTCTCCTTGCGGCAAGTAAATAAATATGCCTTAACTGAACCTTACGTGTATTGGTCTTTGAAGTTTTTTCCTTTGACATCATCCAACATCCATATTTATGGGGACATGATAAAATGAAGTATTTAGGAATTATGGATTAGAAAAAGACTCTGTTGTGGCAGCTAAGGATATTTGGGAAGAGACTAAACAGAAGATAATATAAAAATAGAGAAAATGGAAGCTTTGTTATACAGATATGGATACTCGGATACAAGCAATTAAAATGATTTTAGTTCCTTTACTCTTGTACACAGGTCAGGCATATTTCTATCAATCAGGGGAGAAGCTCTAGATAGCAATTAAAAAAAAAAAAAAAAAAAAAAAGAGTTGAAGGATTTTATCTGGGAAAGGAAGACTGCAATGGTCAAGTGGGATAAACTGATTCTTCTATTAGAACAAGGAGGACTAGGATTACCCAATTTGAGAGGGTATATTAAAGCAACTCAGATAAGGTTCTTAAACACAGCACAAGAAGAAAACGATAATTCAAAGTGGAAAGGTATGATGATGATACAAGGGGAAAGCTTAAGAAATAAGGAGAGACTGGGATTTTGGATGCAGACTATTAAGGAGAAAGTACAGTTGTGTACACTTACCATAAATGCAGATGTTAGAGCGTATTCACTTTTGCAGTCATTACATTTGGGTAATCTGCTGGCAGGTTGCCCTCAGTCGGCCTGAATTCCAAAGTCTTGGGTCCTGCGTCGGTTGCTGTCTCCTCTTCCATGACGTCAGGTTGTCAGGAGTGTAAAACATGCAACCGACACCATTTTCTTTAGTTTTTCTTGCCCCTGATGTCAGGTGCCCCCAAAAAGGTAGCCAAAAAAAAAAAAAATATATATATATATATATATATACATGTATCAATATAAACTTTACCTTCATCTACAAGCGAATACACCACATAGGTTGTAGAAGATAGAGAAGGAAAGATAAACTCCAAAATGACAAGGGGATGGCGGGAGGGTAACCTGGACTGCAACAGTGAATACACTCGAATATCTACATTTATGGTAAGTGTACACAACTGTACTATGTTCTTCGTGTTTCACTGTTGCAGTCATTACATTTGGGTAGAATCCCAAAGCTATGGTAGGGGGGCTGGAGCTAAACAGCATTAGGAGCGGCTATAAGGCCCTGCAGAACTGCAGTGGCAAAGCCTGCTCTGGATTTAGAATAAAGAGGCAAATGATAATGCTTTGTAAATGTGTGAACAGAACTCCAAGTAGCAGCCTCTAGAATGTCTTTGGTTGGTACTCCCCTTAGAAAGGCTGCTGAAGTAGCTGCAGCTCTGGTGGAATGAGACCTAATGCCCTTGGGCACAGGTTTACCATGGTGTAAGTAGCAGAAACGGATGCAGTGGCTTATCCACTTTGAATTTGTCTGCTTTGAAATAGCCTTGCCCTCTGATCCTGCAGCATGTGTCACTAGTAATTGCTCAGTTTTCCTTAGAGCTTTAATCCTGCTTAAGTTGAATCCTTAGTTGTCTGTGTACATCCAAGAAATGCAGAATTCGCTCCTCCTTGTTCTGCAGGTTTGGATAAAAGGTTGGCAAATGAATAGTTTGGTTAAGAGCCACACTGGAAACCACCTTAGGCATAAAAGTAATATTTGTCCTCAGAGATACCCTGTCTGGGTAAGATATGATAAAAGGCTCTATATCCACGAGGGCCTGTAGCTCTGAAACTCTTCTTGCTGAAGTAATTGCTAGAAGCAGAGCTGTTTTCCATGATAAGAACTGTATATCAGCGGTAGCAGCTGGTTCAAATGGAGGCAGGGTGAGCTTTTCCAACACATAACCGAGGTCCCATGCAGGCAATTGTGATCTTCTAGAAGGCCTTAAATTTTTGGCTCCTCTAAGATACTGCTTTAGTAAAGGATGAGAAAAGATTGGTGGCTCTGTATTGTAATGAGCCGAAATGGCAGAGGCATGGATTTTAATTGATGAGAAAGATAGGCCTTTGTCAAGCATCTCAGTTAAGTATTGCAATATCTGAGGAATATTTGGTTCTGCTGCATCAGTTCCTTGTGCTTGATTCCAAACACAGAATCTCTTCCATTTGTCAGCATAAGATTTTCTAGTACTAGGCCTTCTGGCTTCCAAAATGACATCCATCACAGCTTTACTGAGGTGTTGTTTGTATGACTAAATGATCAGCCATGCTGCCAGGTTCAGAGTTTGTAGTTGACTGTGCAGGATCTGATTGTTTTGCTGGGACAGTAGTTGTGGTCTTTGAGGAAAGGTCCAAGATGGGTATTGAGACAAGTTCCTTAGGATTGGGTACCAGTATTGGCGGGGCCAGTCCAGGGCAATTAGTATCATCTTTGGTTTCTTTTGTCTGACTTTTAGGAGGACCTTGGGGAGAAGAGGCAGAGGAAGAAAGGAGTAAACTGATAGGTTTTTCCAACTGAAGGATAGGGCGTCCACTTTCCATGCTTGTCTGTGGTTAGATCCCTTGTGCAGAATCTTTTCAATTGATAATTTTGAGGAGAGGCAAATAGATCTAAGTCTGGGCTCCCCCACTTCTCTGTTATCATGCTGAAGACTTGTGGATTTAGCTTCCACTCGTGAGGGTCCATAAGGTTTCTGCTTAACTGCCAGAGTGTTTTGTTTTCCTGGTAGGAATTGAGCTTGAAGATGTATTTGGTAGGTCAAAGCTGTGTTCCACAGTGTCATGGCTAATCTGCAGAGGGGGTATGAGTGTGTGCTCCTTGCTTGTTTATATACCACATGACTGTGGTGCTGTCCATCTTTATCATTAGTTGTCCTGGATGAAGTAAGTCCTTGAAGGCTGTTAGGGCATTTGAACAGCTAGCATCTCTTTTTGGTTGATATGCAGATGCATTTGTTTTGGTGACCATATACCCTGAATGCATCTTCCTGCCATGTGGGCCCCCCAGACATAATCTGATGCATCTGTTGTCATGGTTTGGCTGGCATGGGATAGAGTGAATGGCCGTCCCATGTTTTGGTGACATGCCTTTGCCCACCATAGAAACTCCTGTTGCAGGCAGGGAATGAGAGGAATCATTGTTTCCAGACTGTGCGAATGTTGACTCCATAAACTTTTTAGGTACCATTGAAGTTTCCTCATATGCAGTCTTGCATATGGAATCAGTAGTATGCTGGATGCCATGAAGCCCAGTGCCTGCAGAATTTGTCTTGCAGATAACTGGGTTTTTGTTGCCATCAGTTTGAAGTAAGCAGTCAGTTGCCTTTGTTTGTCTGGCATGAGGTAAGCCAACTGGGCAGTTGTATTCAAGCTTGCACCCAGGAATGTTATGTTTTAAGAGGGTACCAGTTGTGATTTCTTTTCATTTACTGTGTACCCTAGGCATGTTAGAAGCCTTTTCACAAATGCCTGGTGTCGAAGAAGAATGTCCTTGTTCTCTGCTTGAACGAGACAGTCGTCCAAGTAAGGCTATATTTGTATACTTCTCTGTCTGCAAAATGCAATTACTGCTGCCAGGCACTTTGTAAAGACCCTGGGCGCAGTAGATAAGCCAAAGGGCAGTGCAGAGAATTGGTAAAGCATTAAGCCAGCCTTGAATCTGAGGTATCTTCTGCACGACTATCTTATTGGGACATGCAGGTATGCCTCTTTTAGGTCTAAAGTCACCAGTCAAGCATACTTGCCCAGCATGAGCAGAAGCTGCTGCAAAGTCAGCATTTTGAATTTTGGAATGTCCAGGTATGTGTTCAAAATCGATAAATCCAGTATTGGCCGCCAGGCCTTGTCCTTCCTGGGTACCAAGAACAGTCGAGTAAAAACCTTGTCCTTTTTCCTGTTCTGGTACTGTCTGAATGTCCCCCATATCCATGAGGGACATAACCTGTTTCTGTGCCTCTGCCCATTGATTTTTTGGCAGATCTGGTCAACCATTTGCCATTGGCAGAGTGTGGAAATGGAATCTGTATCCCTGTGATACGATGTTTAGTACCCACTTGTCCTGGGTTAGTATCTGCCAATTTTGAGCAAAAAGTGGTAATCTTCCCCCATGGGTGCTGCCAAAAGATAAGTGCTTGGTGAAGGCAGAGGGAAGTCATTGGGATTGCTTTCTGTAGGTTTGCGCTTTATCTCCTCCAGATTTGGAGGTGGAAGCGCCCGATTGCTTTGACCTGTATGAATCTTGCGACTGGTATCTGGAACCCTTAGGGCGCTTGGATTTGCCCCTTTGAGCTCTGTCCGACACAGGAAAGGTCTAATTTTTGGTAGGCCAGTGTCTACTGAATCTTGGTGGCTACACATGTAAGAAGTCTTTAACAGTTTGCATAGACTTAGCTTTGTCTTCCATTTTCTTTAAAACCTCTTCTGCCATAATACCAAACGGAGAATCATGATGTAAAGGTGCATCTAGCAATTTAGCTTTAACATGATCAGGTAAATTTTGTTCCTTTAACCAGGCATGCCTCCTAATCATAGATCCAGTAACTGTGGCCCTGCAGGAGGCCTCTAAGGAATCAAAACCACATTGCAAAGTATGCTTTCCAACTTGTTCAGCTGCATGCAATAATTCCTGCAATTCTTTATTTTCTGTACATTCTGAAATCAACATCATTTTCTGTTTCAGCAATCCCATAACATGTTGTTGGTACTTAAGCATACGAAATTGACAGTTTAAGGCCCTGATTGCCAAGGTTGCAGATGCAGAAACCTTTTTTCCCCATTTGTCCAGTCCCCTTGAATCTCTGTCAGAGGGGGTAGGATTTTTTGCTGTTGAGGCCTTAACTCCCTTTGGACCCTGTGAAATAGTTTCAGGATCAGCAGCAGGGTTTCTAAATAAAAATTTATGTGAGTCAGGGACCCTGTAATATCTGTCAGGCTTACTGGGAGCTGGAGGTAAGGAGTCAGGGGCCAAGCCTGACTCTGAAAATACATCATCCACAATGTCTAAAACAGAGGGAATGGCTAAAGGCCTGTGCTGAGGGAGAAGGAAATCCCTGAGCCTCTTTTTTGATTCTGAGAAGTCTTGACTCTCTCAGTGAAAATGCTCCCTCAAAGTATGCAAGGTTTCTCCAAATGAATAATCCTCAGGAGGAGATGCAGATGGAATAGACTTCCTCAGCATCAGAATCCTCATAGGGAGGTATAGATAATACCTGATAAGAAGAGAAATCAGAAGAAATAGAAACCTGATCTGAAGATTCATAGTCAATGTCTTGCCTAGGCCTCTCATCAGGAGGGGGATGGGTACCCCTGATCAAGGTAATAAGGTCTTCGGCCATTTTGATCATCTGTTTTGTAGGCATAGAGGCCTGTGCACGTGGCTCATACGTCATTTTTTTAGTTTTAGAAGTTGCTTTTGACTTTGGCTTTGCAGCTGTCATCGGTTTGATATACAAATGTTGAGGTCTGAGTACACCCTCAGAAGCCGGTGCCTGCTCAGCAGCTCTGGACCCATCCGAGGGGGATACATCCGTCGATCCAATACCTTGAGTATCTTGTGGCATGCCAGACTCCACATGGGTGTCAGTAGAGGCCTGCGACTCGAAGGTAGCGGGTATCGGGGACTGCGAAAGCGCCTCACTGAGTACCGGCGACTGGCTTAGGAGAAGCTTCGTCGTCGGTTTTGGATCTCGACTGCCTTTCTCTGTCCTTTTGCATTTTTTATGTACTCCGGTAGTCGGATTGCTTTCCGATGACATTTGTGGGTAGTTAAATCTGTTTCCAAAATACTTTGATGAAAAATATACCGACACTTAATAATGCGATGGTTAAATCTAGCAGAAAACCGACAGCCAGGCATGTTGTGATCAGGGCCTAGGCAAGGAATACAGTATAAATGGAAATCCTTATGAGGTATTTGCTTCCCACAAGTAATACAATAATTAACTTTTTCTGACATCGGTAAAAAGTTCCCCAACGGGGTACTTAGCTTTAGTGAAGACTTTGGTTCTGAAACTCAAACTCGAATATTTCAGTAGTCGGCCGACCGGCACTTGCGAAATGCTTCTGGCTTTGGGCACCGAGTGGCAAGACAGACTACAGAAAATGGCATCGGCTGCATGTTTTATACCCCTGACGTCATGGAAGAGGAGACAGCAACTGACGCAGGACCCAAGACTTTGGAATTCAGGCCGACTGAGGGCAACCTGCCAGTAGATTACCCAAATGTAATGACTGCAACAGTGAAACACGAAGATCATCAATAAAAATCATACAGGGTAATATATTCATACAACAGCAGGGAGTATTCTAAGAACTACACAGGCACAAGAATGGAGAAAAGAGATTCTGCTGATGCAAATAATAGGCAAGAGGTGGCTGGACTTTATTGCAGAAAACTGGCAAATGAAAGATTAGTTGTGTAAAAGCTTACCGTAACCAAAGATATCCTTCTCTTCCATGTTGCAGTATTCTCGCTTGTGGGATCCTCCGCCTCAGGCGACCCGGACGTCTGGCTCCTCTACCAAAGCTTAAGCCTGGCTGCTGTCAGGTGTGTGGGATGTCGCACACAGGGCCATAAAGCATGGGGCCATAAATGTGACATCCGCAAGCACAGACAAACTGACTGCCCAGTTGGACAACAGTCTAAGCATAAAGGAAGGATGCCATTCAGACAGGGAAAAGGTCCTTTAAGGGGATAGGAGGGAGGGAAGGAATACTGCAACATGAACGAGAAGGACATCTACGGTTATGGTAAGATTTTACACAACTAATCTATGTCCTTCTATTCTCATGTTGCAGTATTCTCACTTGTGGGACAGTACCACAGCTCAAGCAGAGCAAAGGGTGGAGGAAGAGGTAGCAATCTCCAGGAATCAGTGGAGGATGGCTTTTGCAAATCCTGCCCTGGCTCTAGAGAGGTTATCCAATTTATAATGCTTGGTGAAAGTGTGTACAGAGGACCATGTGACTGCCTCTAGGATAGTGGCCATATCCAGGCCTTTGAGAAAAGGCCCCTGAAGAAGCCACTGCTCTAGTGAAGTGTGCTTTAACTGCGTGGCGTAACTCTCTACCATGGAAGGGGTAACAGAAGTTTAGAGTTTTGCATATCCAGAAGGATGTTGTCTGTTTGGATACAGCTTTCCCCAAGGCCCTGGGGTGAAATGATACAAAAAGAGTTGGTTAGACTTTATAATGTCCTTGGTCTTGTCCAGATAAAACCTCAGTTGCCTGTGAACATCAAGGGAATGGAGCACACACCCACTGTCATTCTGTGGTGAAGGGAAGAAGGTAGATAAATGGATATATTGGTTAAGGGACAGTTCATTGACCACTATGGGCGTGAATGAAGTGTTAGTATTAAGAGAAACCCTGTCCCTGTGAAAGACAGTGTAGGGCATACCTCTCAACTTTACAGATTTTCGTGGAATGTCCAGATTTTTGCCTTATATTTTTGGTCCATTTTTCATAAAAGTGTGGCTTTCTGGCAAATTAGTGGCAAATCATTAAAGATTGAAGTTAAAAAAATAATGATAGACATTTGAGTTTTAGACTTCATACCCTTCAGCAAATTCATGCTAATGCAAAACCTGTTATTCTATTAACTTTCTAAGTCTGTAAGAGCAATATTTCAAAATGGTCCCTATTTGTATCACTTTTATTATGGCCTTGTCCAGATTTCTTTCTCTAAGAGGTTGAGAGGTATGGTGTAGGGTGGAGTAGTCACAAGTGCTTGCAGCTCAGAGACTCTACCAGCTGAAGTAAGGGCTACTAACAACACAGTCTTCAAGGTACACATTTTAAAAAGTGGCTGAAGCTGCAGGTTCAAAGGGGTCAGTGGTAAGTTTCTCCAGAACAAAGTTCAGGCCCCACGGAAGAGGGACAGGTTTCCTTGGTGGTCTGATGTGGAGAATCCCCTTAATAAAAAGTTTCACCTCCAATCTCGATAACAGCGGTGGATCAATAGGTAAAGCAGGCTGAAATGGCTGATAAATGGACTTTCACTGAAGAGTATGAAAGTTCTGATTTTAGGACCTCACGCACATAGGCTAGAACTAGAGGAATATCCACTTGGAAGGGGTATAAGTTGGCTTTGAAGACACCAGCTGGAGGACATTTTCCATTTTGATAAATAGGATCTCCTGGTAGTAGGTTTCTTGGCCTCCTGCAGGACAGATCGCTTGTCCTCAGAGTAAAGGTATCTGAAAGGGATCAGAAGTTTATCACCCACAGGATTAAGCTGAGGGTTTTCAGATGAGGATGGATGAGGATCCCTTCTGTCGTGCGGGAAAGTCCACCTTGTGAAGCAACTTGTGGTGATTGCCCTTGGCAAGAGAGAAGGGGGAACCAATGCTGTCTTGGCGAATAGGGGGTCACCAGCAAGATTTTTGGTTTGTCCCACTGAATTTTCAGCAGGACCTTCTGAATGGGGGGGGGGGGCATAGAGGAACAGCCCCTTCCAAGAGGTTGAAAAGGCATCCACTTTCCATGTTAGTGGCAAGGGGAGCCTGAAGCAGAATAGCTGTAGTTGTTTGTTCTTAGGGGAGGCAAACAGATCTATCTGTGGGGTGCCCCATTGGTGGACAATGTCTAAAAAAACATCCCTGTGTAACACCCATTCATGATGTTGACAGAATGCTCTGCTGAGGGCATCTGCCTGATGCTTGTCTTGTGATGGGATATTGACCACCTGTAGTGTTGCATTGTACTGAGTGTCAGACTTCCATGCCTGTATTGCTAGCCTGCATAGTAAGTAGGATCTGGTTCACATCACTGTGGTGTTGTCTGTGAAGACTTGTAGGGGACCAAGTTGTATGAGTGGGAGGGAGGTCTTTAGAGCTAAAAGGAGAGCAGTCATTTACCTTGCACTGATTTTTTTCTGGATGGAGGGCTCCCACTGAGCCTGTACCATAAGACCATTCATAGTGGCCCCCCATCCCCGATCCGAGGCATGTATGTGCATGAACTGAATTGGCTTGGTGGGCTGTAGAGGGAGGCCTGGGTTGTAGCTTATTTGTTGGATCCACCACCTGACTCTTTTTCAGGCAGGGCAGGAAGGGCACCTGAAAATCCAGGGGGTGATTATGCTAGGACCAGATATTTTTCAAGTACTACTGGTACTTCCTCATGTGCAACCTGGCAAGGGGTAGCATAAGAAGAGTAGCTGCCATTAAGCCCAGAAGATGAAGAAACTCCCTGGCAGAGATATGGGTGACTAGAAGTATGTCTTGGAATAAGCTGGTTAGAGAAGTGACATTGTCTTGTGGGAGGAAGACCTTCATCAAATCTGTCCTTATTCTGCAGCTGAAGAAGATCTGGTCTTGGGATGGAGTGACAGAGGACTTCAGTAGGTTGAGAGTAAACCCCAGATTTTGTAAGAGAGATAAAGTGAATTGCAGGCGTCCCTGAAGAGTACTTGCCTCTTCTGCTTGGATGAGGTCATCATCCAGGAGGCAGAATTCCTTCAAACAGCTGCAAACTCCATTGCCTATCCTGTCAGCTTACTTCTTAATAGGTCCATTAAAGAGTCTTATGTTCCCTCCATTTGGAAAAAGGGATTCTTCCTCCCACTGCACAAAGGTGGTAACAACACAGACATCAACTTTAGAGCAATCGCCATTCTTTCTCCCAACTAAAAAATCCTGGAAAAATGTATCCACAACCAACTCCAAAACTTCTTACTCAGCAATAACCTACTATCGCCAACCCAGCATGGTTTTAGGCCTGGACATAGTACCACTACAGCTCTCATATCTTTCTGTGACTCTGTCAACTGGGCTAGGGACACCAGGAAACCTGTCTCCTCACTACTTCTTGACCTATCCAAAGCCTTTGATACTATTTCTCATTCTCTTGTTCTAAAAAAAACTGTCCAACTTAGGAATCTCTCCTTCCACCCTACCCTGGTTCACTAACTACCTCACAGACAGGCAACAAGCTACAAAATGGCTACACTCTTTCTCTCCTTTCCTCAACACCACCACTGGAGTACCCGAAGGATCCATCTTAGGGCTTCTGCTCTTCAGCATTTTTATCAATGACTTTCACTCTACTCTAACCCACAGTACAGTCATCCAATATGCAGACGACTCCACTATCATGTGCACTGCTAGTTCTTCCCCCGAACTCCTGAAACTTACCCAGTCAGCTCTTAGCTCCACCGAAATATGGATGGGTAACAACCATCTTGCCTGAAACCCTAAGAAAAAACAAATTAATGCTATTTACCCCAAAGAAGTCCACTACCATTAACAAAGACTCTTTTAATGTTCTTTCCCAAGATAACACTGCCATCGAAGTTGTTAAAACATACTAAACTCCTAGGGGTCACTACAGAAGAACACTTAACCTTTGACTTGCACAAACATAGCAGTATTAAAAAAAACACACCAGAAACTAGGTATGCTATACTGCCTCAAAACTTTCCTAAATTACTCCTCAAAACTATCCATAGCCTCTTCCATCTTGCTCCCATCACTTTTCTATGGGGCTCCATCTTGCTCCCATCACTTTTCTATGGGGCTCCTCTCTTCACCAACATACAGGCCAGTCTTAAATCCAACCTAGACTCATGCTACAATAAAATTGCCAAGTTAGTCACAAATAGACAGGACTCCTCTCACCACTGCTCTTCTCTGCGACTACTAAACTGGCTGGAACTACCTCATCATCTTACATGCATACAACTGCCCACAAACTAATATTCAAGCCATCTACCGGTCCTTCCCTTTCTTCCCTATTTATCTTATACCACCCTAACAGACCACTCTTCTCTGAAAATCAAATGCTTTTACAAGTAGAAAAATCTAACCTTTCGGTTGGCCAAATGCTCCACTCCATTTCAACTGCTAGACTATGGAACTGTCTCCTTCCCCAGCTCAAATCCAATAGTAAAGCCTCCCTCTTCAAAAAAATCTTTGAGACATCATCTCTCCTCCAAATGGCTTTGCACTTGTGCTAGCTCCTCACAACCCATAACTTGAACTCATCTCTCTCCTGCCATTCCATTCCTTCAGTAGAAAGGTAGCATTTGTGCTAAAACAAAATACTGTTGTAATACCTGTTGTTATAATAACCTACTCTGTTAATACTTACTATTTAAATGTGTGGATTATTTTTTTTAAATTACTGTTCTTAATGTTTTCTGTTCTTTGTATGTATGTATTACTCATTGTGGAGCTTTTCTCCCCGAGCTGCCACTGAAAAAGGGTTCCTTTGGACACAGTGGACCTTCCCGGTAAACAAATGCAAATAAATAAATAAATAAATAAAATCCAGGTAAGGGTAAATCGGTATGCCTTTTGTTCGGCAGTAGGCTACTGCTGGGGCTAGACACTTTGTGAAGACCCTTGGTGCTGTAGACAAACCAAAGGGCAAGGCAGTAAATTGATAGAGTGAGGATGGCACAGCAAAGTGGAGAAATCTCCTGAAGTCTGGGTGGATGGGGATAAGGAGGTATGCCTCCTTCAGGTCCAAAGTGGCCATGAAGGCACTCGGCATCAACAGTGGAAGAAGGGTTTGAAGAGATACCATGCGGAAATAAGGTACATGCAAGAAGGGGTTTAACAGGGACAGGTCCAATATAGACCTTCAAGGACCCTCCTCTTTTGGAACCAGGAAGAGCCTGGAGTAAAACCCTTGAGTCTCTTGCCCTGTTGTAACCCACTCTATGGTGCCCTGTGATAGTAAATCCTGGATTATCTGGGGTATCAGGTTGATTTGATTTTTTTGGAGGGAGGGGTATGCCTTTTGGTACGGGCTTTTCCTACCACATCATGAAGTACCCCTTTTCCACTACTGATAAGACCCAGCAGTCTGAGGTAATATGTTGTCATAGGGGGAGACAGTGAGAGAGGCAGGTAGAGAGGGGGAGATGGTGAAGGGGATTTAGGCAGTCACGCATTGTTTGTCTGTCTGGAAAGGACTATCTGGGGGTACATTGGGAGGAAGTAGTCCTAGGGGATGAGGGTTTCCTAGCCCCTTTCCTGTGTTTTGAGGAAGAAATGGAAGGAGCATGTGCCCTCCTAACAAAGCTGGGTTTTACAGGGTAGTTCCTGTAGAATTTTGGAACTGGGGAAACCAATAAATACTTCAGATCCTGCAGTTCCTTGCTTTTTTCCTGCAAACATTTGAGTAATTCAGCAGACTGCTTGCCAAAGAGGAACTTCTTGACCAGGGGAGCCATCCAGGATCTTGTTCTTAAAGTCATCAGGCAGGGGTTGAAGTTTGACCCAGGAGTACCTGCATAATACGGAAGCAGAAGCAGCTGATCTTGCTGAGGCTTCAGCAGCATCGTAGCTGCATTTTATAGAATGCCTGGTTACCTGTGCTGCTAAAGAAAGCTTAGAGGCCACCTGGGGCTTTTGTAGGGGAACCAGGCATGGAAGAGAGCAATGTAGTTGACTGGGGGACTAGATCTAAAGCATACTTTACCATGTGTGCTTGGTAATTAATGGCCCTAAAGGTCAGGGTGGAGGACAGTACAGTTGTGTACACTTACCATAAATGTAGATGTTCGAGTGTATTCACTGTTGCAGTCATCACATTTGGGTTATCTGCCAGCAGGTAGCCCTCAGTTGGCCTGAATACCAGAGACTTAGTATTTCTGCTTCGGTTGCTGTCGTTTCACGACTGACGTCAGGTCATCAGGGGTATAAAAACAGGCAGCCGACGCCATTACATCAGTTATTCTTGCCCCAAATGTCAGATCATCCCCAAATAGGGAGCTAAGTTATGGCGGAAAAAACACCACCAATAAAAAGTATATACCAAAACACCACCAATAAAAAGTATATACCAATAGCCCTGTAAGGGGTGAGTAAGAGAAATAGAGAAGGAGAGAGAGAGAGACAAGGGGGCTGGAGGATGGGAAACCAGGACTGCAACAGTGAGTTCACTCGAACATCTACAATTATGGTAAGTGTACACAACTGTGCTATGTTCTTCATGTTTCACTGTTGCAGTCATCACACTTGGGTTGATTCCCAAAGCTGAAGAATGGGTGGAGGCAGTCAAGAAGAGTTTGGGCTGGCTAGTATGCCCTGCAGGACTGCTGTTGCAAAACGCGCCCTGGATTTGGAAAAGACAGCCAGGTGGTAATGTTTGGTGAAGAACTCTAAGTAGCAGCTTCCAGAATGGCCCTGGTAGGGACTCACCTGAGGAATACTGTAGCGGTTGAAGTTGCCCTAGTGGAATGCATTCTGATCCCCAGAGGGGGTGGTTTCCCATGGTGTTTGTAACAGAAATGGATACAGTATGCTATCCATTTGGAGATGGTTTATTTTGATATGGCCCTGGCCTCTGCACCTGGTGCAAATCTGACTAGTAACTGGTCAGATTTCCTGAAGGGCTTAGTCCTATCAAGGTAGAACCTGAGCTGTCTGTGTACGTCTAAAGAGTGCAGGATCCTTCCCCCCTTATTTTGAGGTTTAGGGAAAAGGTGGGCAAATGGATAGATTGATTGAGAGCCACCCTGGACACCACACTAGGCATAAAAGTAGGGTTAGTCCTGAGGGAGACCCTGTCAGCATGAAAAATAATGAAGGGTTCCACAGCCATAAGTGCTTGTAGCTCAGACACTCTTCTAGCTGAAGTGATGGCCAAAAGCAAGGCTGTTTTCCAAGAGAGGAATTTTAACTCTGCTGATGCTGCAGGCTAAAAGGGGGTAGCGTGAGTTTTCCAGCACAAAGTTATGGTCTCAAGCAGGGGTGGGAGCTCTTCTTGGTGGCCTTAAGTTGTTAGCCCCTCTCAGGAACTGTTTGATGACAGGGTGAGAGAAGAGAGGTGGCTCAGTGCTGTAATGAGCAGAGATGGCAGATGCATGAATCTTAATGGAAGAGAAGGATAGGCCTCTGTGGAGTAGGTCTGCTAGGTAATCCAGGATGAGAGGTAAGGAGGGATGTGCTGAGTCCGTTCCTTTAGAGTGAATCCAGGAACAATACCTTTTCCACTTATCAGCATATGATTTCCTTGTACTGGGTCTTCTGGCTTCACGAATGATGTCCAACAACTGCTTGCTTACGCTGGCCACTTGAGGAGAATTCAAGGAATAAGCCAGGCAGCAAGGTTCAGGGTTTGCAGTTGCGAATGCAAGATTTGTCCCTCCTGCTGAGTGAGGAGGGTTGGGATCTGGGGTAGGTGCCATGGTGGCACCAGTGACAGACTGCGCAGTAGTGGGTACCAGTGTTGGGGTGGCCAGTCTGGGGCCTTGGTCCTTCCTGTCTTGAGTAGTACTCTTGTAAAAAGAGGTAGAGGGGGGAAATGCATAGACTGAAAGGTTTACCCAACGGAAGGATAGGACATCCACTTTCCAGGCCTTGCTGTGAGGTACCCTGGTGCAGAATTTTCTGAGCTGGTGATTGTTTGGGGAGGCAAATAGGTCCACCTTCGGGGTACCCCATTTCTGGGTTAGAAGGCTGAAGGTGTTGAGGTCTAATTGCCACTCATGTGGGTCTAGGAGATTTCTGCTTAAGTTGTCTGCCAGAGAGTTTTGTTTGCCTGACAGGAAGTGAGCTTGCAGGTGAATATGCATAGCCAAGGCGGCTAGCCTGCAGAGTGGGTTCCCCCCTGCTTGTTGATGTACCACATCATTGTGGTGTTGTCGGTTTTTATTAGAAGGGGCCCTGGTGACCGTAGGCATCTGAAAGCTGTTAGAGTGTGCTGAACAGCTAGCATCTCTTTTTGGTTGATGTGCAGATGAATCTGATTTGGGCTCCAGTGGCCCTGAATGCAACTGCCGTCCAGATGTGCCCCCAAGGCATAGTCTGATGCATCTATGGTTAGGGTCTGGGCGGCATGGGGTTGTGTAAATGGAAGTCCCTTGTTGTGGTTGCATGCTGCTGCCCACCAAAGAAACTCTGTCCTGAGTCAAGGTATGATAGTTTCCAGGTCCTGTGAATGTTGGCACCAAAGACTTTTTAAGTACCACTGAGGTTTCCTCATATGCAGTCTGGCATACGGAATTAGTAGAATGCAGGAGGCCATGAACCCTAGAGCCTGCAGGATTTTCCTTGCAGATAGTTGGGTTCTGGTGGCCATTTGAGTGAAGTAGCCTGTCAGATAGCATTCCTTACTCCAGAAAAACAAACCTATCTGGGATACTGCTTCCAAGCTTGCTCCCAGGAATACAATTTTTTGACTGGGGACTAGTTTCAATTTCTTTTCATTGATACTGTACCCCGGGGAGGTTAGAAGGTCCTTTACAAATGTCAGGTACTGCAACAGCTTTTCCTGACTGTCTGCCTGACTCAGGCAACCGACCAAGTAAGGGTATATTTGAATCTTTGTCTGCAATAGGCAATGGCTGGAGTCAGGCATTTTGTGAAGACTCTGGGAGCAGTGGATAAGTCAAAGGGAAGTGCAGAGAACTGATAATGCATAGATCCTGCCCTGAAACGTAGATATTTCCTGCAACAGTCCCCGATAGGGATGTGCAGATATGCTTCCTTTAGGTCTAGGGTGGCTAACCAGGCACCTTTGGTCAGCATAGGGAGAAGCTGCTGCAGGGTGAGCATTTTGAATTTTGGTACCACCAGGAAGGTGTTTAGAATGGATAGATCTAAGATTGGGTGCCAGGTGTCCTCTTTTCTGGGAACCAGGAAAAGTCTGGGATAAAAACCTTGGCCTATCTGTTCTACAGGAATAGGTTGAATTGCCCTTATGGAAAGCAGGGATTGAACTTGGTTTTGTGCATCTGCCCACTGGTTTGGAGGAAGGTCTGGGAACCCTTTTGGGGTTGGCAGCGTGTGGAAATAAAATGTGTAACTCTGGGATACTATGTTGAGGACCCATCGGTCGTTGGTGATGGAGGTCCATTTTTTTGCATGGTGGGCACGTTTTCCTTCTAGGGGCACGAGCAACTGGACAGAGGTGAGGAGTGGGGTTGAGAAGTCATTGTGTATTCTTTCCGTAAGGGGGTGGCTTAGCACTCCCTGTTTCAGAAGTGGAGGTACTCCATTGCTTAGATCTCTGCATACCCTCAGACTATATTCTGGGGAGTCTGTTTCCCCGAGTCTAGTTTGAGATGGCCTTGAGGGGGCTGGAAAGAACCACTGTTTTGAGCGGTAATGCCTACTGAATCTTGGAGGCTGCACTTGCAAAAAATCTTTGACTGTCTGCGTAGACAGCCTTTTCTTCCATCTTTTTTAAAACCTCTTCTGCTTTGGTGCCAAACAGATTGTCCTTGTTCAAAGGAGCGTCCAGTAATTTTGATTTGACATGGTCTGGCAAGGTCTGCTCCTTAAGCCAAGCATGCCTTCTAAGTACAGAACCTGTGACTACTACCCTGAAAGATGCTTCTAAGGCATCAAACCCACATTG
Source organism: Protopterus annectens (assembly GCF_019279795.1). NCBI lineage: Eukaryota > Metazoa > Chordata > Ceratodontiformes > Protopteridae > Protopterus > Protopterus annectens. Next base: position 765,709,035 of record NC_056735.1, on the reverse strand, counting down.
CAGGGTATGCTTGCTGACTTGGCTTGGAGAATGCAAAAGCTCCTGTAATTCTTTATTTCCTGTACAGTCAGGAAATGTAGATAATTTTTGCTTAATAAGTTCCATAGTATGTTGCTGGCATTTCAGCATGTGGAACTGGCAATTCAATGCTCTAACGGTGAGAGTTGCAGAGGTGTATACTTTTTTACCCCATCTGTCTAAAACTCGGGAATCCCTGATCGAAAGGGGAGGGATTCCTAGCTGTAGTTGCTTTTATTCCTTTAGGCCCTTGGGAGATTAGCTCTGGGTCAGCAGAAGGATTTTTGAAAAGAAATTTCTGAGAGTCAGGGACTATAGTACCTGTCTGGTTTCCTTGGAGCAGGGGGTAAAGTATCACAAGTTAGACTGGATTCCATAAAGACATCATTCACAGCAGGATGGATAGCTAAGGGTCTGCGCTGTGGTAAATCTAAAAATTCCCAGAGTCTCTTTTTGGACTGTAGATAATCCTGGCATTCCCAGTGGAAATGGTCTCTCAAAGTATGCAGGGTTTCACCAAAAGAGAAATCCTCTGGAGGGGAAGCAGAAGGAATGGATTCCTCTGCATCTGAATCCTCATAAGCAGATAAAGGCATGTCTTCATATTCAGAAACGTCAGATTCATCGGACTCTTGGTCAGTTAAAGCTGCTGGGGACAGGTCTCTTTTTCTCTTAGCAGGGGAAGGCTGGCTTCCCCTAATCAGCATAATTAGGTCGTCTGACATTTTAAGGATTTGAGACTGTGGCAAGGAAGCAGATGCTTGAGTTTGGGTCGTCTGTTTTTTTAGGTGTAGCTCATACTCTTGGCCTTAGAAACTCAGTAGTTTTAGAAAGATCTGAAGATTTGAAAGAAGTCGTCGGTTTGTGTCGAATATCAGTAATGCGAAGAACTTCCTCGGAAGCCGGTGCCGACACAGCTGCTCCGGACCCATCCAAGATAGAGACATCCGCAGGGTCCATAGTCAAAGAAGAGTCTCGCGGCATATTAGACTCCAAACGGGTCTTGGTAGCAGCCTGCGAATGCATCAAAGCGGGCATCAGGGGCTGCGAAAGCACCTCATCGAGTACCGGCCAACTGGCGACTAGCTTAATAGAAGCGTCGTCGGCAGTTTTGGACTTGTGAGGTCTGTCTTTGTCTATATACTTACTTTTTTTTGTAAGATCGGTAGACAGACTGCTTACCGAAGCCATTTTGGAATATGGAGATTGAGAACGAAAGTATTTAGCTACAATAACGGCCTGGTGACAAATAGTTTGGGCGTTGAACAAAGCACAAAACCGACAGCGAGGTACGTCGTGGTCTGGGCCTAAACAGTTGACGCAGTAAGAATGGAAATCTTGGTGTGGTATTTGCTTTCCACAGGCAAGACAATTGTTAACTTTTTCTGACATCGGTTAGAGTAAGAAAAAAGGATCCCCAACTGGGTACTTAGCTTTAGAAGACTTCAGGATGATTCAATTTGGAAATGAAAACTCAGGTAGCCGCCGACCGGCACTTGTGCGAACTGCTTCTGCTTCGGGCTCCTCGACAAGAAAGACTGATGTAATGGTGTTGCTTGCCTGTTTTTATACCCCTGACGACCTGACATCAGTCCTGAAGAGCCAGCAACTGACGCAGAAATACTAAGTCTCTGGTATTCGGGCCGACTGCGGGCTACCTACTAGCAGATAACCCAAGTGCGATGACTGCAACAGTGAAACAAAAAGAACACGCATAGATCTTTTTTTCCCAGTCTGTCCATCACTTTACTGTCTTTGCTGATGGCAGGAGGGAAGAGGAAGGAATCTGCCTGGATTGCTTGTCTGGTGCCACTGCAATGACAGCGGAGTCTGCCATGGGTGGCTTGATGAGGTACTTGCGATCATCAGGGACTTTATAGAACCTATCTGGCCTTTTAGGGGCTATTGGTTGGGATTCAGGGGTCCTGGAAGCAGAAGCAAAAGCATCCAGGTAAGATGGAATCACAGGAGGATTAACAGAGGGAGAGGGAGATCCCATCTGGAGAACAGTACTCCAGGGGAGAGGCCAGCTGAAAAGTGTAAGTGAGCAACTCATCAGAGGAGGAAGAGTCTTCCTCCTGAGTCTGAGGAAGGGGGATAAAACTGGCAGAGGCAGGCCTAGGACTAAGGGTAGGCAGAGCTGGAGTATGTGAGGCTGTGGGTTTGAGGGCCATAAAGGTCTGAACTAGGGACTGGGAGAACGTTTGCCAGTCTGGCTGGTCTTCCAGTAGGGTAGACAAATGCCTGGTTTTCTGTTTTCTCTTCAGGGAAGGGGTCTTGGAAATTGTTTGAGAAGCCAAAGGCCTAGAGTCAGGTGTCAAGCCTGTGGCTGAGGAGCCCTGTTCTGAAACCGAAGATGGCAGTTCAGTCAAGCCCGGTTCCCGCCTCAGCATTGGCAGAGGCAAACGTTGCATAACCCTCCACGGACGTGTCAACTGGAGCTGCTAGGGCGGCATCCGACATGATACCTGCCAAAGTCATCAGTTCTTCAGGACACCCCTCAGCCCCTAGACTGGTAGCTGTTAGGACATCTGATGGAGGCACAGCAGTTCCTTGAAACCTTGACGTTCTTTTTTGGCCGCTCCACCTCGATGGCCAGTTCAGTATCCATACCTAGAGACAGGCATTTAAGTTGTTGATTCTCCACAAACAATTTAAGGGCTGCCAGATGACTGCATAGGGTATTAGGAACAAATGGATGACAGACATTACAGGTCGTATGGTTGTGGGACTGGCCTAAGCAGAAAAGGCAGAGTTCATGACTATCTTTGTACAAAATGTGTCAACCACACTTACATTTTCCCTTCCTAGAGGACATCGGCTATTAAGAAGAGCAACAGCAACCTAAACCTTTAACAAAAATAAAGACGATTCCCCAATGGGGTATTTACCTGTATCGTCTTCTGAAGGGTGGAGCGGAACGAGCAAGCTGAAGTTCGACTGCAGCAGAGAAGTTCTGAGGTCTGTGCGTGCCAACGTCACATTTACTGCCCATGGTTTATGGCCCTGTGTGTGGCGTCCCACGCACCTGACAGCAACCAGGCTTAAGCTTTGGTAGAGGAGCCGGACGTTCGGGTCACCTGAGACAGAGGAGCCCACAAGTGAGAATACTGCAACACGAGAACAGAAGGACATCCAAGGCATTGGGAGCAAATGACTAGAAACTTAACAGAATGAGAAGAGGCTAAGAATTTATTTAGACTGCATGTTAGAGACTGCCTATCCTCTGATATCAATCCTTGATAGGAAAGGCAAAGAGAAAGAAATAGGGGGCTCTTAAATGAAAGACTAGCACTGAAATAATTTTTCATTGAATCTAGAACAGAAGCTTGCCATTAAAAAATGAATAATTAATAGAGCATATAAAATACTGCATGACAACTGCAAGATTCACTCAGAGGAGCTTAGAAAGGATTGGGAATAGAGACTGGATAAGCAATTCACAGAGAGACAATACGGAGATATATGTTTATCTCCCAAAGATGCAACAAAGTCTAGAGTATATTTAGGATCTTTGCCTGGAAGTGTTTACAAAGGTATTTTTATACCCCAAGTAGACTCCAAAGATTTTTTTCTTCAGGTGGATAGCAAATGTTGGAGGTGTGACAGGCAGGAAAGACATGGCTGGGAACATACTGGATTCCCTGTGGACCACTGTGTCAGAGATGCTGAGTGAGTGGACTGGATTGACTGGAGAAATTATTTTTTTATGAGTTATGATACAAAACTGGAATTGCCTAGCCACAGTAAAGCCTTGCTGAGTCTAATTATGATGGCTGCCAAAAAAGCAATTACTAGAAAAGTACAGTTGTGTACACTTACCATAAATGTAGATGTTCGAGTGTATTCAATATTGCAGTCATTACATTTGGGTAATCTGCTTGCAGGTTGCCCTCAGTCGGCCTGATTAACAAAGTCTCGGGTCCTGCGTCGGTTGCTGTCCCTTCTTTCCATGCAGTCGATGACATTACATCAGTTTTCTTGCCCCAGATGTCAGGTGACCCCTTAATGGGGAGCAAATAAACATAAAAACACAAAGGTATACCTCCAACAAAAAGCAAATAAACCAAAAAGTCTTTTAAGCATAGTAAAGGAAAGTAGAGGTATAGCCAGAAGAAATTAGAGGGTTGGAGGGAGGGTAACAAGACTGCAACAGTGAATACACTCGAACATCTACATTTACGGTAAGTGTACACAACTGTACTATGTTCTTCATGTTTCACTGTTGCAGTCATTACATTTGGGTAGATTCCCAAAGCTATGGTTGGGAGGAGGAGTTTATATAGCATTAGGGCCAGCTATAAGGCCCTGCAAGACAGCAGTCACAAAGCCATCTCTGGATTTAGAGAAAATTGGCAAATGCTAATGCTTGGTGAAATTATGTACAGAACTCCAGGTAGGAGCTTCTAGGATGTCCCTGGTAGGAACACCTCTGAGGAAGGCTGAAGAAGTAGATGCAGCCCTGCTGGAGTGAGATCTGATCCCCTGGGGGATAGGTTTTCCATGGTGCTTACAGCAAAAATGAAAGCAATGGCTTATCCATTTAGAAATGGTTTGTTTTGAAATAGCCTTCCCCTCTGCCCCTGCAGCAAATGCTATCAGCAGTTGTTCAGATTTTCTTCGAGGTTTAGTCCTGTCCAAGTAGAATCTAAGTTTTGTGCACATCCAAGGAATGCAGAATCCGTTCCCCTGTGTTCTGTGGATTGGGAAAGAAGGTTGGCAAATGAATGGACTGATTAAGAGCTACACTGGATACCACTTTGGGCATGAAGGATGGATTGGTCCTGAGTGACACCCTGTCCGCATGAAAGATGATGAAAGGCTCCACTGCCATAAGGGCCTGTAATTCAGATATCCTTCTAGCTGAAGTGATTGCTAACAGGAAAGCTCTTTTCCAAGAAATAAATTTTAAGTCTGCAGTAGCAGCTGGCTCGAAAAAGAGGTAGAGTGAGTTTCTCCAATACAAAGTTAAGGTCCCAGGCAGGGGTCGGAGCTCTCCTGGGTGGTCTCAAGTTTTTGGCCCCTCTGAGGTACAGCTTGAGCAGAGGATGAGAGAAGAGGGGAGGGTTTTGTGTTATAATGAGCTGAAATGGCTGAGGCATGAATTTTAATGGAGGAAAAAGACAGGCCCTTGTGAAGCATCTCAGTTAAGTATTGCAAAATCTGAAGTAAATTGGGCGCTGCTGTGCTCGCTCACCCTTGAGAATGGTTCCAGGCACAGAATCTTTTCCATTTTTCAGTATAAGATTTTCTAGTGCTAGGTCTCCTTGCCTCTAAGATGACATCCATCACAGGTTTGCTGAGGGATGATAAGGGTGAATTTAAGTGATTAGCCAGGCTGCAAGGTTCAATGTTGGAAGCTGAGGGTGCAGAATTTGGTTCTCCTGCTGAGACAGCAGGGAAGGGGTCTGAGGCAGATGCCATGGAGATAACTGCAACACACTACGCAGGAGGGGGGCCCAGTGTTGGCGAGGCCAGTCTGGAGCAATCAAGATCATCCTTGGTTTGTCCTGTTTGACTTTTAGTAGAACTTTGGAGAACAGAGACAGTGGGGGGAAGGCGTAGACTGATAGGTTTTTCCAGCTGAAGGACAGAGCATCCACTTTCCAGGCTTGTTTGTGGGGAGTCCTTGTGCAAAACTTGTCCAACTGGTAGTTCTGGGGGGAGGCAAATAGATCTATGTTTGGGCTCCCCCATTCGCTTGTCAACATGTTGAAAATCTTTGGTTCCAGTTTCCACTCGTGTGGGTCCATGAGTTTTCTGCTTAGTCCGTCTGCCAGTGTATTTAATTTTCCTGACAGGAATTGTAGGTGTACTTGGTACCTCAAGGCTGTGTTCCACAATGCCATGGCTAGTCTGCAGAGGGGGTAGGAATGTGTAACCCCCTGCTTGTTTATGTACCACATAACCTTGGTGTTGTCCGTCTTTACCATCAGTTGTCCTGGAAGAATGTAGTCCTTGAAGGCTGTCAGAGCACTCTGTACAGCTAACATTTATTTTTGAGTGACATGTAGGTGCATTGGACTTGGGTTCCATTTGCCCTGAATGCACTTCCCTGCAAGGTGAGCCCCCCCATGCATAGTCTGATGCATCTGTTGTTAGGGTTTGGGCGGCAGGGGGTAGTGTGAATGGTAGTCCCTTGTTTTGGTGGCAGGCCTCTGCCCACCAGAGGAACTCTAGGCATAGGCAAGGTATGATAGGAATCATTGTTTCCAGGCTGTGAGAATGTTGACTCCATAGGCTTTTTAGATACCACTGTAGTTTCCTCATATGCAGTCTTGCATATGGAATTAGAAGAATGAAGGAGGCCATGAACCCCAAGGCTTGCAGTATTTGTCTTGCAGATAGCAGCATTTTTGTGGCCACTTGTTTGAAATAGGTTACCAAATGAATTTGCTTTTCTGGAGTGAGGTAAGCCATCTGGGAAGTTGTATTCAACAAACGCCAGATGATTCAAAAGTATGCCCTGGCTTTCTACCTAAATGAGACAATCGTCCAGGTATGGGTATATTTGAATACTTCTTTGCCTGCGAAATGCAATAACTGGAGCCAGGCACTTTGTGAATACCCTGGGCGCAGTAGACAAGCCAAAGGGCAGTGCAGAGAACTGATAATGTGTGCAGCCTGCTTTGAAACGTAGGTATCTTCTGCAAGATTCCCTGACTGGGATGAGCAGGTATGCTTCTTTTAAATATAGTGTTGACAACCAGGCGTCTTTGCCTAGCACAGGAAGTAACTGATGAAGTCAGCATCTTGAATTTTGGAATCTCCAGAAAGGTGTTTAGAGTAGACAGGTCCAGGATTGGACGGCATGATTGGTCTTTTCTGGGAACCAGAAAAAGTCTGGAGTAAAAACCTTGTCCCTTTTCCTCTTCTGGTACCAGTTGAATAGCCCCCATGCTTAAGAGGGAAAGTACTTGTTTTTGAGCCTCTGCCCACTGATTTGGGGGCAGGTCTGGCCACCCATTTGGTGTTGACAACATTTGGAAATGAAATCTGTATCCTTGGGACACTATATTTAAAACCCATTTGTCCTGGGTTACAAGTTCCAAATTCTTTGCATGAAGAGCAATCTTTTCCCCCAAAGGGGCGGTCAAAAGATAAGTGCTTGGGAATTTTAAAAGGAAGTCATTGAGACTGTTTACCATAGGGGGGTGTCTTATTTCCAGATTTGGAAGTGGAGGCCCCCCACTGATAGTTCTGAGAGTCCCCTAAGACTGAAACCTGGGGTTTTTGCTGCATCTGGGTTTGGCTTGAGAAGACCTGGAAGGGACTGGAAAGGACCAATTCTTAGTAGGCCAGTGCCTACTAAATCTAGGAGGTTGCACTTGTAAGAAATATTTAACAGTTTGCATAGATTTAGCTTCATCTTCCATCCTTTTAAGAACTTCTTCAGGCTTGCTGCCAAACAGGCGGTCCTGATTTAAAGGAGTATCCAACAATTTAGCTTTAACATGAACAGGCAAAGATTGCTCCTTATGCCAAGCATGCCTTCTAAGCACAGACCCAGTAACAACAGTCCTGCAAGAGGCCTCTAAAGAATCAAAACCGCATTGCAAAGCATGTTTTCCAACTTGTTCAGCAGAATGCATTAAGTCCTGTAAATCTTTACTTTCAACACAGTCAGGAATCAACATCAATTTCTGTTTAAGAAGTCCAATAACATGTTGCTGACATTTTAACATATGAAATTGGTAGTTTAAAGCTCTGATTGCCAAGGTTGCAGAAGTATAAACCTTTTTACCCCATCTATCCAGCACCTTGAAGTCTCTATCAGAAGGGGTAAGATTTTTGGCAGTAGAAGCCTTAATGCCCTTGGGCCCCTGAGAAATAGTCTCTGGATCTGCAATAGGATTTTTGAAAAGGAACTTGTGGAACTCAGGAACCCTGTAGTATCAGTCAGGTTTACTAGGAGCAGGAGGCAGGGAATCAGGGGCCAAACTGGATTCTGAGAAAACATCAACAATGTCTAGTACAGGAGGTACAGCCAAAGGCCTATGCTGAGGTAGAAGAAGAAAATCCCTAATCCTCTTTTTTGAATAAGAAAATTCCTGGCTTTCCCAGTGAAAATGCTCCCTTAAAGTATGCAAAGTTTCCCCTAAAGAAAAATCCTCAGGGGGGGAAGCAGAGGGAATAGAATCCTCTGCATCAGAATTCTCATAAGTAGGTATGGACAAATCCAAGTCATCAGAAGAAACAGAATCCTGATCAGAAGATTCATAATCAAGCTCAGCCCTAGGCCTCTTGGGGGGGGGGGGGGGTTGACTACCCCTGATTAGAGTTATTAGATCATCAGCCATTTTTATCATTTGTTTTTAGGCATAGGGGCCTGAGCATGTGGCCTCGGCATCGGTTTTTAGACATGGATCGAGATTTAGGCCTTAGTAATGAAGGAGGTGTCGATTTAATATGCAAGTTTGTAGGCCTGAATACACCCTCAGAAGCCAGTGCCTGCACAGCGACTCAGGACCCATCATCCGCGGGTTCCATAGCTGAAGTATCTCACGGCATACCGGACTCCTAATGGGTCTCAGTAGAGGCTTGCGAATCAGACATAGCGGGTATCAGGGGCTGCAAAAGTGCCTCACTGAGTACCGGCAAACTGGCAACTGCTTTAGGAGAAGAGTCGTCGGCAGTTTTGGACCTCAGCGGCCTGTCTCTGTTTTTATCTTTGCGTTTTTTCAGAATCCCGGTAGTCGGATGGCTAACCGACATTTCTGGATAACTAAACTGAGAACCAAAATATTTGGAGGCAAAAATATATCGATGATGGATAGTGCGCTGATTAAATAAGGCACAAAACCGACAGGAAGGTACGTCGTGGTCAGGGCCTAGGCAAGGAATACAGTACGAATGAAAATCTTTATGAGGCATTTGCTTTCCACAAGTAATGCAGTTATTAACTTTTACTGACATCGGTAAGGAGCAAGAAAAAGTTTCCCCAATGGGGTACTTAGCTTTAAGTTGAAGACTTCGGTTCTGAAACTCAAAAACGAAAATTTCAGGAGTCACGGGAAGAAAGACTGATGTAATGGCATCAGCTGCATGTTTTATACCCCTGACGACCTGAAGTCATGGAAGAAGGGACAGAAACAGACGCAAGACCCAAGACTTTATCTCAGGCCGACTGAGGGCAACCTGCAAGCAGATTACCCAAATGTAATGACTGCAACAGTGAAACACGAAGAACATCTGGAAATCAAACTTTATTCCCAGGGATCCATTCTCGGCCCTATGCTCTTCAATATCTTCATTAATGATTTCCATGCAGCCATTCCTAACACTAAGATAGTACAATATGCAGATGACTCAACTTTAGTTTGCTCTGCATCAAACCTCCCTGAGCTCCAAACAAAAACTCAAACTGCCTTCTCAACTACTGAGAAAGTACAGTTGTGTACACTTACCATAAATTTAGATGTTCGAGTGTCTTCACTGTTGCAGTCATGACTGTAGGGTTCTCCCCTGCCGGCAGGCAGTCTTCGGTCGGCCAGAATCCCAAAGTCTGGGTCCAGCGTCGGCTGTTCAGCCATGCTCCCTGACGTCAGAGCGCCAGGAGTACAAAGCTGACAGCCGACGCCATGTTCTCCAGTTTTTCTTGCCCCAGATGTCAGAAGTTCCAAAATGAATAAGGTCCCATACCCTTTGCAAATACACCTCAGAAGAAGGGTGAAAAAAGGAACCACACAAAAGAAAAAATAAGAGGGGACAGGAGGGAGGGAAACCCAGACTGCAACAGTGAAGACACTCGAACATCTACATTTATGGTAAGTGTACACAACTGTAATATGTTCATCGTGTTTCACTGTTACAGTCATGACTGTAGGGTAGAATCCCAAAGCAGAAAGAAAGGGAGGTGTTCATAAAGTAGAGGGGGTGGCTATAAGGCCCTGCAGGACTGCAGAAGCAAAGCCTGCCCTAGACTTAGAGTAGAGAGGTAGATTGTAGTGCTTGGAAAAAGTATGCACTGAACTCCAAGTTGCAGCTTCCAAAATGTCTTTGGTAGGAACTCCCCTGAGGAAGGCAGCTGAAGTGGCAGCAGCTCTGGTAGAGTTAGTCCTTATACTCCCTGGGATTTGCTTTCCATGGTGTGAATAGCAAAATCTGATTCCATGAGCAATCCATTTAGAAATGGTCTGTTTTGAAATAGCTTTACCTTGGGAACTTGAAGCATAAGAAACAAACAATTGCTCTGATGTCCTTGGTTCTGTCCAGGTAAAAACGTAGTTGTCTGTGTACATCCAAGGAATGTAAGATCCTTTCCCCTTTATTTTGAGGAGTGGGGAAAAAAGTTGGCAAGTGAATAGTTTGATTTAAAACCACTTTGGAAACCACCTTAGGCATGAACGTAGGATTAGTCCTTAAAGACACCCTGTCTTGATGAAAAATAATATAAGGTTCCACAGCCATAAGAGCTTGCAACTCTGAAACCCTCCTGGCAGAGGTCAGAGCTAAAAGGATGGCTGTCTTCCAAGATAAAAACTTGATGTCAGATGAGGCAGAAGGCTCAAAAGGAGGTAAGGTGAGCTTTTCCAAAACATAGTTGAGATCCCAAGCAGGAATGGGAGGAGATCTAGGGGGCCTTAAGTTCTTAGCTCCTCTGAGAAATTGTCTCATGAGCTGGTGGGAAAAGATAGGAGGGTCTGTATTATAATGAGCAGAAATAGCAGAGGCGTGTATCTTTATGGAAGAGAAAGAGACCCTTATGTAAGAGGTCTGACAGGTAAAGTAAAATCTAAGGAATGTTAGGAATAAGAGGATCAGAATCCTGAGCCTGCATCCAGGAACAAAATCTTTTCCATTTTCCTGCATAAGATTTTCTAGTGCTAGGACGTCTGGCTTCTAAAATGACATCCATAACCTGCTTGGGTAGGAGAGAATGAATCAAAGATCCTGGATTAACCAGGCCGCCAGGCTGAGAGTTTTGACATGGGAGTGTAGAATTTGACCCTGGTGTTGGGACAGAAGGTTCGGAATCTGTGGTAAAACCCAGGGTGGCTCTAGACAAAGGTTTCTCAGTGTTGGGTACCAAAACTGTCGAGGCCAATTTGGGGCCAGCAAGATTATCATCTTGGGCTTGTCCTGCTTGATCTTTAGTAATACCTGTGGAAGAAGAGGAAGAGGTGGAAAGGCATATCCCAAGAGGTTTCTCCAACTGAATGATAGAGCATCCACTTTCCAAGCTTGATCGTGGAAAGTCCTGGTGCAAAAAATTTGTAGTTGATGATTGAGGTGGGATGCAAAGAGGTCTATGTGAGGACATCCCCAAACTGCTGTAATCATCTTGAATATTTCGGAGTCCAACATCCATTCGTGTGGATCCGAAAGGTTTCTGCTCAGACCGTCTGCCAGGAAGTTTTGCTTCCCTGGTAGAAACTGTGCTTGAAGGTCCAGATTGCAAGCTAGGGCTGTGTTCCAAAGATCCATGGCTAGTCTGCAAAGGGGGTAGGAATGAGATCCCCCTTGCTTGTTTATGTACCACATAACTGTGGTGTTGTCTGTCCGTATCAGTAGTTGTCCTGGTTGTAGAAGATTCCTGAAGGCCAACAGAGCTTTCTGAACGGCTAACATTTCCTTTAAATTGATATGCAGGTGCTTCTGATCCTTTGTCCAAAGGCCCTGCAGACAGCTGCACCGAAAATGGGCTCCCCATGCATAATCTGAGGCGTCCGTGGTTAGAATCTGAGTGGCAGGAGGCAGACAGAAGGGTTTTCCTTTGTTAAGAGTACATGCCTTGGAACACCAAAGGAATTCCTTTTGAAGACAAGGCAGGACGGAGATCAGTATGTCTAGACTGTGACAATGCTGAGACCATACACATTTAGGTACCACTGTATTTTCCTCATATGTAGTCTTGCATATGGTACGAGAAGGATGCAGGAGGCCATGTAACCCAGAGCCTGCAGGAATCTCCTTGCAGATAGCTGAGTTGTAGTTGCCAAGGTTTTGAAAGTTGAAGCCAGCTGTAACTGTTTTTCGTATGTCAGAAATGCCATCTGGGTTGTTGTGTTTAGAGAAGCGCCCAGAAAAATTATCTGTTGTGAGGGTGTCAAATTTGACTTTTTTATGTTTACAGTGAATCCTAGGAACTTGAGAAGATTCTGAACAAACTGTAGATGCTGGAGTAAGACATCCTTGATGTCTGCCTGAATAAGACAGTCGTCCAGATAAGGGTAAATTTGAATTCCCTTGAGTCTGCAATAAGCTAATACTGGAGCCAGGCACTTGGTAAAGACCCTGGGTGCAGTAGACAATCCAAAGGGCAGCGCAGAGAATTGGTAGTGCCTCGATCCTGCCTTGAACCTGAGGTATTTTCTGCGTTCCTGTCTGATGGGAATGTGTAAATATGCTTCTTTTAAATCCAAAGTTACCATCCATGCATTTTTGGTCAGCATTGGTAGTAGCTGCTGTAGAGTAAGCATCTTGAATTTTGGTATCTCTAGAAAAGCGTTCAAGACTGACAGATCCAGAATGGGTCTCCATGAATTTTGCTTCCTGGGGACTAGAAAGAGCCTTGAGTAAAAACCTTGTCCCATCTCTGAAAGTGGAACTAGTTCTATGGCTTTCATAGCCAAGAGAGCTTCCACCTGGTTTAATGCCTCTGACCATTGATGTTTTGGAAGATCTGGCCATCTGCTTGGCCTTGGTGGGGTATGAAAATGGAATTTGTAACCTCTTGAAACCACATCCAGAACCCACTTGTCTCGGGTTATACGAGTCCAATTTAGGCAAGAAGTTCCTGCAGCCCAACAGAGGGAGTCATTGAGTCTGTTTTCTATGAGCTTGCGACCTGTCTTCTCCTCCCCTAGGGGTGGAAGCAGTCCACTGTCTTGGTCTATAAGAGGCTTCCGTTTGAGACCTACCTCGGGGGCGTCTATATCTACCCCTCTGAGGCCTGTCTGAATTGGGAAAGGACCAATTTTTTGTAGGCCAATTCCTGCTAAATCTGGGTGGCTGTACTTGTAAGACATGTTTAACTGTTTGCATGGACTTTGCCTTGTCCTCCATCTTTTTAATCACGTCTTCAGCTTTAGACCCAAATAAAACATTATGCTGTACAGGAGCATCCAATAATTTAGCCTTTACCTGATCTGGCAAATTTTGTTCCTTTAACCATGCATGCCTTCTAATTACTGTGCCAGAGGCAGCAGCCCTACAAGAAGCCTCCAAGGCATCAAATCCACAGTGTAAACCATGCTTCCCAACTTGTTCAGTGGCATGCAATAAGTCATGTAGTTCCTTATCATCTGCACAGGCGGAAATGGAAGTTAGCTTTTGCTTTAAAACAGACAGGAGAAATTGCTGGTATTTCAGCATATGAAACTGACAGTTTAAAGCCCTAATAGATAAAGTAGCAGAAGTGTACACTTTTTTGCCCCATCTTTCTAAAGATCTGGAATCCTTCTCAGTGGGAATGGGGTTTTTAGCAGAAGCAGCCTTAACGCCCTTAGGACCCTGAGAAATGGTTTCAGGGTCAGCAGTAGGGTTCTTGAATAAAAACTGGTGGGAATCAGGAACCCTATAGTATCTGTCTGGCTTAACAGGAGCTGGAGGAAAAGAGTCAGGAGTTAAGTTAGCCTCCAAAAAAGCATCATCCACAATATCCAAAATAGGAGGAATAGCCAGAGGCCTATGTTGGGGAAGAAGAAGAAAATCCCTTAGTCTTTTCTTAGATTCAGAGTACTCCTGTCCTTCCCAGTGGAAATGCTCCCTCATTTCATGCAAAGTTTCCCCAAAAGAGAAATCCTCAGGGGGAGAAGCTGAAGGAATGGATTCCTCAGCATCAGAATCCTCATAAGGAGGGAAAGAGTATTCCTGGTCAGAAGAAGAAACAGAAGCCTGATCAGAGGAGTCATAATAAACTTCCTGCCTTGGCCTTTTATCTGGAGGGGGATGTGAACCCCTAATCATAGTAAGTAAGTCCTCCGCCATTTTAAGTAACTGTTTCTGAGACTTGGGAGCCGGATCAGAAGAGGCCTGGGTTGCAGTCTTTGATTTGGAAGGAGTCTTTGCCTTTGTCTTTGGCTTTGCCTTTATAAGAAGCTGAGTAGGCCTGAAAACCCCTTTGGAAGGCGGTACCTGCACAGCGGCTCCGGACCCATCTGAAGGAGCATTGTCCGAAGGTCCAACTGAAATATTCAAAGGCCTAGTTGGCTCCTCGTGGGAGTCCGTTTCGGCTATCGGTTCCGAAATGGCTGACAGAGGCTGCAAAAGCACCTCACTGACGACGGCCAAACCTGAAGCTGGCTCAGCTTGTGCGATATCGTCTGATTTGGACCTCGGAGGCCTGTCTTTGTCCTTGCGTCATTTGTGAACTCCGGTAGCCGGAACCGTATCCGACGACATTTTGTAATTAAAACGCCTACCGAAGTAATGAAAAGCAAAATCGTACCTTCGTTTAATAGTATGTTGATTGAATCTAGCACAAAACCGACAACTAGCTACGTCGTGGTCAGGGCCTAAGCAAGGAATACAGTAAGAATGAAAATCCTTATGAGGTATTTGCTTCCCACATGAAATACAATTATTAACTTTTTCTGACATCGGACTGGAGCCAGAAAAAAGTTTCCCCAATGGGGTACTTAGCTTTGAGTAGAAGTCGTCTTCGGACTGAAGTTTGATTAGAAAAAATTGTCAGGAGTCAGCCGACCGGTACTTGCGAACTGCTATCACCGCACGGCAAGAAAGACTGGAGAACATGGCGTCGGCTGTCAGCTTTGTATTCCTGGCACTCTGACGTCAGGGAGCATGGCTGAACAGCCGAGGCCGGACCCAGACTTTGGGATTCTGGCCGACCGAGGACTGCCTGCCGGCAGGGGAGAACCCTACAGTCATGACTGCAACAGTGAAACACGATGAACATTTGGATGCTCCAAAATCACCTCTCTTTGAATGCCAACAAATCAAAGATCCTTCTATTCTCTCCCTCAAAATCTATCCACCAAGACAAAACCTCTTTCAAGATTGCAAGCCTTGCTAACTCCACTATAGAAGTTGTTCCTCTTGCTAAATTTCTTGGAGTTTATATTGACGAACACCTAAAATTCGATACCCATATTCAGCTAAATATAAAGAAAACCCATCAGAAACTTGGCATGCTGTACAGAAACTCCCACTTCCTCTCCCCCTCAACAAGACAGACCCTAGCCACTACCTTCTTACTACCTTCACTAATGTATGGTGTTCCCCTACTAACCAACCTATCTTCCTCCATCTCTTCTAAACTAGAATCCTGTTGCAATAAAATCTCAAAGTTCTCCACCACTTCCAAATACTCCACTCAACACTGTAAACCTCTCCACCAGCTGCAATGGCTAGAACTCCCAAACTACCTTGACTACCTCCAACTCATCACCACTCACAAGCTTATTTCAAACCAACTATATGCCCAGCACTAACAAACATCTTAACATTATACACCCCAAACAGAACTGTAAGATCTACCCACCAAAATCTAATCTCTGTTTATAAACCAAACTTTCCCGCTGGTCAGCTTCGCCTATCCTTTTCCGTCGCCAAAAAATGGAATTCTCTCCCACCATCTCTAACAATTTCTGAGAACTCTAAACACTTCAAAACCCAGCTGCATTCTTACTTCTCCTAAAAATGGAAATGCAATTGCACTCCACCTACCAAACCTGCTTAATACATAAATACTTTTTAACACACAAAGTTTGTTCTTCCTTGCACACTATTGATTAACCCTATGTACTGCCTTCACGCTAATGCTACCTCTATACCACTCTCAGAGGATTTAAACCTCTGTATTAATTTAACCTTGTACTACTGTTCTCAACCACTAAACTTGTAAATATGCTAACATCTTTCTCCAAGCTGCTGTTTAACTTTTGTTTAGTTTTTGCTATTTTGTATGTAAAATTTGCTTAGTTTGTTTCTGTTTCCACTATGTATTGTACTTCATATTATGGAGCTTGTACTATGTATTATTGGAGCTTTTCTCACCGGGCCTCCACTGAAAACAGGCTCTTTGAGCCCAGTGGACCTCCCTGGTCATCAAACTGGAAATAAAATATATAAATTAGAAGTAGTGAATACGGTAACAGAGAGCTAAAACAACTGGAACTGGAATCTTCAGAAAAGGGAAGAAGCAAACTACATGAGAAAAAAATGGGAATCGTGGGAATATATTAAGAAAACGAACAAGGTTTAAGAGGCAGAATTTGAATGAGCCATATGATGCTTAACTGACAATAACTGGATAGATTACAAGTGATGTATGTTTGCAGCTAAAGTGGTGTCAATGTTGTTTGCTTTTCATTTATAGAAAATGTAAGACTGCCTATGTCTTACGTGATAATTTAATAAAGATGTTTATTGAAAAAAAAAAAATAAAGCAGCCACAATAAAGTAAGGAACTTTTGGGGAAAAAAGGGGAAACAATATTGCCTTGATTGCCTGCCGAGCACTATTCTGATACCTAAGAGGAAGAAGTAATAATTAAAAAACAATAAGCAGGAATATTTCACTCTATATTACCCAAAGGAAGGCATCACTTGATAGAGAAGCAACACAGCAGTGACTTGGCAAGTTATATGCGACACTTGAAAGTGACAAATCAAGATCAAATACAGTCAAAAGAAATATTTCACTTCATTTCACAATTGCAGGTATCATTTAATGTACCATTTGGAAGCAAAGCAACATATGGTATTAAGATTTTGATTCCTTGTCAAGCTATATTCTGTGATACCCAAAAGGGGGAAAGTTACAACCAAATATAAGCAAGAGTAATATTTCAGTTTATTTTACACACTTGCAGATATTTGCTGTACTACTTAGAAGCAATACAGAACAGCACAATTTCAGTTCTTTTGCAAGTGCTCTTCTATAATATTTTTTAAATGTGCTTGTAAAGATAAAAATAATTAATAAAAAGCAACTATGCCCCTTCCAGGTGTGCAGTCTTTCTGCAGCTAGCACTCGAAACACGTAGATACATTCTCACCCCTATTTAAACAATCAGAATGTTTCTGTCCTGTTACTGATGATGTACCAAAATCAATGCAAAATTAAAATATGCTACGAAAGTAGTGAATTACTGGTGTTTTGGAGCAGTACAACTGCAGAAGTTTATGTTGAGAAAGTGAGCGCAAAAAAAAAAAAGCGGGGATAAAATTAAACTCTGCTGCTCTGTGCACAACAGTCAAGGCATTGCTGAAGTAGTGCAGAAGGGAAGTAGCTTAATCATAATGTCCTAAGACTATGTACACGTTTCCCATGTACCCCCTCCTTCCCAACAAATAATCACTGCATATTAAAACAAAGTACTTGCTCTGGATTACATCTGAGAATTACTAGTCCCAAACACTCTCAGTCAAGAAAAAGTACAGTTTTGTACCTACCATAAATGTAGATGTTCGAAGATCCACATTGCTGCAGTCCTTACAATTGGGTAGTCCGCTGTCCTCGGTCGGCCCGACTATCAAAGTATAAGGCTGACGTCGGTCAAGGCGCATTTGACTGACATCAGGACGTCAGGGTACAAATGCGCATGACCGACGTCATATCCTCAGTCTTTTCTTGCCCCAGATGTCAGAAGACCCTAGAAAGAAAGGTCAAAACCAAAAGACAGCAAACAAACAACCCACCAACCTAGCACTAAAAATATGTACAAAATATACAATATACACCATATTAACAACCCAACCCACACAACTGCCTCTAACTACAGAGGGGAAGGAGGGAGGGTAAATTGGACTGCAGCAATGTGGATCTTCGAACATCTACATTTATGGTAGGTACAAAACTGTACTATGTTCTTCATCTCACATTGCTGCAGTCCTTACACTTGGGTAGAATCCCAAAGCAGAGGTAAGGGAGGATGGCCAAACTATAAGGAAGCAGGAGCTGCCAAAATGCCCTGCAAAACAGCAGTGGCAAAACCAGCCCTAGATTTAGAATAAAGTGGTAGGTGATAATGCCTAGAGAAAGTATGCACTGAACTCCAAGTAGCTGCCTCCAAAATATCCTTAGTTGCCACCCCCTCAAAAGCTGTCGAAGTGGCAGTAGCCCTAGTGGAATGAGGCCTAATCCCAGCTGGAATCTCCTTACCATGATGGGAATAACAGAAAGCAATGCAAAACCCAATCCACTTAGAAATAGTTTGTTTTGACACAGGCTTGCCCTGAGAACTCAAAGCAAAAGAAACAAATAACTGCTGAGACTGCCTGAACCCTTTAGTTCTGTCCAAATAATATCGCAACTGCCTGTGTACATCTAAAGTGTGCAAAATCTTTTCCCCTTTATCTTGGGGATTTGCATAAAAGGTAGGTAAATGAATAGTTTGGTTTAAAGCCACACTAGAAACCACTTTAGGCATAAAGGAAGGATTAGTACGTAAAGATACCCTATCCTTATGGAAAATTAAGAAAGGCTCAACCGCCATAAGGGCCTGCAACTCAGAAACCCTTCTTGCAGAGGTAATGGCCAACAAAAAAGCAGTCTTCCATGATAAATATTTCAACTCGGTAGTAGCTGCAGGCTCAAAAGGTTGTAGAGTGAGTTTCTCCAACACAAAATTGAGATCCCAAGCAGGAGTAGGAGCTCATTGGGGGTCTTATATTCTTTGCCCCTCCAAGAAATTGCTTGAACAAAGGATGAGAAAACAATGGTGGGTCACAATCATAGTGAGCCGAAATTGCTGCAGCATGAACCTTAATAGAAGAGAAGGACAAACCCTTGTCCAGTAACTCAGTAAGATATTGAAGAGCCACACTTAAATTAGGCTCAGAAACATCAAAATCCTTTGCTGCACTCCAAAATAAAAATCTCTTCCATTTATCTGCGTACACTTTCCTTGTACTAGGCCTTCTAGCTTCCAAAATAACATTCAAAACTTGCTGTGGAAGTTGAGACCCACTATGGTTCAAAACAGAATATGCCAGGCTGTTAGATGAAGAGTGAAGCTTGACATTGAGCAAATGACTGTCCTCCTGAGACAACAGGTGTGGAATCGAAGGTAAGGGCCATGGAGGCTCCCGTACCAGGCTTCTCAGTAATGGGTACCAATGCTGTCGAGGCCAATCTGGAGCTATCAAAATCATCCTTGGCTTGTCCTGTCTGGCCTTTAGTAGTACCTTTGGGAGGAGAGGCAGAGGTGGAAAGGCATACACATGAAGATTGCTCCAATTGAAAGAGAGAGCATCCACTTTCCAAGCTGTGGGATGAAACCTTTTCGTGCAAAACTTTGGCAGCTGGTGGTTTAGTGGAGAAGCGAACAGATCTATGTCTGGAGTTCCCCATGACACTGTCAATTTCTGAAATACATGAGGATCCAATTTCCACTCGTGGGGATCCATAATTCGCCTGCACAACACATCTGCTAAGGAGTTCTGTGCTCCGGCAGAAACCTTGCCTGAAGATTTAGCTGTAAACTGAGAGCAGTCTCCCACAAAATCATTGCTTGCCTGCATAGAGGATAAGAATGTGTTCCCCTTGCTTGTTGATGTACCACATGACAGTTGTGTTGTCTGTTAGAATCAACACCTGCCCTGGAAGAAGTAAATCCTTGAAAGCTATTAATGCAAACTGGACTGCTAACATCTCCTTCAGGTTGATATGTAGATGTTGTAGTCTGGCAGGCCACTTGTCTTGTATCCACTTTCCATTCAGATGAGCTCCCCAAGCTTTGTCTGAGGCATCTGTCGTTAGAATCTGACTCGCCTCTGGCCGGGTCACAGAGAGTCCCTTGTTTAGGTGACATTCCTGAGCCCACCACAACAACTCCTTTTGAATGCAAGGTATTATTTGAATGACAGTGTCCAAATCCTGGCAGTGCTGTGTCCATACATTTTTGAGATACCATTGTAACTTCCTCATATGCAGTTTGGCATTGGGAAGCACCAGAATACAAGATGCCATGAACCCCAAGGCTTGAAGGACTGTCCTTGCAGTCAGCCTGGACTGATGAGACAATTGATGAAAGTAAAGGGAAAGATTCTTTTGTTTGTCCGGGGTCAAAAAGGCCATCTGGGATGCTGTATTCAGTCTTACACCCAGAAAGCACATGTCCTGAGAGGGTACTAGACTGGACTTTATTTCGTTCACAGAATACCCCAGGCATCTTAGCACTGCTATCACATATTCCAAATGATGAAGAAGCTCGTCCCTTCCTTGAGCCAGAATCAGGCAATCGTCCAAATAAGGATAGATCTGTATTCCTTTTAGCCTGAGGAAAGCTATCACTGGAGCCAGAACTTTCGTGAACACTCTGGGCAGTAGATAAGCCAAAGGGCAATGCAGAGAACTGATAATGAGAAGTCCCAGCCCAAACGCAGATACTTCCTGCAACTCATTCTGATAGGAACATGAAGGTAAGCTTCCTTGAGATCCAAAGTTACCATCCAATGATCTTTGCCCAGCAGAGGTAAGAGCTGTTGTAACGTCAACATTTTGAACTTGGGAATGTCCAGATAAGTGTTGAGGGTAGATAAATCCAAAATTGGTCTCCACGTGTTCCCTTTCTTTGGTACAAGGAACAGGCGAGAATAAAATCCTAGGCCCACTTCTGGCATAGGGACCGGCTGTATGGCCCCTATTTGAAGTAACAGAGAAATTTGTTTGTGAGCCTCTATTCTTTGCTGAGGAGGAACGTCTGGCATGCCTGTGAAAGGAGGCAAGGTATGGAAATAAAACCTGTAACCGTGGTGTATGATATCCAATACCCATCTGTCTTGGGTAATTAAACTCCAATTTTCCTTGAAGAGTGCCAACCTTCCTCCCAAAGGTGCTGCCAGTCGTGAAGGCTCTGGCAGCTGAAAAGGTAAGTCATTGGGTCTGTTTACGAAAGGACTGACCCCTGCCCTCACCCGAAGACTGTGCAGGCGAACTCCCTGTTCTAGGCCTGAAAGAGCCCTGAGCTCTGCCCCTACCACGTCTAGACCTACCCCTAGACTGGGAATCATAAGAAGGATACGTCCACCCCTTGGTAGGCCAATTTCTACTAAACTTGGAGGCTGAACCTGCAAAAAATCTTTAACAGTCTGCATAGACTTAGCCTTGTCTTCCATTTTCTTTAAGACTGCCTCAACAGGAGAACCAAACAACACATCAGATTGCAAAGGAGCATCTAAAATCCTTGTCTTAACATGGTCAGATAAATTCTGATCCCTCAGCCAGGCGTGCCTGCGAAGAACTGACCCAGTGGCAGCCACCCTAGACGAGGCCTGTACAGCATCAAAACCACATTGCAAAGAATGCTTACCCACCTGTTCAGAAACATGCACTAAATCTCGTAACTCTTTACACTCAATACCTTCCGCCAGAGCATCTACCTTAGACTTCAATTGTGAAAGGAGATAGTTTTGGTATTTCAACATGTGAAACTGGCAATTCAAGGCCCTCATAGCTAGGGTGGAGGAAGTATAAACTTTCTTTCCCCATCTATCCAAAGCCCTGGCCTCTTTATCCTGAGGAACCGGATTTTTGACAACAGAAGCCTTAACACCTTTAGGCCCCTGACTAACAGTTTCTGGGTCTGCCCTAGGACTCTTAAAAAGATACTTATGAGCTTCAGGCACCCTGTAATACCTATCCGGTTTAACAGGAGCAGGAGGCAAAGAATCAGGATTAAGAGAAGCCTCTGCAAAAACATCTTCCACCACATCCAGAACAGGAGGTATAGCCAAAGGCCTATGTTGGGGTAAAAACAAAAATTCCCTAAGCCTTTTCCTGGAATCAGAGAAGTCCTGACCTTCCCACTTAAAATGCTCCCTCATGGAATGAAGAGTCTCCGAAAAAGAAAAATCCTCAGGAGGAGAAGCAGAAGGAGTAGAATCATCCACATCAGAATCAGAATAAGGAGAATACTCCTGCAAGTCTTCAGCCGAAGACTCTGAAACATCCGAAGCCTGCTCAAAACTCCCTAGCTCAGGTTCCACCCTAGGTCTTTTATCAGGAGGGGGCATAGAACCTCTAATCAAGGTAATCAAATCTTCTGCCATCTTAAGCATATGCTTCTTGGGCACAGTTCCCGAAGTACTAGGGGTGACACCAACTGAAGCTAAACCTGGCCTGCCTCTGGGGGAAGCCTTGGAAACAGAAGTAGAGGGCCTAACCACCCTAGGAAGGGAGGGGAGTACAGTAACCTGAGAAGCCCCTTCGGCCTGACCTGCCTCCTGAGAGGCCACATCCTGCAATAACAAAGTCTCTCCCTGGGACTCCAAAGAAACCTCCGGCGGAACCACCGGCTCCACCGACACCTCTGAAGAACCGGCGTCCGGAACGGACGGTTCTTCTAGCCTAGGCTTAGCAGCTTTGTCCTTGCGCTTCTTCGAAGCGGGCGTCGGAGCATCCGACGGCATTCTATAATTACACCGCTTCCCGAAGACTAACCTGGCACAATCTAACCTTCTCTTTATAGTGCGCTTATTGAATCTAGCACAAGAGCGACACCCAACAACGTCGTGCTCAGGCCCTAAACAAGGAATACACAAAGTATGATAATCTCTATGCGGTATCTGTTTCCCACAAGAAATACAGTTATTCACTTTTTCTGACATCCGGTAAACCACTGAGGCAAGAAAAACTAAAATATTCCCCAACGGGTACTTAGCCAACTTTGACTCGGTCTGAAACTCCGAATTCGAAAAATTTCAGAACGCCAACCGGCACTTGCAACGCTGCTTCTGCATCGGACCATGCGGCAAAAAAGACTGAGGATATGATGTCGGTCATGCGCATTTGTACCCTGACGTCCTGATGTCAGTCAAATGCGCCTTGACCGACGTCAGCCTTATACTTTGATAGTCGGGCCGACCGAGGACAGCGGACTACCCAAGTGTAAGGACTGCAGCAATGTGAGATGAAGAACATCAGTGAATTACATACTGGTTAGACTTGGAAGATTTATTTTGTTGTTACTAACAGTTCTGTTTTACTAAGCTGAGTCACTCTTGGCTGGAATATGCATATAAGATGCACATGTGAGTTAAGAGGTCAGGCCACTCCAAATGCAGAAGTACTTGTTAACAACATGTTCCTTCCTTTACCTCAACAAAATGTGCAGACTCTCACAACGTGTTGTATCGCTAGGGTCACACCTACAAAACTGCATACTTACCATCGAAAAATGTGGAGCCTTCAGATATATTTACATCTTTTTAAGTAATTAAATGAAACAAGACAATAGCCAAGCATACGGCGGTGCCCATTTTGTGCAGTGCAAGACTAAAGACTGTAAATCTTACTGCCCTGGTCAAGGCACTCTCTAAAATAAATCACATGACATATTAGGAAATAAGTCTTACGACAGTCTCTTGGCAGCATACAGTCATTTTGACTACAAAACTACTGGGGGGGGGCAAAGCAAAGCATATAAAATCACCAGCCATAGTCAATACTAAATTGTGGGGTTTGGCAAAACTATACAGATTCCGAAAACACCTTATGCTGAAATCATGGAGCTAAATCTTCCACTTGACTGACGATGTGTTATTTTAAGATGCTTAACACCAAGAAAAAGAACAAAAACAGGAGCAGCTAAGCTTCTTTGGAACTGCATGCAACAACTAAGCTTCCCTGGAATGGAAGACTGTTCTACTGGCCCTACTATTCAAGGACTTTTTTATACTCCAAGCAGACTTCAAATCTTCCCCAGACAAACAGCAAATGGCAGTATGATGGGGAAGAAAGACGGAACTGAAAACATACATTTTGGTAGTGTTATGAGTTGGCAGATTTTAAAAATTCCTCCCGAGTAGTGTCAGAAATATTGGGTGAGCAAATGGCTGCAATGATGATTTTGAGCTAGGGCACAGGATCTGAATTGCCTAGACATAGACCTTGTTAAATTTGATTCTGTTGGCTGCCAAAAAAGTTGGTTGGAATATAAGCATGCCTGCGAAATTGTGTCTGAATGTGATGCAGAATCTAAACCTTGAAAAAACCTAGTAAATGTGTAATGCCTGTATGCTTCTGTCAAGCCTCAGAAGGGGCTCGGCAGACATGGGTATGGCATATGCTGGGAGTGAATGTTGACCAGAAGGTACATTTCTGACACCAGTGCTCTCATACCCTCATAACACTGAAGGGGTCATAAATGCCTTAAAGCTATCTGCCTGCAGAAAAGCACTGACAGTGTTTTTTGCCCATTTTCTTTAGAATCATAGTCACTTGCTGCAATTATTAATGATGTCTCTTTCTCTAATTCAGGAGGGGGCCCTCCAAGTTAAAGTCAAGAGCTTTTTGCACTTCAGGAACATGCAAAGACTTGCCTACTCTGTGTAAAAGCATTTTCTTGTTGAAAGTACATAAAATTACACTCAACCTTTAGGTGAAGTCCTAAGACAGTTGACACTGAAGGTAACAGTCCTTCTGTGAAATCTGTTATCTTGTCATCTACAAGCACACTTGATGGTGACCTTTCCACGGGAGTGATATCAGTCTTAGAATGATCTCCAAAACACGTTTAAATAAAAGAGTAAAATGCAACATCAAATTAAGTAATAAAGAAAATTCCCAAAGTACAAGCTCTCAGCTTTGGGGATGCCAGGAAAGACATTGACAGACTTAACAATGGTCTGTGCAGCAAAAAAAAAAAAAAAAAAATGAAATTATGGTGGAACAGATACATTTTTCTTTATATCACAAGCCCTACAAATGTTTATGGTATGATGAGGGTTTGTCCAATGCCCGGACTTCTAAAACTGCTAAAAGTTGGGCCTAATGTTCCAATGTCTACCTAACAGTATAATCTTGTGTGATGAATCATACTGCAGCAGTGATCCTTATAATGAACAAATTATTAATATTCATAATTTTCATTGAAAAAACTCTCTGCAGACATGTGCATTAGTGTCACACTTTGGAGCAGGTTACTGATAGAAAGGCCACTATTATTTATAAATCTGGCAAGTCAATGTGTGTACTCGCATCTTTTCTACTTGTAGGTCCATATAGGCTTTCACCTGACATTTGTGACCGACACCACAATTATGCCACTGTCTGAAAAATCCATGCAAATACAAAATTATTGCAAAACTACTGTAACAAAGATTTACAGCTCATGATGTCTACACATTATCCATCTTCTTTTAGTGTCCACTTTAAATAACATTCAGCTCTTGAATGGTGCAATACTTATGCTGTTGCTTCTCAGCCCACGCTATTAAGGCAAACATTAAATGCCAAACTTCCCATAATTCTGGATTACACACAATCACCACCAAGTCAATGGGTACACTTAGTAATTTTAAGGCCATAGATTAAACCTTGGTCCATAATGTTGAGAATGGTATTCTCTGCAATTTTAGGTTAACAAGCAAGTACAAAGAACACTCAAAAAATGTCACTGCAAACAGTGAGCAATGTGTGCAAAACCATTCACTGTCACACACTTTTACTGTCTGGCTTTTGATTCTTGCTGCCCTGCACTTGCATACAATTATGCTACCAGTGAATTTTGATCCACAACAGCTGCAGCTGAAGTTGATAAAGTAAACCTGACTGACAAGCAAAACTACAAATACTGGCCATAGTTGGGTACTTCAAGTTCTTTCAAAAACCATACAACCAGCAAGTCTCCCACAGAAATACAAGAGTGGGTACAGTAACGATTACAGTCTGGCAATGTGAGAGAAACACTGCCCAAAGTAACATTTTTCAGCTTGCTTCAAACACTGTTAGGAAACTCTTAACTCATCAACCACAAAATTACAAATGCAAAGGGATATGGGACACAATACTGAATTGGAAGTTGACAGAAATGTCACATCTGGTACTACACAACACTCCCACCATTAAAGTAGCCCAGCTGGTGTAGGTAAGGTATCACACAAGTAGCTGAGCATGCTATTTATAAGTTACTTTAGAAAGCTGCAGATACCACCACATTTAACCAGAACATTCAGATCTACAGTGTGTAAAGTGTAAACACGACATGACAGCTAAGGAATGCTGACCACAGCAATACATTTCGGTTCAGATAGTTACAGCACCAAAGCAAGCCCTCTCCCACCCCAACCACTTTAGACACTAATGGAAAGGGTACAGTATAAACAACATGGCTAAGTATGTCTCGTTAGTTTCAAACATGCAACTAGCCAGATCCCCTCACAAAAAGATCTCAGGAGTAGTGGGTACAGTACATCAGACTGTAAGCAACAGTACCCACAGAGACGTATATGAGCTAATCTGCAACAGAAGCACAAGGGTGGCAAACATCCTACAAACAGCAACTAAATACAATATATTACAGTTTCCAACAACAACAACACAAGATGGCAGATCCTCAGACCCCCTTCCTCCAAAATAAGTGTCAATACCTGGGTGCAGAACACACATGAAGGAATACATATAAATTATGCTGTTTCCAGTGAAATGTTTTACAGTAAAGAAGCAAAAACCCAAAGTGCAATTACTGTACTAGCACTGGGTATGGCAGATACGTCCAGCTGCCAGAAGATAACACTCTTCACAGTACTGTATTTTAGCTTCCAAACATTAAGGGCAGTAAGTCCCCACAATAACAAAGGCACCGGGGACAGTGGGCATGCCTGACAGACCAAACAAAAGTGATATATTACAGATGTGTTCCAAAAAATGAAGGGCAGCACAAAACTCAGGAGACCACTCACCACTTAAACTGGGGACAGTGTGACCAAATATGACACTTTTATTGGTACCTGTCAGACAGTAAGGCAACAAACCCTATATCTCCAATAAAGAAGATTGTACATGCCTGGCTGACCAAACATAGGCAATATAATTCACAATACATTAAATTAATCACAGTTGAAATGGGGACAGTAGATATGCCTGACTGCACACAATGCACAGAAGTGTACACAATAATGCATTTCAGCTTCTATCAAAATCTAAATGCAGCAAACCCATCACCCTCTCCAACAATAGCAATAAGGAGAGCAGATTTGCTTTACCAAATGCAAGCAAGAGTGTCCATAACGCATTAAAACTGAATTCTAAGAAAAGCAAAAAACAACTTGGGCCCCAATTATTACAGTGATACTTAGAGACAGTAGGCATGTTAGCGTGATTGAATTCTTCCGACAAATCCAAAATAATTTATCTCTGCTTAAACCAAATAGTGTCAGTAAAACTCCTTATACACCCAGTAATTACAAAGGTGCTGGATGTGTGAGACACCATTCACTTCGTATATTATCGGCTGGTTCCAACAACAACAAAGGTAGCAGCAGCCACTAACTAAAAACTTAAAGAGAAGCAAAATGCACTACACATTCAAAAAAGATAAAATACCATACTGTACCATAAAACATTTGGCTTTCTTTTGAGTTCTGAATTAAGTGTGTGTACTACCATGCCTACACAGCCATCATGGGGCCTGACTTTGTTCACTTTAGTAGAAGTGAGTAGTAGTAGTACAAAAAGTTACACAGTAACATTTCTAAATACTATTACATACTGCTGCTCCAAAAGCAACAGCAAGTTACTGCTGAAGCAAGACCACGGAGGTTAAAGAAAAAAAGCAAAAAAATCAATAGCATGACACAGAGTTTCTGAACACAAAACAGTCATGTGGTTGGCAGAACAGAGAGAGGCTTGAAAGTACAAATGGCCGCTTACTGATACTACACAACAAAGGCACTGAAGGTCAAGCAGGTGATAAAATACAGTTGTCTGAGATGAACATACCATAAGAGTAGATGTTCAAATGATCATTGCTGCAGTATCCTTAGCTATATGGGTTATATTCTGCCAATGATTTAACAGCTAGATAACTTCCAAAGCTTCAGGGCACTTTCCACGTTCCCAAACTGTCAATTAGCTCAAGCTAAGCTGACTAAAAGACGAGTTTGGGTGAGAAGCCCTTCAGAGCTTTCCTGCCAGCAGACAGATGGAAGCAGAGTCCTGAAATGATGACAAGAGGAACAACAAAAAATTTAAGTCCACACACTGGCATAAAGAAACACACCAAAAATAAGAGGGAGGGTGGAAGGGGGGGGAACGGCTATTACAGCAGTGATCATTAGAACATCTATAGTTATGTTAATTTCGACTAACACAATACTGCGTTCATCATACTGATCACTGCTGCAGTAGCCTTAGCTATACGGGTAGATTACCTTGGCTAACTACATTTGGGAAGTGGAAGAAGAGTTCAGAAGCCCCTGGAGAATGGATCTAGCAAAGCTTGTTCTGGATCTAGAGAATGAATCAAACTTATGGTGCTTTGTAAAAGTATGTACAGAGGACCAAATAGCAGTTTCTAAAATACTTCCAGAATCTATTGTTTTCCAAAAAGACACACAAGAAGCCAAGGCCCTGGTAGAATGGGCCTTGACCCTGCTTGGAATAGTTTTGTTATGGTGAGTACAACAAAGGGTAATAGCCTCAGACAGCCATTTGGAAATTGTCTGTTTTGACACAGGTTGTCCCTTCTTGCCTTCATAAGAAATTAACAGTTGATCAGAAAATCTGAAAAATTTAGTTCTGTCAAGATAGTACCCTAGCTGTATCTGTGGACATCCAAAGTATGTGTCATCCTCTCTCATTCATTTTTAAGTTCAGGAAAGAAAACAGGGAGATGAATAGTTTGGCTTAAAGTAAACTCGGATACCACTTTAGGCATAGAAGAAAGATTACTTCACATAGAAACCCTGTCCCTATAGAAAATGAGATATGGTTGGCTCACCATAAGAGTTTGCAACTCAGATACCCTTCTTGAAGAGGTCAGAGCTATCAGTAAAAACTGTTTTCCATGTTAAAAAACTGAAGTCAGCCAGATTAGCTGGTTCAAATGGAGCAAGTGTTAGTCTCTCTTACACAATAATTAAGATTCCAAGGAAGGGCGACCAGTTTTCTTGGAGGACTTTTATGCAAAACCCCTTTCAAGAACATTCTAACATGAGACTGCCTTGAAAGTGGAATATCCATGGGCAGAAATGCTGAAACGGCTGACAACTGAACCCCAAAAGAGGAATAAGAAAAGTAAAAGGATAGTAATTCATATACTGTAAAATCAGAAAACAACTAGATGTGAATGAGTGTTGCTTATATTGTTGGCACCAGCTAGAAAACATTTTCCATTTGTTAATATACGACTTTCTAGTAGCAGGGTTTCTTGCCCCCATTAGTACCTGCTGCACATCCTCAGTAAACTGGTCCCTAAAAGGAATTAAGGCCCTATCATCCTGGCAGTCAACTGAAGATGACTGATGTTGGGGTCTATCAAACATCCCTGTTCTTCTGAGAGTAGACTGAGTAAGTGAGAAAGCTTGTGGTAAATGCCCCTGGCCATTTCCAAAAGGGAGAAAGTACATCTATATAAAATTTTACCATAATAGTAGATGTCCTTCTCTTCACTGCTGCAGTATTGCATTCAGGATCCCCTGCCAAGGGTGGCCTGAAGTCTGCCCAGTATACCAAAGCCTTATGTTGCTTTAAGGTACATCGTATGTATGCTCCTCGCATAGCATAGGGGATAAAGATGACTTCTGGACGTACCATCTTCAGAACTGAGAACCCCAGTAGGAACGCCAGTCCAAGGAAAAAAGGAGGTAACCAGTATATCCAGAAAACAAATGGACTGGGGGGGGGGCATAAACACTGCAACAGTGAAGAACAGGACATCTACCGTTATGTTAAGATTTTACACAACTGTATTGTGTCATTCATTTCTCTGTTGCAGTACTCATTACATCAGGGAGCGTGCCTAAGCTCAGAAAGAAATTTGGAAAGGAGGAAGGACCAGCAGAGCCCTTGAGGAAGCCATGAAAGATGGTCCTAGCAAAACCAGCTTGAGCTCTGGAGATTCCTTCCAACTTGTAGTGCTTGGTAAATGTATGCAAAGAAGTCCAGGTTGCTGTCTCAAAAATAGAGTTAGCATCTAAACCTTTGAAAAAAGCAGCAGAAGCAGCCACAGCTCTAGCAGAATGAGCCTTAACAGAATAAGGAAGGCTCTTATGAAAGGAACAGCAAAAATAAATAACTTTTGAGACCCAAGAAAAAATTGCAGCAAAGGACCGGACGTTCAGACTGACAGTCAAGAGATGGCAGTTGGACTGGCGGCAAAGAAGTCCTGAGGATGGTACATCCAAACATCACTTTTATGCCCCATGCTACGCGAGAAGCATACATGTGACATGAAGCATACCTTAAAACAACCTAAGGCTTTGGTATACTGGAACTTTAAAACATTAAGCCAGCCCCACAAAAGAAAAATAAACAATTTCTCCACAGAAAAAATGTTTTTTAGTTACTTTACACTACATGTAAGCTTAACAGGAAAAAAATGAGTGCTCCGTTTAAAACTACATTACAGTCTTCAAGACAGTCCATTAAAACAAAACACTCCTAGCTTTAAAATAACTTTCCTAAAGAGGAAAGTAATAAAACATCAAAAAAATTAAGAAAATGTAAGTTTTTTTTCCCAAAGAGAACTTATCTGCCTGCCTAAGGAAAACACAAGCAGACCATTGATCTTCGAAAGCCTCAGAGGAGTGTACTCCTTGGTGTCAGTAAGGCTCTGAAGGGCTTCGCACCCACACCTGTATTTTGTCATCTCAGCTTGAGCTGCTTGACGGTTTTGGCTATGTGGACGGTGCCCTGAAGCTGTGGACGCTGGTCAGTTGTTATATTTCTTGGCAACATATAACTCATACAGCTAAGGCTACTATAGCAGTGATTAATATGAAGAAAGTACAGTTTTGTACCTACCATAAATGTAGATGTTCGAAGATCCACATTGCTGCAGTCCAATTTATGGGTAGTCCGCTGTCCTCGGTCGGCCTGAATACCAAAGTATTAGGCTGACGTCGGTCATGGGCGCTCAGATCTGACGTCAGAGCGTCAAGGTATTAAAGCGCATGACCGACGTCATATCCTCAGTCTTTTCTTGCCCCAGAAGTTAGAAGGCCCTAAAAAGAAAGCCCACAGCCAAAAATAGAATACCTCCCAAAAGCCATGTACAAATAACAGGTACAACCCAAACCATACAACCATTCCAAACTACAGAGGGGAAGGAGGGAGGGTAAATTGGACTGCAGCAATGTGGATCTTCGAACATCTACATTTATGGTAGGTACAAAACTGTACTATGTTCTTCATCTCACATTGCTGCAGTCATAACTTATGGGTAGAATCCCAAAGCAGAGGTAAAGGGAGGCTGGCAAAATCATAAAGCATTGGGAGCTGCCAAAATGCCCTGTAAGACTGCAGTGGCAAATCCAGCCCTAGATTTGGAATAAAGAGGAAGATGGTAATGTTTAGAAAAAGTGTGCACTGAACTCCAAGTAGCTGCTTCCAAAATATCTTTAGTAGCTACCCCCCTTAAAAAAGCAGTAGAAGTGGCAGTAGCCCTAGTGGAGTGAGGTCTGATTCCAGCGGAATCTCCTTACCATGATGAGAATAACAAAAGCAATACAAAGGCCAATCCACTTAGAAATAGTTTGTTTTGAAACAGGTTTCCCTGAGAACACAAAGCAAAAGAAACAAACAACTGCTGAGACTGTCTGAACCCTTTAGTCTTGCTCAAATAATAACGCAACTGCCTGTGAATATCCAAAGTGTGCAAAATTTTCTCCCTTTATTTTGGGGATCTGCATAAAAAGTAGGCAAATGAATAGATTGGTTCAAGGCCACATTTGAAACCACTTTAGGCATAAAAGTAGGGTTAGTACGCAGAGATACCCTATCCTTATGAAAAATTAGGAAGGGTTCAACTGCCATTAGAGCCTGTAATTCAGAAACCCTTCTAGCAGACGTAATGGCCAACAAAAAAGCAGTCTTCCAAGACAAAAACTTCAACTCAGCCGTAGCTGCAGGTTCAAAAGGAGGTAAAGTAAGTTTTTCCAACACAAAATTGAGATCCCAGGCAGGAGTAGGAGCTCTACATGGGGGTCTTATGTTCTTTGCCCCTCTAAGGAATTGCTTAAACAAAGGATGAGAGAATAATGGTGGGTCACAGTCATAGTGAGCAGAAATAGCTGCAGCATGAACTTTTATAGAGGAGAAAGACAAACCCTTGTCTAACAATTCTGTAAGATATTGAAGAGAAACACTCAAATCAGGCCTGGAAACATCAAAGCTCTTTGCTTTGCTCCAAATAAAAAATCTCCTCCATTTATCAGAATAAACATTCCTTGTACTAGGCCTTCTGGCCTCCAAAATAACATTCAAAACTTGTTGTGGAAGCTGCGACCCTCCAGGTTCTAGAACAGAATATGCCAGGCTGTTAGATGCAGGGACTGAATCCTGACATTGAGGAAATGACTGCCCTCCTGAGACAAAAGGTGTGGAATCGAAGGCAAAGGCCATGGAGGATCCCGTACTAAACTCCTCAGCAGAGGGTACCAGTGCTGTCGAGGCCAATCTGGAGCTATTAGAATCATGGAGGGCTTGTCTTGTCTGACCTTCAAGAGTACCTTGGGGAGGAGAGGCAGAGGCGGAAAGGCATGAACGTGAAGATTGCTCCAACTGAATGATAGAGCATCCACTTTCCAAGCTGTGGGATGAAACATTTTTGTGCAATACTTTGGCAACTGGAAATTCAGTGGAGAAGCGAACAGATCTATGTCTGGAGTTCCCCATATCACTGTCAATTTTCGAAATACATGAGGATCCAATTTCCACTCGTGGGGATCCACTATCTGTCTGCTCAAAACATCTGCTAAGGAGTTCTGTGCTCCTGGTAGAAACCTTGCCTGAAGAGTGAGGTGCAAACTGAGAGCAGTCTCCCACAAAATCATAGCTTGCCTGCAAAGAGGGTACGAATGGGTTCCCCCTTGCTTGTTGATGTACCACATGACAGTTGTGTTGTCTGTTTGAATCAACACTTGCCCTGGGTGAAGTAAATCCTTGAAAGCCATCAATGCAAATTGGACTGCTAACATCTCCTTCAAGTTGATATGTAAACGTTGAAGTCTGGCAGGCCACGTGTCTTGAACCCATTTTCCATTGAGGTGTGCTCCCCAAGCCTTGTCCGAGGCATCTGTTGTTAAGATCTGACTCGCCTCTGGTCGGGTCACAGAGAGTCCCTTGTTTAGGTGACATTCCTGAGCCCACCACAAAAATTCCTTTTGAATGCAAGGTATTATTTGAATGACAGTGTCCAGATCTTGGCAGTGTTGTGTCCATACATTTTTGAGATACCATTGCAGCTTCCTCATATGCAGTTTGGCATTGGGAAGCACCAGAATACAAGATGCCATGAACCCCAAGGCTTGAAGGACTGTCCTTGCAGTCAGCCTGGACCGTAGAGACAATTGATGGAAGTAAAGTGTAAGGTTCTTTTGCTTGTCCGGGGTCAAAAAGGCCATCTGGGAAGCTGTATTCAGTCTCACACCCAGAAAGCACATTTCCTGAGAGGGTACTAGACTGGACTTTGTTTCGTTCACAGAATACCCTAGGCACTTTAACACTGCCATCACATACTGTAGATGATGAAGAAGTCCGTACTTGTCTTGAGCAAGAATCAGGCAATCGTCCAAATAAGGATAAATTTGTATTCCTCTTAACCTTAAGAAGGCTATCACCGGTGCCAGGACCTTTGTGAACACCCTGGGCGCAGTAGATAAGCCAAAGGGCAATGCAGAGAACTGATAATGTAAAGTCCCAGCCCGAAAACGCAGGTATCTCCTGCAAATGGGCTTGATAGGAACATGAAGATAAGCCTCTTTGAGATCCAGAGTTACCATCCAGTGATCTTTGCCCAACAGAGGTAGAAGCTGTTGCAACGTCAACATTTTGAATTTTGGAATGTCCAGGTATGTGTTGAGGATAGATAAATCCAAAATCGGCCTCCAAGTGTTTCCTTTCTTTGGTACTAGAAACAGGCGAGAATAAAATCCTAGGCCCACTTCTGACAGAGGGACCTGCTGTATAGCCCCCATTTGAAGAAGTAAAGAAATCTGTTTGAGAGCCTCTACCCTTTGCTGAGGAGGAACGTCTGGCATGCCTTTGAAAGGAGGCAATGTGTGGAAATAAAACTTGTAGCCTCGGTCGATAATGTCCAACACCCATTTGTCCTGGGTGACTAATAGCCAGTTTTGCTTGAAGAGTGCCAACTTTCCTCCCAAAGGAGCTGCCAGACAGGAAGGATCTGGCAGCTGAAGATGCAGGTCATTGGGCCTGTTTACGAAAGGACTGGCCCCTGCCCTCACCTGTAGATTGTGCAGGTGAACTCCATGTTCTAGGCCTGAAAGAACCCTGTGCTCTGCCCCTACCACGTCTAGATCTACCCCTAGACTGTAAATCAGAAGAAGGATAAGCCCATCCCTTAGTAGGCCAATTCCTGCTAAACTTAGGGGCTGCACCTGCAAAAAATCTTTAACAGTCTGCATAGACTTAGCCTTGTCTTCCATTTTCTTCAAGACAGACTCCACAGGAGAACCAAACAAAACTTCAGACTGCAAAGGAGCATCCAAAATTCTAGTTTTAACATGCTCTGACAAATTCTGATCCTTAAGCCAGGCGTGCCTGCGAATTACTGAACCAGTGGCAGCCACCCTGGAAGAAGCCTGTAAAGCATCGAAACCACACTGCAAAGAATGCTTACCCACCTGTTCAGAGGCATGTACCAAATCCTGTAATTCCTTACACTCTATGCCCTCTGCCAAAGCATCCACTTTAGATTTTAGCTGAGTAAGGAGAAAATTCTGGTACTTCAACATATGAAACTGGCAATTTAAAGCCCTCATTGCTAAAGTGGAAGAGGTATACACTTTCTTACCCCACCTATCCAAAGCTCTAGCATCTTTATCCATAGGAACTGGATTCCTTACAACAGAAGCCCTGACACCCTTAGGTCCCTGGCTAATAGTTTCTGGGTCAGCCCTTGGACTCTTATACAGATATTTATGAGCCTCAGGCACTCTGTAATACCTATCTGGCTTAACTGGCGCAGGAGGCAAAGAGTCTGGATTAAGGGAAGCCTCAGAGAAAACGTCTTGAACAACATCCAAAACAGGAGGTATAGCCAAGGGCCTACGCTGTGGTAAAAACAAAAATTCCCTAAGCCACTTTCGGGAATCTGAGAAATCCTGACCTTCCCATTTAAAATGCTCCCTCATAGAATGCAGGGTTTCTGAAAAAGAAAAATCCTCTGGAGGAGAAGCAGAAGGAGTGGAATCCTCTGCGTCTGAATCAGAATAAGGAGGAAAATCCTGAATGTCTTCAGCCGAAGACTCTGAGTAATCTGAAGCCTGCTCCAAACTTTCCACCTCTGGCTCCACCCTAGGCCTCTTATCAGGAGGGGGCATAGAACCTCTGATTAAAGAAATTAGATCTTCTGCCATTTTAAGCATGTGTTTTTTAGGCACAGGGCCTGCAGAACTAGGACTGACACCTGTGGAAGGCAAACCAGGCCTGCCTTTGGAAGGAACCTTAGAGACAGAAGGAGAAGGCCTAACCACCTTAGGCAAGGAAGGGAGAACAGCAACCTGAGAGGCCCCCTCAGCCTGACCTGACTCCTGAGAGGCCACATCTTGCAAAATTAATGTCTCACCCTGAAACTCAACTGAAACCTCGGCTGGATCTACAGATTCCACCGTAGTTTCCAAAGAACCGGCGTCCGGAACGGACGACTCATCCTGCTTGGACTTTAAAGATTTTTCTTTGCGCTTCTTCGCGGCGCCGGAGGATCCGGCGGCATATTATAATTACACCGCTTCAAGACGCAGCCTAGCGCAATCTAACCTCGCTTAATGGTGCGCTTATTAAACCTAGCACAAAAGCGACACCCGACTACGTCGTGCTCAGGCCCCAAACAAGGAATACAAAGAGAGTGGTAATCCCTATGCGGTATCTGTTTCCCACAAGAAATACAATTACTCACTTTTTCTGACATCCGGAATTAACTGAGGCAAGAAAAAACAAAAATATTCCCCAACGGGGTACTTAGCCCAACTTGGTTCCGGTCTGAAACTCAGAATACGAAAATTTCAGAACGCCGAACAGCACTTGCAAACGCTGCTTCTGCATCGGACCATGCGGCAAAAAAGACTGAGGATATGACGTCGGTCATGCGCTTTAATACCTTGACGCTCTGACGTCAGATCTGAGCGCCCATGACCGACGTCAGCCTAATACTTTGGTATTCGGGCCGACCGAGGACAGCGGACTACCCATAAATTGGACTGCAGCAATGTGAGATGAAGAACATCATAAGAAATTATCCTCTCCAGTATGCCGCTGTATAAAGCCAGTGACAATGTCCTACCTGCTGCAGACCACATTTGTGAAAAACAACAATCTGACAGCACAATGTCAGTGCCCAAGGTAAAAATAATCATTATATACTAGATAAAATGGCAATAAGGGGCAGAAGTGAACATCTTCTACAGTAACAAATCAATCATACATCTGCTGAAACAAACTAGTGCAACTTACACAGTGCACCAAAAAAACAAATGTGCGACTGGCTTCTAGTATTGATGTGTTGTTCAGCAAACAAGTTGGGTCTACCTGGTGGGGTACAGAACACAAGCAGATACTATAAACATATGGCATGCCAAGGTATGGAGTATTAGGAGTTGTGGGATCACTTGATAGGGATAGGGGGAGTTTCTTTACAAAAACATGCCACTCTCTATTTTGCATGCCCTCACAGATTCAAAGGGCTGACATGCAATAAACACCTGCCCTGTGCTTCTGCAAGAGGCACTCCTCAGTAGGCCAGATCCACTTCCAAATAAATCACTGTTCTGATTCTTCCACCTACTTCAACCATTAGTTTAAAGCACACTGCCAGGATGCCCCTACGGCAGGGAAAGATGTTTTCTGGACAGTCCTTCCAGGGCCAGGCTGAGGACATACAAGACAGAAAAAAAGGCACTTGCTGTGAAAAATACAGTTGTGTACACTTACCATAAATGTAGATGTTATGTACACTTACCATAAATGTAGATGTTAGAGTGTGTATTTACGGTTACAGTCATTACTTTTGGGTAATCTGCTGGCAGGTTGCCCTCAGTCGGCCTGAATATCAAAGTCTTGGGTCCTGCATCGGTTGCGGTCTCCTCTTCCATGACGTCAGGTCGTCAGGGGTATAAAACATGCAGCAGACGCCATTTTATTCAGTTTTTCTTGCCCCAGATGTCAGGTGTCCCCCAAATGGGGAGCAAAAATATGTATATATAAATAAACAACAATATATATATAAATATATTTTTAGCAACATAAACTTATCTTTCATCTAAAAGCAAATACACCACAAAGGCTTTAGAATATAGAGAAGGAAAGAGAAGTTCTAGAAGAAAAAGGGGGATGGGCAGGTGGGTAACCCGGACTGCAACAGGGAATACACTCGAACATCTAAATTTATGGTAAGTGTACACAACTGTACTATGTTCTTCGTGTTTCACTGTTGCAGTCATTACATTTGGGTAGAATCCCAAAGCTATGGATGGGAGGATGGAACTAAATAGCATTAGGGGCGGCTATAAGGCCCTGCAGAACTGCAGTGGCAAAGCCTGCCCTGGACTTAGAGAAGAGAGGCAAATGATAATGCTTTGTAAATGTATGAACAGAACTCCATGTAGCAGCTTCTAGAATGTCTTTGGTTGGAACTCCTCTAAGAAAGGCTGCTGAGGTAGAGGTAGCCCTGGTGGAATGTGACCCGATTCCCTTGGGCATTGGTCTACCATGATGCAAGTAGCAGAAACGAATGCAGTGGCTTATCCACTTAGAAATAGTCTGCTTTGATATAGCCTTCCCCTCTGATCCTGCAGCAAATGCCACCAGTAGTTGCTCAGACTTTCTTAGAGATTTGGTCCTGTTTAAGTAGAATCTTAGTTGTCTGTGTACGTCCAATGAATGCAGAATCCGCTCTCCCTTGTTCTGTGGATTTCGGTAAAATGTTGGCAGGTGAATAGTTTGGTTAAGAGACACACTGGATACCACACCTTAGGCATACATGAAGGATTGGTCCTGAGGGACACCCTGTCCGGGTAAAATATAATAAAAGGCTACACAGCCATGAGGGCCTGTAGTTCTGAAACCCTTCTTGCTGAAGTGATTGCCAAAAGGAAAGCTGTTTTCCACGATAAAAACTTTATATCTGCAAGAGCTGCGGATTCAAAAGGAGGCAGGGTGAGTTTTTCCAGCAGAAAATTGAGGTCCCATGCAGGAGTTGGTGATCTTCTGGGAGGCCTTAAATTTTTGGCCCCTCTAAGATACTGTTTTAGCAGAGGATGAGAAAAGATGGGAGGCTCCGTGTTGTAATGAGCCGTGATGGCAGAGGCATGGATTTTTATTGAAGAAAAAGATAAGCCCTTGTTAAGCATCTCAGTCAAGTATTTATCAGCATAAGATTTTCTAGTACTATGCCTTCTGGCTTCCAAAATGACATCCAGCACAGGTTTACTGAGAGGTGGTGTTTGAATAATTACATGATCAGCCATGCTGCCAGGTTCAAAGTTTGGAGCTGAGTGTGCAGAATTTGATTGCTCTGCTGAGACAGTAGATGAGGTATTTGAGGCAAGTACCAAGGAGGGAATTGAGACATATTCCTTAGAACTGGGTACCACTGCTGGCGAGGCCAGTCAGGGGCAAACAGGATCATTTTTGGTTTTTCCTGTCTGACCTTTAGCAAGACCTTAGGGAGAAGAGGCAGAGGAGGAAAGGCGTAGACTGATAGGTTTTTCCAACTGAAGGATAGGGCATCCACTTTCCATGCTTGTCTGTGATAAGCCCTTGTGCAGAATTTGTCCAGTTGATAATTTTGGGGACAGGCAAATAGATCTATGTCTGGGCTCACCCATTTCTGTGTTATCATGCTGAAGACTTGTGGATCCAGTTTCCACTCGTGAGGGTCCATAAGATTTCTGCTTAGGTCGTCTGCCAGAGTATTTTGTTTTCCTGGCAGGAATTGAGCTTGAAGATGTACTTGGTAAGTCAAGGCTGTGTCCCACAATGTTCAAAAATACACCAGCAGAAGAAGCAGTCAAATGACTGCTTCTTCTGCTGGTGTATTTTTGAACGTTTTATGGTGGATTTGTGGTTGTTGTGGTTTTTGTGTCACACAATGCCATGGCTAGTCTGCAAAGAAGGTAGGAATGTGTACCCCCCCTGCTTGTTTATGTACCACATAACTGTAGTGTTGTCCGTCTTTATGAGTAGTTGTCCTGGATGAAGTAAGTTCTTGAAGGCTGTCAGGGCATTCTGAACAGCTAGCATCTCTTTCTGGTTGATATGCAGATGCATTTGTTTTGGGCTCCATATGCCCTGAATACATCTCTCTGCCAGGTGGGCCCCCCAAGCATAGTCTGATGCGTCTGTAGTTAGGGTTTGGGTGGGCAGGG
Organism: Protopterus annectens; assembly: GCF_019279795.1. Classification (NCBI taxonomy): domain Eukaryota; kingdom Metazoa; phylum Chordata; order Ceratodontiformes; family Protopteridae; genus Protopterus; species Protopterus annectens. The sequence continues at coordinate 765,669,778 of NC_056735.1, read as the reverse complement.
TGTAGAGTGAATGACAGTCCCTTGTTTTGGTGACATGTCTCTGCCCACCAAAGAAACTCCTGTTGTAGGCAGGGAAAGAGAGGAATCATCGTTTCCAGACTGACAATGTTGACGCCATAAACTTTTTAGGTACCATTGAAGTTTCCTCATATGCAGTCTTGCATATGGAATTAGTAGAATGCAGGATGCCATGAACCTCAAAGCCTGCAGAATTTGTCTTGCAGATAACTGTGTTTTTGTTGCCATCTGTTTGAAGTATATAGTCAGTTGCCTTTGTTTGTCTGGCGTAAGGTAAGCCATCTGGGCAGTTGTATTCAAGCTTGCACCCAGGAATGTAATTTTTTGAGAGGGTACCAGTTGTGATTTATTTTCGTTTATTGTGTACCCTAGGCATGTTAGAAGCCTTTTTACAAACGCCAGATGCTGAATAAGAATGTCCTTGTTTTCTGCTTGAATGAGACAGTCGTCCAAGTAAGGATAGAATTGTATGCTTCTTTGTCTGCAAAATGCAATTCCTGGTGCCAGGCACTTTGTAAAGATCCTGGGCACAGTAGATAAGCCAAAAGGCAGTGCAGAGAATTGGTAATGCAAAAAACCTGCTTTGAAACGGAGGTATCTTCTGCACAATTCCCTTATTGGGATATGCATGTATGCCTCTTAAGTTTAGAGTCACTAACCAAGCGTTCTTGCCCAGCATGGGCAGTAGCTGTTGTAAACTCAGCATTTTGAATTTTGGGATGTCCAAGAACGTGTTCAAAATCGATAAGTCCAGTATTGGACGCCAGGCATAGTCTTTTCTGGGTACCAGGAACAGTCTTGAAAAAAACCCTTGCCCTTTTTCCTGTTCTGGTACTGGTTGAATAGCCCCCATATCCATGAGGGACGTCACTTGTTTCTGGACCTCTGCCCATTGATTTTGTGGCAGATCTGGCCAACCGTTTGGAATTGGCAAAGTATGGAAATTAAGTCTGTACCCTGGGATACTATGTTTAATACCCACTTGTCCTGGGTAATTAACTGCCAATTTTGAACATGAAGTGCTAATTCCCCCCCCCAATGGGGCTGCCAAAAGATAAGTGCTTGGTGATGGTAGAGGGAAGTCATTGAGACTGCTTACTGTAGGGTTGCGCTTTGTTTCCTCCAGATTTGGAGGTAGAGGCACCCCATTGCTTAGACCTGTAAGAACCCTGGGATTGGTATCTAGAGCCTTTTGAGCACCTGGATTTGCCTTGTGAGACTCTGTTGGACACAGGAAAGGACCAATTTTTAGTAGGCCAGTGCTTACTGAATCTGGGTGACTGCACTTGTAAGAAATCTTTTACAGTTTGCATACATTTAGCTTTGTCTTCCATTTTCTTTAAAACCTCTTCTGCCTTATTACCAAACAAAGTATCATGCTGTAAAGGTGCATCCAACAATTTAGCCTTAACATGATCAGGCAGACTTTGCTCCTTGAGCCAGGCATGCATTTTAATCACAGATTCAGTAACCTAAGCCCTGCAAGAGGCCTCCAAGGAATCAAAACCACATTGCAAAGTATGCTTTCCCACCAGTTCTGCTGCATGCAATAATTCCTGTAATTCTTTATTTTCCACACAATCAGAAATCCACATCATTTTCTGTTTCAATAAGCCCATAACATGCTGTTGATATTTAAGCATATGAAACTGGCAGCTTAGGGCCTTAATTGCCAAGGTTGCAGACGTATAAACTTTCTTTACCCATCTATCCAGCGCCCTGGAATCTCTATCAGAGGGGGTAGGATTTTTGGCTGTAGAGGAATAATCCTCAGGAGGAGATGCAGATGGAATGGATTCTTCTGCATCTGAATCCTCATAGGGTGGTATAGAAAATTCCTGAATCAAAGAGGAATAAGAAAAAATAGAAACCTGATCTGAAGATTCATAATCAGTGTCTTGCCTACGCCTCTTAGCAGGGGGGGGTTGGGAACCCCTGATCACGGTAATTAAGTCCTCAGCCATTTTGATCATCTGTTTTTTAGGCATAAGGGCCTGAGCACGTGGCTCATACATCGTTTTTTTAGACTTAGAAGTTGTTTTTGTCTTTGCTTTTGAAGCTGGCGTCGGTTTTATATAGAAATGTTGAGGCCTGAAAACACCCTCAGAAGCCAGTGCCTGCTAAGCGGCTCCGGACCCATCAGAGGGAGAGACATCCGCGGGTACAATACTCTGAGAATCTCGCGGCATACCGGACTCTGCATGGGTCTCGGTAGAGGCCTGCAACTCAAAAGCAGCGGGTATCAGGGGCTGCGAAAGCGCCTCACTGAGTACCGGCGAACTGGCAACTGGCTTAGGAGAAGCTTCGTTGTCGGTTTTGGACCTCGACGGTCTGTCCCTGTCTTTTTCTTTGCGTTTTTTGTGAACTCCGGTAGACTGATTGCTATCCGACGACATTTCAGGGTAATTAAATCTGGATCCAAAATATTTTGAAGCAAAAATATACAGACGCTTAATAGTGCATTGGTTAAATCTAGCACAAAACCGATAGCAAGGCACATTATGATCTGGGCCTAGGCAAGGAATACAGTACAAATAAAAATCCTTATGAAGTATTTGCTTCCCGCAAGTAATGCAATTATTAACTTTTTCTGACATCGGTAAGAAGCAAGAAAAAGTTTCCCCAACGGGGAACTTAGCTTTAATTGAAGACTTCGGTTCTGAAACTCGAATGCGAAAATTTCAGGAGTCGGCCGACCGGCACTTGTGAACTGCTTCTGCTTCAGGCACCGAGCGGCAAGAAAGACTGAATAAAATGGCGTCGGCTGCATGTTTTATACCCCTGATGACCTGACGTCATGGAAGAGGAGACAGCAACCGACGCAGGACCCAAGACGTTGATATTCAGGCCGATTTGAGGGCAATCTGCCAGCAGATTACCCAAATGTAATGACTGCAACAGTGAAACACGGAAGAACATCAGCCCCATGGACCCTTTTGCTTCTTCTAGGAAAAGTACAGTTTTGTACCTACCATAAATGTAGATGTTCGAGGATCCACATTGCTGCAGTCCTAACTATTGGGTAGTCCGCTGTCCAGTCGGCCCGAATACCAAAGTATATGGCTGACGTCAGTCAGGGCGCATTAGACTGACGTCAGTACGTCAGGGTACTAATGCGCATGACCGACGTCATATCCTCAGTCTTTTCTTGCCCCAGATGTCAGAAGACCCTGAAAAGATAAGGCCAAAACCAAAACTCCAAACATACCTGCACCAAAAATACGTACAATATATACAAAATTACCAGAATATAACCTCACCTACACAACCACCCCTAAACACAGAGGGGAAGGAGGGAGGTAAATTGACTGCAGCAATGTGGATCCTCGAACATCTACATTTATGGTAGGTACAAAAGTACAGTTTTGTACCTACCATAAATGTAGATGTCCGAACTGGATAGCATCTGCAGTCATAACAAGTGGGTTGTCCTGTCGCCAGGCAGCCCTGCAGTCGGCCGGATTCCAAAGTCCGGTCCGGCTTCGCTGATGTCGCACTCCACCCGACGTCATCTCTGTTGGTCTTGGTATAAAAGCATCAGCCGACGCCATTTTCCTCAGTGTTTCTTGCCCCAGATGCCAGTAGCCCTCTTGCAGGGTAAAATTTGGATAGATGCCAATGTTTCCAAATAGATAGAGGTAAAGACAACAATAAGCATATATGTACATATATACAAACAAATACACCATAAAGACCCCCAACAGCTAGCTATTAGGAGGGTAAACACCCTAGGAGTACCACAGAGGGGAAGGAGGGAGGTAATCCTGACTGCAGATGCTATCCAGTTCGACATCTACATTTATGGTAGGTACAAAACTGTACTATGTTCTTCATGTATGCATCTGCAGTCATAACAAGTGGGTAGAATACCATAGCCAACTACCTGAGGAGGATAAAGGTAGATTATGGTGTGTTTAGGATCCCTTGCAGTACAGCAGTGGCAAACCCTGCTCGGGATCTGGAATAAAGAGGCAAATTATAATGCTTGGCAAATGTATGCACGGAGGTCCAAGTAGCCGCCTCAATAATGTCTTTGGTTGCCACCCCTCGTAAGAAGGCTGTGGTAGTGGCTGTTGCCCTTGTAGAATGAGGTCTTATGTTCTGTGGAATTGGTTTTCCATGGAAGGAGTAACAGTATCGTATGCAATTTCCTATCCATTTGGAGATTGTCTGTTTGGAAATAGCTTTTCCTTCCCTTCCTGTTGCATAGGCTACAAAAAGTTGGTCAGTCTTTCTGCTATTTTTGTTCTGTCCAAGTAGTAGCGTAGCTGTCTATGTACATCAAGGTATGCAGTATTCTTTCCCTCTGTTTTGTGGGTTGGGAAAGAAGGTAGGTAGGTGGATTGCCTGGTTTAAAGATACTCTGGATACCACCTTAGGCATAAATGTAGGATTAGTCCTCAAGGACACTCTATCTTGGTGGAAGATTAGGAAGGGTTGCACTGCCATTAAGGCCTGTAGTTCTGAAACCCTCCTTGCTGAAGTAATTGCCAGTAGGAAAGCAGTTTTCCATGACAGGTGTTGTATGTCTGCTGTTGCTGCTGGTTCAAAGGGTGCTAGTGTCAACTTTTCTAGCACAAAGTTTAAGTCCCAAGCTGGTAATGGTGGTTTCCTTGGAGGTTTTACATTCTTGATTCCTCTGAGGAACTGCCTGAGCAAAGGGTGCGAAAAACAGGTGGATCAAAGCTGTATTCTGCTGAAATAGCTGATGCATGTATCTTGATGGAGGAGTAGGACAGGCCTGAATGAAGAAGTTCGCCAGATACTCCAGAATGTTAGGCATATCTATGTTTGACACATCTTTTCCTCTTCGGTACTCCAAATGACAAACCTTTTCCATTTTCCAGCATAGTTCTTTCTTGTTGAAGGTCTGCGTGCTTCAAGAATAATGTCTTTAACTCTTTGGGAAAGTTCTGGATTAGCTGCTGCTATGTGATGTTCCATGCAGTCAGTTGCAGCGTTTTAGGTTTGGATGTATGATGCTGTAGTTGTTCTGAGTTAACATCAAAGGCATCAGGGTATTGGCCACATGTTGTTCGAGACATGCTCTTCAGTAGTGGGTACCAGTGTTGTCTTGGCCAGTTTGGGGCTATCAGGATTATCCTTGGACGTTCTTCCTTGATTTTTAGTAGTACCTTGTGTATCAAAGGAAGAGGTGGGAATGCATATGCTGTTAGGCCTTTCCAGTTGAAGGAGAGTGAGTCCACTTTCCATGCTAGTGGGTGGAATGTCCTTGTGCAGAATTTTTTGAGCTGGTGATTGAGAGGTGATGCGAATAGGTCTATCTGTGGCATTCCCCATTTCTTTGAGATGGTCTTGAAGATGTCCGGGTGCAGCTTCCATTCGTGGGCATCCGAAGTGGTTCTGCTTAGTGTGTCTGCTAGAGTATTGTCTTTCCCCGGTACAAATATTGCCTGTAACTGAATGTTGTAGCTGAGTGCCAGGGTCCACAGTTCCAAGGTCATTCTGCATAGGGGTATGAATGAGTGCCTCCCTGTTTGTTGATGTACCACATGACTGTGGTGTTGTCTGTCCTTATCATCAACTGGCCCTCTTTGAGGAATGGTTTGAACTTTTGGATTGCCAGTTTTACTGCCAGCATTTCATTTAGATTGATGTGCAGGTGAAGTTGATCCTGTGTCCACAATCCTTGCACGCATTTGTCCAGCATGTGGGCCCCATCCTAGGTCTGAAGCGTCTGTTGTGATGGTCTGGCTTGGTTGACATCTGCGGAAGGGCAGGCCTGGGTTTGACTGGCATGCCTGAGCCCACCATAGGAACTCCTGTTTTAAGCATGGAATTAGTGGGATTTCTGTTTCTAGACTGTGTCTGTGTTGGGACCATAAATTCTTTAGGTACCACTGTAGTTTCCTCATATGTAGTCTGGCAAATGGGACCAAGATTATGCATGATGCCATGAAGCCCAAGGCCTGTAGAAATTTTCTTGCTGTTAACTTGTTCAGTTTTGTTAGTGCCAAGAAGTAAAGAGGAAGTTCTTTTGTTTTTCTGTAGTCAGGAATGCCATTTGTTGTACTGTGTCCAATTCAGCCCAAGAATGTCCTTGTTTGGGATGGTATCAGCCTTGACTTTTGTAAATTGACTGTGTATCCCAGTCCTTGTAGCAAGTAAATGACCCTTTGTAAATCTGTTGTCAGCTTGCTTTTGTTGTCCCCTTGTAGCAGGCAGTCGTCCAGGTATGGGTAAATTTGAATTCCTGTAGTCTGCAATGGGCGATTACTGATGCCAGGCATTTTGTGAATACTCTGGGCAGTAGATAAGCCAAAGGGCAATGCTGAGAATTGATAGTGCTCTGATCCTGCAAGAAATCTGAGGTATCTTCTGCAGATTGGTCGAATGGGGACGTGCAGGTATGCCTCCTTGAGATCTAGAGTTACCAGCCAAGACTCCTTGCCCAGCATGGGAAGAAGTTGCTGTAGGGTCAGCATTTTGAATTTTGGGACAATGATGTATGTATTTAAGGTGGACAGGTCGAAAATTGGTCTCCAACTTTTTCCTTTCTTGGAACTAGGAATAGTCTGGAGTAGAACCCCTTTCCTTGTTCTGCTGTTGGCACTCTTTCCACAGCTCTCATGTTTGCTAACTCCATTATCTGGCGAGAGCCTCTGTTTTTGATTTGGAGGTAGATTTGGCATTCCTCTTTTGACTGGTAAAGTGTGGAAGTGAAACCGTAACCTTGATCTATGGTTTGTAAAATCCACTTGTCTTTTGTTATGTAGTGCCAGTTCTTTGAAAATAAGGTTAACTTTCCGCCTAGAGGAGCTGCTATTTGTTCCCTGGTAGGCGGATTTAGGATTAAGTCACTGTGGTTGTGCTGATGTAGTGGCAGTGGCTGTGTCTGTGCCTCTGTTGTTACCTTGCCACTGTCGTCCTCTGTAGGCACCTCCTCTGGATTGGTTTCTGCCTCTGGAACGTCTATTCCTGCCCCTTGGAAATTTTGTGGAGTCAGGAAAGGACCAATTTTTGGCAGGCCAGTTCCTGCTAAACCTTGGGGGTTGAACCTGCAAGAAATCTTTAACAGTTTGAACAGATTTTGCCTTTTCTTCCATTTTCTTCATAACCTGCTGGGCAGGTGTACCAAACAAACTTGTCTTGTCCATAGGAGCATCTAGCAACTTAGCTTTAACATGATCCGGTAAAGCTTGTTCCTTTAGCCATGCATGCCTTCTTATCACTGTGCCTGTCATGGCTGATCTAAATGAAGCCTCCAGTGCATCATAGCCACATTTTAAGGAATGGTTGCTAACCTGTTGTATGTTATTTACCATCTCTAATACATATTTCTTATCAAGAGATTCATCAGTAGTTAGTTTTTTAGTTAACTGATCAAGCATAAACTCTTGGTATTGTATCATGTGAAACTGACAGTTTAAAGCTCTAGCTGAGAGAGTAGCTGAAGTGTAGACCTTTTTACCCCATCTGTCTAGTGACCTTGCTTCCCTTTCAGAAGGAATAGGGTTTTTAGCTGTGGTCGCGGCCACTGCCTTGGGACCCTGGGATATAGTTTCTGGGTCTGCAAGTGGGGCCTTGTAAAGGTGGTGATGAGTATCTGGCACCCTGTAAAATCTGTCTGGTTTGGCAGGGGCTGGGGGTAAAGAATCTGGAGCGGAGCAAACATCATTGAAAGCATCATCCACCACAGAGAGAACAGGAGGTATAGCTAAGGGCCTGTGCTGTGGGAGGTGCAGAAAGGTCCTAAGTCTTTTCTGGAGTCTGAAAAATCCTGTTGCTGCCATTGGAACTGTTCTCGCATGGCATGCAAGGTTTCCCCAAAGGAGAATTCTTCTGGTGGGGAAGCAGCTGGAATGGATTCTTCAGCATCAGAATCTTCAAAATTGGAGAAGGGAGCCTCAGGCTGGTCAGTTATGTCTGATTCATCAGCAGAATCATCAGAAGACACTGGCTCAGGGGCTCTGCCCTAGGTCTCTTCTCTGGGGGCTGAGAGGCCCTGTCTGGGTGAGATTGAGATCCTCTAATTAAAGAAATTAAATCTTCTGCCAAAGAAAGCATTTGAGAACTAGAAGAGGGCCTGGATGAGGGGGTTTAACAGGCACTGATTTAGTAGTCTTGGCTGCTTTAGCCCTGGCGAAGGCCTTAATGGACATGGCTGCTGGAGGCCTAGCAGCACGACGTGCTGGGGTAGAGACATCCAAGGGATGGTGTCTGATAAGTCAACCACCGTAGTGGGTAAAATTTCTGAGGTCGATTCAAGAATTGTAGCAGGGGCCTCAGTTGTAAGAATAGGTTCAGCTGTACTTTGAGCAGTTTTCGGTTTCGCCGAAACCGAGACACTCATGTTTGCTTTGCCGTGGTTTCGGCCGAAACCGCGGACCGCAGTGTCGGTCTTTATCTTTGCGTTTTGAAGATTGGGTAGTCGGAGGATCCGACGGCATAATGTACGCAAAATCAGTACCGAAAAACTGTTCTGCAAACTCCGACCGACGCCTAAGCGTTAAATCGGTTGAAAGAGGCACAGGCGAACAGGCTGCTACGTCGTGGGCTGGGCCTAAACAAGGCAGACAGTAAGAGTGGAAATCTTTATGAGGTATTTGTTTCCCACAGGTTAAACAATTGTTAACTTTTTCTGACATCGGCTGAGGCAAGAAAGAGTCCCCAACGGGTACTTAGCTTTAGAAGTCTTGGTAGTATTCGGTAGAAGTAATCTCTGGATCCAACCGACCGGCACTTGCGAACAGCTTCTGCTTGCGCCACGCGGCAAGAAAGACTGAGGAAAATGGCGTCGGCTGATGCTTTTATACCCGAAGACCAACAGAGATGACGTCGGGTGGAGTGCGACATCAGCCGAAGCCGGACCCGGACTTTGGAATCCGGCCGACTGCAGGGCTGCCTGACGACAGGACAACCCACTTGTTATGACTGCAGATGCATCCATGAAGGACATCTGTACTATGTTCTTCATTCCACATTGCTGCAGTCCTAACTATTGGGTAGAATCCCAAAGCAGAGGTAAGGGAGGCTGGCAAATCATAAGGAAGCAGGAACTGACAACATGCCTTGCAAAATAGCTGTGGCAAAACCAGCCCTAGACTTAGAGTAGAGAGGAAGGTGATAATGCTTAGAGAAAGTATGCACTGAACTCCAAGTAGCTGCCTCCAAAATATCCTTAGTTGCCACCCCCCTTAGAAATGCTGTTGAAGTGGCAGTAGCCCTAGTGGAATGAGGCCTAATCCCAGCTGGAATCTCCTTGCCATGATGGGAATAACAAAATGCAATGCAAAACCCAATCCACCTAGAAATAGTTTGTTTTGACACAGGCTTGCCCTGCGAACTCAAAGCAAAAGAAACAAACAACTGCTGAGACTGCCTAAAATCCTTAGTCCTGCTCAAATAATAACGCAATTGCCTATGTACATCTAAAGTGTGCAAAATCTTTTCCCCTTTATTTTGGGGATCTGCATAAAAAGTAGGCAAATGAATAGTTTGGTTTAAAGCCACACTAGAAACCACCTTAGGCATAAAGGAAGGATTAGTACGTAAAGATACCCTGTCCTTATGAAAAATCAAAAAAGGCTCTACCGCCATAAGGGCCTGCAACTCAGAAACCCTTCTTGCAGAAGTAATGGCCAACAAAAAAGCAGTCTTCCATGACAAGTATTTCAATTCAGCAGTAGCCGCAGGCTCAAAAGGTTGTAGAGTAAGTTTCTCCAACACAAAATTGAGATCCCAAGCAGGAGTAGGAGCTCTACGTGGGGGTCTTATATTCTTTGCCCCTCTAAGAAATTGCTTGAACAAAGGATGCGAAAACAATGGTGGGTCACAATCATAGTGAGCTGAAATTGCTGCAGCATGAATCTTAATGGAAGAGAAAGACAAACCTTTGTCCATTAACTCAGTAAGATATTGAAGAGCCACACTCAAATTAGGCTCAGAAATCTCCAAATTGTTTGCTGCACTCCAAAATAAAAATCTCTTCCATTTTTCTGCGTACACTTTCCTTGTACTAGGTCTTCTGGCTTCCATAATCACATTTAAAACTTGTTGAGGAAGTTGAGACCTGCTGTCTTTCAAAACAGAATATGCCAGGCTGTTAGATGAAGAGAGTGAAGCTTGACATTGAGCAGGTGACCGTCCCTCTGAGACAACAGGTGTGGAATCAAGGGTAAAGGCCATGGAGGCTTCCTTACCAGACTCCTCAGTAATGGGTACCAGTGCTGCCGAGGCCAATCTGGAGCTATTAAAATCATCCTTGGCTTGTCTTGTCTGACCTTTAGAAGCACCTTTGGGAGAAGAGGCAGAGGTGGAAAAGCATACACATGAAGATTTTTCCAACTGAAAGAAAGAGCATCCACTTTCCAAGCTGTGTGATGAAACCTCTTTGTGCAAAACTTTGGCAGCTGGTGGTTTAGTGGAGAAGCGAACAGATCTATGTCTGGAGTTCCCCATGACACTGTCAATTTTGAAATACATGAAGATCCAGTTTCCACTCGTGGGGATCCATGATTTGTCTGCTTAACACATCTGCTAAGGAGTTCTGTGCTCCGGCAGAAACCTTGCCTGAAGAGTTAGTTGCAAGCTGAGCGCAGTCTCCCATAAAATCATTGCTTGCCTGCACAATGGGTAAGAATGTGTTCCCCTTGTTTGTTGATGTACCACATGACAGTTGTGTTGTCTGTTAGAATCAACACCTGTCCTGGAAGAAGTAACTCCTTGAAAGCCATTAATGCAAACTGGACTGCTAACATCTCTTTCATGTTGATATGTAGATGCTGTAGTCTGGCAGGCCACTTGTCTTGTATCCACTTTCCATTTAGATGAGCTCCCAAGCAATGTCTGAGGCATCTGTCGTTAGAATCTGACTCGCCTCTGGCCGGGTCACAGAGAGTCCCTTGTTTAGGTGACATTCCTGAGCCCACCACAAAAATTCCTTTTGAATGCAAGGTATTATTTGAATGACAGTGTCCAAATCCTGGCAGTGCTGTGTCCATACATTTTGAGATACCATTGCAGCTTCCTCATATGCAGTTTGGCATTGGGAAGCACCAGAATACAAGATGCCATGAACCCTAAGGCTTGAAGGACTGTCCTTGCAGTCAGCCCGGACTGAAGAGATAGTTGATGGAAGTAACTGGAAAGATTCTTTTGTTTGTCCGGGGTTAAAAAGGCCATCTGGGCTGCTGTATTCAGTCTCACACCCAGAAAGCACATGTCTTGAGAGGGTACTAGACTGGACTTTATTTCGTTCACAGAATACCCTAGGCATCTTAGCACTGCTATGACATATTCCAAATGCTGTAGAAGGTCTTCCTTTTCTTGAGCCAGAATCAGGCAGTCGTCCAAGTAAGGATAGATTTGAATTCCTTTTAGCCTGAAGTAAGCTATCACTGGAGCCAGAACCTTTGTGAATACTCTGGGCAGTAGATAAGCCAAAGGGCAATGCAGAGAACTGATAATGAGAATTTCCAGCTCGAAAACGCAGATACTTCCTGCAACTTAGTCTTATAGGCACATGAAGGTAAGCTTCCTTGAGATCTAAAGTTACCATCCAGTGATCTTTGCCCAGCAGAGGTAAAAGCTGTTGTAACGTCAACATTTTGAACTTGGGAATGTCCAGATAAGTGTTGAGGATAGATAAATCCAAAATTGGTCTCCACGTGTTCCCCTTCTTTGGTACTAGGAACAGGCGAGAATAAAATCCTAGGCCCCTTTCTGGCACAGGAACTGGCTGAATGGCCCCTATTTCGAGCAACAGAGAAATTTGCTTGTGAGCCTCTGTTCTTTGCAGAGGAGGAATGTCTGGCATGCCTTTGAAAGGAGGCAAGGTATGGAAATAAAACCTGTAACCGTGGTGAATGATATCCAGAACCCATCTGTCTTGGGTAATTAAATCCCAATTTTCTTTGAAAAGAGACAGCCTTCCTCCCAAAGGTGCTGCCAGGCGAGAATGTACTGGCAGCTGAAAAGGCAGGTCATTGGGTCTGCTTACGAAAGGACTGACCCCTGCCCTCACCAGAAGTCTGAGCAGGGGAACTCCTGTCCTAGGCCTAAAAGAACCTTGAGCTCTGCCCCTACCACGTCTAGACCTACCCCTAGACTGGGAATCATAAGCAGGATAAGTCCATCCCTTAGTAGGCCAATTTCTACTAAACTTCGGAGGCTGCACCTGCAAAAAATCCTTAACAGTCTGCATAGACTTAGCCTTGTCCTCCATTTTCTTTAAAACTGCTTCCACAGGTGAACCAAACAACACATCAGACTGTAAAGGAGCATCCAAAATCCTTGTTTTAACATGCTCAGCTAAATTCTGATCTCTCAACCAGGCGTGCCTACGAAGAACAGAACCAGTGGCAGCCACCCTCGAGGAGGCCTGCACAGCATCAAAACCACACTGCAAGGAATGTTTACCCACCTATTCAGACACATGAACTAAATCCTGCAACTCTTTACACTCAATACCTTCTGCCAGAGCATCCACCTTAGATTTCAATTGTGAAAGGAGATAATTCTGATATTTTAACATGTGAAACTGACAATTCAACGCCCTCATGGCTAAAGTGGAAGAAGTATACACTTTCTTTCCCCATCTATCCAAAGCCCTTGCCTCTTTATCAGGAGGAACAGGATTTTTAACAACAGAGGCCTTCACACCTTTAGGCCCCTGAGAGACAATTTCCGGGTCTGCCCTAGGACTCTTAAAAAGATACTTATGAGCTTCAGGCACCCTATAGTACCTATCCGGTTTAACTGGGGCAGGAGGCAGAGAATCAGGATTCAGGGAAGCCTCTGCAAAAACATCTTCCACCACATTTAGAACAGGAGGTATAGCTAAAGGCCTATGCTGGGGTAAAAACAAGAATTCCCTAAGCCTCTTTCTGGAATCAGAGAAATCTTGACCTTCCCATTTAAAATGCTCCCTCATGGAATGCAGAGTCTCTGAAAATGAAAAATCCTCAGGAGGAGAAGCTGAAGGAGTAGAATCATCCACATCAGAATCAGAATAAGGAGGATACTCCTGCAAGTCTTCAGCCGAAGACTCAGAAGCCTCCGAACATTGCTCAAAACTCTCAAACTCAGGTTCCACCCTAGGCCTCTTATCAGGAGGGGGCATAGAACCTCTAATCATAGTAATCAAATCCTCTGCCATTTTAAGCATATGTTTCTTAGGTAAAGACCCTGAAGCACTAGGTGAAACCCCCACTGAAGCTAAACTAGGCCTGCCTCTCAAGGAAGCCTTGGAAACAGAAGGGGAGGCTCTAACCACCTTAGGAAGAGAGGGAAGAACAGCCACCTGAGAAGCCCCCTCAGCCTGGCCTACTTCCTGAGAGGATACATCCTGTAACAGTAAAGTCTCTCCCTGAGACTCCAAAGAAACTCCTGGCAGAACCTCCGGCTCCACTGAGCCTTCTAAAGAACCGACGTCTGGGACTGTCGGTTCTTCCACTCTAGGCTTTGCTGCTTTGTCCTTGCGCTTTTGGCGAAGCGGCGCCGGAGCATCCGGCGGCATTTTATAATTACAACGCTTCCCAAAACTAACCTGGCACAGTCTAACCTTCTCTTAATAGTGCGTTTGTTAAATCTAGCACAAGAGCGGCATCCAACAACGCCGTGCTCAGGCCCTAAACAAGGTATACACAAAGTATGGTAATCCCTATGAGGTATCTGTTTCCCACAAGAAATACAGTTATTCACTTTTCTGACATCCGTTAAATACTGAGGCAAGAAAAAACCAAAATATTCCCCAACGGGGTACTTAGCCAACTTTGATTCGGTCTGAAACTCTGACTTCAGAAACTTTCAGAACGCCAACCTGCACTCGCAAAATTGCTTCTGCATCGGACCATGCGGCAAAAAAGACAGAGGATATGACGTCGGTCATGCGCATTAGTACCCTGACGTACTGACGTCAGTCTAATGCGCCCTGACCGACGTCAGCCATATACTTTGGTATTCGGGCCGACTGGACAGCGGACTACCCAATAGTTAGGACTGCAGCAATGTGGAATGAAGAACATTCCTAATTTTCTAGGAAGACACAAACAAGATAACAAGGTCCCCATAATAACAAGCAATATTAGCTCCCTAGTTGTACCAAGTCCCTTGGGGATTGCTCCAGCTGTGGTCCTCGATAAAGGTTTAGGACATCTCACAAGGGGCTTGTCTCCTGGTTCACCCATCTTACAAAATTATCACAAAGGGAAACCAGATTTGGCATGTGGATGTGGAAGACCATATTTTAAAAGAGGTTTTAGGTCACCCTCCAGAAAGGGCTCTTCTTAGGAACCAAGGAGTCTCTCCAAAGATCTTGGTACAAAAGCCGACTCTTACTCTTCAAAAGGGGCCTCAGAAGCTCTTTCTCCCTCTCTCTTCTGAAGACAGACCAAGTGTTCTACATTTGCATTCTCCTTGTTTCAAGGGGGGCAGAATAGTTCTTTTTGAGTCCGCACCTCAGTAACTTCAACAAACATATCCAGTACATTTACAGATGTGGACTCTTATTCACACTTCATATTATAGCTCTAATCAAAAGTATTCATCAGGTCATTCTGCAGTAGAGTCGGAGAAGGTTTCATTTATCATCTTACTTGCTTTAGGCAAGCAAAAAAGCTTAATTTAGTTTTGTAAGAATCTTGTAAATGTCACAGTCAAGCTCAATTGAGCAAGTAGTATTCTGGGTAAAATTTTTTTTTTAATCTTTCTGTGTGAGAGTTCTGCCTTTTGAGCTAAGTACCACGTATCAACTAGTTTCTTGTTACAAGCCACGATGGTAAACATTGTACCATGTTTTTGCAAATGAAATATTGTATTATTTTGTGTAGAAATGTGACAGTATGCATAGTTGGATATAACAGGACAGACTTAAAACCACGTTGTTAATATACAAGGAATTTTGGGGGACTCAACCCCCCCCTCCCCCGGTGCAAAAAAAGCACTTAAGTTGGACTACCTCATTACTTTTCATGCAACAGACAGCCTTCAAGGTATTAGAACTGTGGAACTGTAATGAACAATCATGTTTTAATCATTCACTGCAGACATTTGTGGGAGTTTTTGTAAAGTCATTCTGCAGTACAAGAATTCTAAAACAATACCACCTAGAAAATGCAGACATGTTTTGGGTAAATGAAATACATAAGCCATTTTGTTACAACTTCTGGGTGAAGGTGTCCTTCAAAGATGCAAGCACATGAAAAATATTTAAAGGTGTACATCTTCAATGAGCGGAATACTTGATAACATCCTCTGCTGTTTTATAAACGATTTGTGGATGACATATTTCTGTTATGTGAAAGAGATGAGAGACAATTGAGGTTATTTGTCAATCTGAAGACTACCACCCATTTCTTACATTTTGAAGTTCATAGTGCCTACGACAGGATAAATTTCCTCAATATAACCATTTTAAGGGAGGGGACTGGTAATATAGATACAAAGGTATACTGTAAACCCTGTTGGAGAAATCACCTCTTACATCACAACAGTATGTGCCCTACGTATGTTTTTCCACAGGTTATCAAGAGTCAATTTCTAAGGAGTTCAACATTGAACACTAATAACAGAGATCAAGCCATTGAAATATCAAGAATGAAGAAGCATCTATGTAAAAGGGGCTATAAGTCAGAGGAAATAGAGAAAGGGGAAACAGCAGTAAAGCAAATGAGTCTGACTAGAAGAAAAACATATTTTCAATGTGATGTAAGAAGGAATGAAGAAGCACTGAATCAGGAAAAGGAAGTATTTGAAAGCATAAGATGCACACTCACATACAGTCAAGACATTCGACAAATATGTGATATAATTAAAGGAAACTGGAAAATACAGACAGCAGATGCAATGCTAAGACAGCTAGTAGGAGACACCCCAAGGTTCAGTTTTAAGAACAGACCCAATTTGAAACAACTTTTACGTGGTGAAAAGAGATTCTCTAATAGATCAAACAATACGAGACTAGGTACTTTTAAGTACGGTAGAGGTAAAACGTGTCCATATATTAATACAAACAATACATTTATACATCCCATAACTAGGAAGGAATATCATCTGCACACTTTTGCAAACTGTAATACCAAAAATGTGGTTTATATAGCTACCTCCCATAACTGTTCCTAATTTTATGTTGGAAAAACTAACTATCCATTTAAAACCAGGATTTTGAGACATACAAGTGCCATTAAACAAAGTTGGTACAAATGCACTGTCACAGCATATTATGCGGTTTCCAGGGCATACTTTTTCCTTCATGATGATAGAAGTTGTTATAGACAGTCCTAGAAGAGGTGATTTGTAGAATATCACAGAATTTAAAGAGCTTCAATGGATTGCGGATATGAAAGCTGATTGTGAACCAGGTTTAAATGGGGTTGTACCTTTAAAACTGGCACTTAAGAGGTGTTGGCTCAGGAGATGATTCTGATTGGTTAACCCCCCCCCTTTTAAAGCTTTGCCATAACAGGATGATTTTAAAGATCTGAAGATGGACTTCTGAAAGCGCTTATCGATTTATCTTCGTTTTAATATTTGTCTATAAAATACCTCCGCCCTGTGGATTTTAGTTTGTTTTATTTAAAAATATGGAAAAGGAATCTGTAGTTAGAAGTCTAAAATATAACTAGGCTAGATAAACACAACAGTAAACTCACTGCAAAAATGTGCAGATGAAAAATCTCATTCCTGGGGTATGCATCCGTTAAAACAATTTGAAGAGTCATCAGTTACACAGTCGGAATCATCAGCTGATGGCGGTCTTGTGTTATCTTCTGCAAGCCCCCTACCTTATGACCAGCCTGTGCCTCAAGAAGCTGATAATTCTTCTCTGAGAGACGGAGTGGAGGTAAATATGGCAGAAACAAATACTATTTCCCCAAGTTACTGTCAGCATTTCTAATAATTTCTCTGGATCAGTTTATAAGACTAGATTCCATCAACAATGACATTCAGTACCTTACTGTAACACCATCCAATCAATAGTTTTATTTTATTTTACATTTGTTAACCGGGAAAGTCCGTCTGGACACAAGTCCTTTTTCAGCAGAGGCCCGGGGAGAAAAGCTTCACATGAAAAATCAGCTAATACAACAAAGGTACAATTAAAATATAATAAGACAGAGTAGAACACAGTTAAATATGCAGTTTGAGACACATGGTTGATTGAACATAATACAATATAACCTCTGTGTTTAAATATACATTTAGTAAAATTGAGTCCAATACAGTATCAACATTAGCAACAAGTAAGTTAGTCTAGAGCCATACATGGACATATCCAGTTTTTGGATAGGTGTTTTTTTAGTTAATGTTAATGAAAATAGCTAATAAAGGGAAAATATAGAATTACTGCTAAGTATGTGGGAAAATTAATAAAAGATTTCCTAATACAAGTTCTCCACCAAAAACTAATACTTTAAAAAAGATTAAGCAAATTATTATCCAGTTCCTGATTGTCATAGACGGGGAGGAATATCAATGGACACCACCTGCCAAACGAGAGAGACAGAGTAAGAAATAGATTCTGACTCTTCCACTGACTGATATACCTCCTTCACAATACATCCATTGTGAAAAGTACCAAATCCAGCTACAACTAGAGATGGCCAGGCTGAACAGTACTGCACCGCTGGCATGTAGTGGATTTTCAAACCACTGTAGATTTTTTTCCCTCCTATTCAGACACATTCAACTAAATATTCAAAGATCTTGGAAGGTCATGTACAACTACAAAACCTGAGTACTGAAGAACTGACAGCAGTATTATAAGGCTCTACACTCCCTGAAATTTTAAAGAAAAATATGGGAAAACTCGAACATAGGCGACAATACTCCAAAACACAAAGATGATGGATTTCTGCTTGTTAGGAAAAGCTTGTAAAAATCCATTACCACATCATGGCTCAAAGCCCCCAACTGGTTAAGAATTAAAGCTACTGTCTTCTTCTTCTTTCGGCTTTTCCCGGTTAGGGGTCTCCACAGCAGATCATCTCTCCGCTCATGATTGGCAGTGGAGTTTTACGGTGTCAAGTTGCCAGCCCTGTGCCCAACCTTCCTCAGAAGGCACACACACACGTAGGGCCAACTTAGAGTGTCCAATCCACCTACTGCATGTCTTTGGGATGTGGGAGGAAACCGGAGCACCCGGAGGAAACCAACACAACCACAGGGAGGACATGCAAACTCTGCACAGAAGGCACCCCAGCCGGGAATCGAACCGGAGAGCCTCTTGCTGTGAGGCAGCAACACTAACCGCTGCACCACCGTGGCCGCCCCAAGAATTAAAGCTACTGTACAAAAGGAAAATGAATCTATTGATGCAAATTTGCTACGCATGATAAATGCATTTGAAACCTTCTCTGGACATCCAGAACCTACAGAAGGTATGTCAGCCAGGGGGTTGTCAACAACATTTGCAGTGGTTTATTACCTCCCATACAAGAGCAAATTAAAAAAAAAAGTTTGTTTAAACTAGCCATGTTTTGGCATTCATGAAACTGTAAATCAAGCACAATATGTGGCAGACAATAAACTTAGGGAAGAAAAGGAACAAAATTGTCAGACACAGTCAGAAGGAACAATGGAAACTACTCCCCCACAAAAGACCTCAAAACTAAAACTGCTTTAATTCAAACTAGCTTATGGATACCCCTCACCCTTGTCCAAGAGGCCTACATTCCTTGAACAGAGATAAGCACACCAAAGCGCCATTAAACCATCTACATTACATTACATCTGACATGTAGGTTTGGTTTTAGGAATAGAAAGCCCACTTAGAAGTTGGAGTAACTGTTCACCATTCGACAGCCAACAACAAAGGTCTGACGCCACATGACCAGAAGATCCCTAAGCCCAATACAACTCTGTAACCACTGAAATCTCAACCATTTCAACTATCATAACTCTCAAACTTTAAGTATTAAAAATGCCATCATTTAGAAATCATGGCAGGGGATCAAAAACAAAAGCAGCTTTCTTGTTTTAAAACTGAATATCTTCAGATATTAGCAGTTACCACACACACACACACACACACACACACACACACACATATATATATATATATATATATATATATATATAAAGCAACAAGGAATCCTTGTAGTCCACTGTCTCGTGTCCATTTTTAAAGCAAGCAAACAGCACATAAATCAAAGCCATCAAACCACAAAATCCCAGCTGGGTCCAAAAGTGGAACCGTACTACATGCTAACCAAGACTGTCAAGACTGCATGATTTGCTTGGCAAGAACAAGACACTGTGAAGTGCCATGCTCTGCACCTATAAATGCAGTTCTCCAAGGTAGGCCTGGAGACAAATTATCCCAGTTTACTGTCACCGTCAAGGCCTGCAACTATGACAATGTTAACTACAGGCATGTTATTAGAAAGTCTTTCAGCACAGCCACCAACAACCAGCCACAGAAGTACAAGAACACATGGAGATCCATTTGTAATGCCCCAGCCACTATGGCCAATATCCTGGTGAGAACTATCTATGTTATGCTGAGAAAATCTGAAATGACAACACCCTGCATTACAAATGATGCCCACACCCTTCTCCTGTGCAAACATCAGATAGCCATGTACCCAAAAGGATACAACGGCACCCAACAATATAATGCAATCATATTATGGAAACGTGTACATGGCTCTTGAACACTGCTATCTGAAACATGATTAACCACATCTACTGTCAGAAGCCAAAAAGATCAGGATAGGACAGAAATAATCCATTTCCTTCAGAACTCAATTGAGGCATTGTAGAACCCTTGCTCTCATTTTAAATGAGAGACCGCGTCTCTGAACCCGTTCATCAACAGCTCTGCAAGGGTAGTTTGGCATCCTAATAAGAGCTTTTTTCTGAGATAGAAATAAGGAGCAATAAGTCACAGTCAACAATGTGAAAAACCCACAAGTCATTTGCAACATCTCTACAATTTAAGGCAAAATCAGAGAAACTTTCTCCCATACACAGCCCCAGAACATAATCAGTAACGCTGCTACTGTGCTGGTGAGGTCACACTGTCTTGGGACAAGGCCAGCACTGGACAGGCAAGACCATCTCACACTTCAAAACCTTCCCTGGTTTGTGAGAAGGCTTAACTTTTTCTGTGGTTGAATGAGCCTAACAAATAAAGATATTGGGTTGGGGAAAGAGCTACAGGGAGCTCCTTAATGGTCAGCTACAGTGCTGACAGCATCTTGCTCTTCAAAATGTCATCCACCAAGTCCTGAGGAGGCTGGATGATGAAATGATCTCCCCCAAAACAGGCTCTAAACATGAATTTCTAAGCTCCTTTTATAAAGGACAACCTGTGTCAAGGCATTTTAAGTAGGGACATGTCTAAGCCTAAAGCTTTAGCTACATCAGCACAGTCAAAACTACATTAGGTTACCCAGAAACTTACTCTTCTAGCTACAGAGAGAATTTACAGACTCTTGACACCAACATCCTACATGCACAGTCATAAGAAATTTTAACACTCCTTTTCCATTTTCACATTATACTGGACATTCTAATACAATCCTGTTTTATTGACTAGTGCTTTGATCTATTCCACCTAAAGTTATACTGAGAAAAATTTAACAGAATAGTTGCAGCATTTGTAATTGCACTTAACCTCCTGCAATGACTTCTGGCAGATAATTTGCATCTGCTTCAATTTCCACTTATAAAACCATACCTCCAAGGACCATCTAAACCAAGACTGTGATAATAATCACAGTATCAGTCCTGCTTATTCTACTTGTTGTGACATTAGAAGAAATGTTTAAATCCATCATCATTTGCCTTTACATACTTTAATTATTCTGGTGAAAATACCTCCGCCTCAAGCATGAGCATTCCTATTCGTGTAGAACTCTTATTGCCATTCAGTCAGTATTAATAAAACACATGAAATAATGTCTGCCACCTCAATCTAAAGGCTGACTTAACTAAATAAAAGAACAATGCTTTAACACTACAGTGTGGACAAATTGTCATTTAATATATTAAACAAAGCTCCTCCATATGTAGCCATTTTAAACAGAAGAGAATCACCTACTTCAGTCATAAGCCACATTACGTAACATAAAAAAACCTACACTCCGCTTACTGAATCTGATAACTCTGTTGGGCACGGATTTTGCTTTTCTTGCTACCACATAACCACCAAACTCATTACTTAAAGATCAAGTACAATGTTATTATACCTCTGTACGTTGATAAAAGCATAAACAGTACTTATTTTTTTGAATAATTGTTTGCTAGAGTTTTATTTTCAGCAACCAAATAAGCCCTTGAACTACACACACTATTTAAAACCATATTGAGCGTCCCACAATACTCTGATAAAAAGTGACTATTACATTGCCAGTATTAAGTTCTGTGGTTCAAAACTCTTCCACAATGAAGCTTCTTCAGTATCCCAAGGAAGTTAGTCATCGCCCAGCCCATTCCCCTGCAATCAGTCTGCATTAGTTTCATCACCACCTTATCTAAATTTAGGTCATGTCTACTACTCCTTGACAGTGAGTCCTGTACATCTATCTTAACACATATTCCAGTTAAAACCACTCATCCCACTATGTACATTCAGGTAGAATTTCTCTTCTGAACTCCTCAGGAAACTATTTCGGATGTCTTCAAATTATGACACTACCATCCAAGAGTAATACAAACCCTTTAATCACACAAGCTACACTTTAAGCGTGTTCAACATTCTTAAAAAACTGCAACTCTTATGTAGCAGTAACAGTCCAACCTAATCCTATTCATTACTTTACAATAATCCACACCTCACATGGTCTCTCTATTCCATATTTTCCCCTGCAAAGACTGTGCAATATTATAATAAAACTGTGTCGCATGTCCTCACAAGGCCTTAAAATTTGCTATTTTGTAGACATGTACTTCTGTTACGTTTAGATATGACTAAAGAAAGAAATTGATCAATATATTGTTGAATACCTCTTTGTCCAAGCCCCCTTCATGCCTCACACAGCATATTAAACTTAGAAAAACCTCCTTTCAATATTTATACCTCAATTCAAAAACTACAGTATAGGTTATAAACAGACAAACCAACTTAAGTCCTTGATTATAATATCTGCTTTCTGGAAGTGAACCAGTTGCATCATTTGCTATACCAAATTATTCCTTACTTATTATCCTTCGATATTCATGAAGATCTGTTTACACATTGGCTGATTAGGTGCACCTTTAATGCACTCTTATGGATTTTCCTGTAAACTGATTTTGGAAAACCCTCTCTTCTAGCACTATATACTGAGTAGTAATGAAAGTACAGTTGTGTACACTTTCCATAAATGTAGATGTTCGAATGTATTCGCTGTTGCAGTCATTACATTTGGGTAATCTGCTGGCAGGTTGCCCTCAGTCGGCCTGAATAACAAAGTCTTGGGTCCTGCGTCGGTTGCTGCCTCCTCTTCCATGACGTCAGGTCGTCAGGGGTATAAAACATGCAGCCAATGCCATTTTCATCAGTTTTTCTTGCCCCAGATGTCAGGTGCCCCCCAAATGGGGAGCAAATATATATATATATAAATAAACTGTAAATATATAAATGCACTTTTAGAAACATAAACTTTACCTTCAACTGAAAGCAAATACACCACAAAGGCTTTCGAGTATAGTGAAGGAAAGAAAAGGTATAGAATGGGGGATGGCAGGTAGGTAACCCGGACTGCAACAGTGAATACACTTGAACATCTACATTTATGGTAAGTGTACACATCTATACTATGTTCTTCGTGTTTCACTGTTGCAGTCATTACATTTGGGTAGAATCCCAAAGCTATGGATGGGAGGATGGAACTAAACAGCATTAGGAGCGGCTATAAGGCCCTGAGGGACTGCAGTGGCAAAGCCTGCCCTGGATTTAGAGAAGAGAGGTAAATGATAATGCTTTGTGAAGGTATGAACAGAGATCCAGGTAGCAGCTTTTAGAATGTCTTTGGTTGGGACCCCACTGAGAAAAGCTGCTGAAGTAGAGCCAGCCCTGGTGGAATGTGATCTGATCCCCTTGGGCATCGGTTTACCATGGTGCAAATAGCAGAAACGAATGCAGTGGCTTATCCACTTAGAAATAGTCTGCTTTGATATAGCCTTCCCCTCTGATCCTGCAGCAAATGCTACCAGTAGTTGCTCAGACTTTCTTAGAGATTTGGTCCTGTTTAAGTAGAATCTTAGCTGTCTGTGTACATCCAATGAATGTAGAATCTGCTCCCCCTTGTTCTGTGGATCTGGATAAAATGTTGGCAGGTGAATGGTCTGGTTAAGAGCCACACTGGATACCACCTTAGGCATAAAAGAAGGACTGGTCTGGAGGGCCACCCTGTTCAGGTAAAAAATAATGAAAGGCTCCAGTGCCATGAGAGCCTGTAGTTCTGAAACCCTTCTTGCTGAAGTGACTGCCAAAAGAAAAGCTGTCTTCCAAGATAGAAATTTTATATCCGCAGTAGCTGCTGGTTCAAAAGGAGGCAGGGTGAGTTTTTGCAGCACAAAATTGAGGTCCCATGCAGGAGTTGGTGCTCTCCTGGGAGGCCTTAAATTTTTGGCCCCTCTGAGATGCTGTTTAAGCAGTGGATGAGAAAAGAGGGGAGGCTCTGTGTTGTAATCAGCAGAGATGGCAGAGGCATGGATTTTTATTGAAGAAAAAGATAGGCCCTTGTCAAGCATCTCAGTTAAGTATTGTAAAATCTGAGGAGTATTGGGCTTTGCTGTGTCTTTTCCTTGTGCTTGGTTCCAAGCACAGACTCTCTTCCATTTATAAGCATAAGATTTTCTAGTACTAGGCCTTCTGGCTTCCAAAATGATATCCATCACAGGTTTACTGAGAGATGTGGTTTGAATAATTGGTTGATTAGCCATGATGCAAGACTCAGAGTTTGGAGCTGAGTGTGCAGAATTTGATAGTTCTCCTGAGACAGTAGGTGAGGTGTTTGAGGCAAGTACCACGGAGGAAGGTGTGACATATTCCTTAGAACCAGGTACCAGTGCTGGCAAGGCCAGTCTGGAGCAATTAGGATCATTTTTGTTTTTTCCTGTCTGACTTTTAGTAAGACCTTGGGAGAGTAGAGGCAGAGGGGGAACGGCATAGACTAACAGATTTTTCCATCTGAAGGATAGAGCATCCACTTTCCATGTTTTTTTGTGATGAGTTCTTGTGCAGAATTTGTCCAACTGATTTGGTTTGGGCTCCATTTGCCCTGAATGCATCTCCCTGCCAGGTGGGCCCCCCAAGCATAGTCTGATGCATCTGTAGTTAGGGTTTGGGTGGCAGGGGGTACAGTGAATGACAGTCCCTTGTTTTGGTGACATGTCTCTGCCCACCACAGAAACTCCTGTTGTAGGCAGGGAATGACAGGAATCATTGTTTCCAGGTTGTGACAATGTTGACTCCGTAAACCTATTAGGTTCCATTGAAGTTTCCTCATATGCAGTCTCGCATATGGAATTAGTAGAATGCAGGATGCCATGAACCCCAAAAGCCTGCAGAATTTGTCTTGCAGATAACTGGATTTTTGTTGCCATTTGAAGTATGTTGTCAACTGCCTTTGTTTGTCTGGCGTGAGGTAAGCCATCTGAGCAGTTGTATTCAAGCTTGCACCCAGGAATGCAATTATTTGAGAGGGTACCAGTTGTGATTTTTTTTCATTTATGGTGTACCCTAGGCATGCTAGAAGCCTTTTTACAAACGCCAGATGTTGAAGAAGAGTGACCTTGTCCTCTGCTTGAATGAGACAATCGTCCAGATAAGGATAAATTTGAATGTTTCTTTATCTGCAGAATGCAATTACTGGTGCCAGGCACTTCGTAAACACCCTGGGAGCAGTAGATAAGCCAAAGGGCAGTGCAGAGAATTGGTAATGCAAAAAATCTGCTTTGAAGCAGGGGCATCTTCTGCATGATTCCCTTACTGGGTTATGCAGGTATGCCTCTTTTAAGTCCAGAGTTACTAACCAAGCATTCTTGCCTAGCATAGGCAGTAGCTGTTGTAAAGTCAGCATTTTGAATTTTAGAATGTCCAGGAACGTATTCAGAATCGATAAGTCCAGTATTGGATGCCATGAATTGTCTTTTCTAGGTACCAGGAAAAGTCTTGAATAAAATCCTTGTCCTTTTTCCTTTTCTGGTACCGGGTGAATAGCCCCCCATATCCATGAGGGATGTGACTTGTTTCTGGACCTCTGCCCACTGGTTTTGTGGCAGATCCAGCCATCTGTTTGGAATTGGCAAAGTATAGAAATGAAATCTGTACCCCTGGGATACTATGTTTAATACCCACTTGTCCTGGGTAATTAACTGCCAATTTTGAGCATGCAAGTGCTAATTTTCCCTCCAAGGGAGCTGCCAAAAAATAAGTGCTTGGAGATGGTAGAGGAAAGTCATCGAGTCTGCTTACTGTAGGGTTGTGCTTTGTTTCCTCCTGATTTGGAGGTAGAGGCACCCCATTGCTTTGACATGTAAGAACCCTGTGATTGATATCTGGAGCTTTTTGAGCGCCTGGGTTTGCCTTGAGTGGCTCTGTTGGACACAGGAAAGGACCAATGTTTAGTAGGCCAGTGCCTACTGAACCTGGGTGGCTGCACTTGCAAGAAATCTTTTACAGTTTGCATAGATTTAGCTTTGTTTTCCATTTTCTTTAAAACCTCTTCTGCCTTATTACCAAACAGAGTATCATGCTGCAAAGGGGCATCCAACAATTTAGCTTTAACATGATCAGGCAGAGTTTGCTCCTTGAGCCAGGCATGCCTTCTAATCACAGATCCAGTAACGGTGGCCCTACAAGAGGCCTCCAAGAAATCAAAACCACATTGCAAAGTATGATTTCAAACCTGTTCTGCTGAATGCAATAAATCCTGTAACTCTATTTTCCACACAATCAGAAATCAACATAATTTTCTGTTTCAGTAAGCCCATAACATGTTGTTGATATTTAAGCATATGAAACTGGCAGTTTAAAGCCCTGATTGCCAAGGTTGCAGACTTATAAACCTTCTTACCCCATCTATCCAGTGCCCTGGAATCTCTATCAGAAGGGGTAGGATTTTTGGCAGAAGAAGCCTTAACACCCTTGGGACCCTGAGAAATAGTCTCAGGATCAGCAGCTGGATTTTTAAAAAGAAATTTGTGGGCGTCAGGAACCCTGTAATATCTGTCTGGCTTACTAGGAGCCGGAGGCAGGTAATCAGGAGCCATGCTCGATTCCGAGAACACATCATCAACAATGTCTAATACAGGAGGTATAGCCAAAGGCCTATGCTGAGGAAGAAAAAGGAAATCCCTAATCCTCATTTTTGATTCAGAGAAGTCCTGACTCTCCCAGTGAAAATGTTCCCTTAAAGTATGCAAAGTCTCTCCTAAAGAGTAATGCTCAGGAGGAGATGCAGATGGGATGGATTCCTCTGCATCAGAATCCTCATAGGGTGGAATAGAAAATTCCTGATCAGAAGAGGAATCAGAAGAAATGGAAACCTGATCTGAAAATTCATAATCAGTGCCTTGCCTAGGCCTCTTAGCAGGGGGGGGGGCCCTGATCAAGGTAATTCAATCCTCAGCCATCTGTTTTTTAGGCATTGGGGCCTGAGCACGTGGCTCATGCGCCGGTGTTTTAGACACAGAAGTTGTTTTTGACCTTGGTTTTGTTGCTGGCGTCGGTTTAATGTAAAAATGTTGAGGCCTAAAAACACCCTCAGAAGCTGGTGCCTTCTCAGCGGCTCCGGACCCATCCAAGGGAGAGACATCCGTGGGCTCAATACTTTGCAAATCTCTCGGCATACCGGACTCCAAATGGCTTTTGGTAGAGGCCTGCGACTCAAAAGTAGCAGGCATCAGGGGCTGCAAAAGTATCTCACTGAGTACCAGTGACTGGCTTAGGAGAAGCTTCGTAGGTTTTGGACCTCCACGGTCTGTCTCTGTCTTTTTCCTTGCATTTTTTGTGAACTTCGGTAGTCGGACTGCTAACCGGCGACATTTCACGGTAGTTAAATCTTGATCCAAAATATTTAGAAGCAAAAATATACAGACGCTTAATAGTGCATTGGTTAAATTTAGCACAAAACCGACAGCAAAGCATGTTGTGATCAGGGCCTAGGTAAAGAATACAGTACAAATGAAAATCCTTATGAGGTATTTGCTTCCACACATAATATAATTATTAACTTTGACTGACACCAGTAAGGAGCAAGAAAAAGTTTCCCCAACGGGGTACTTAGCTTTAGTTGAAGACTTCGGTTCTGAAACTCAAAAGCGAAAAATTTCAGGAGTCAGCCGACCGGCACTTGCGAACTGCTTCTGCTTCGGGCACCGCACGGCAAGAAAGACTGATCTAATGGCGTCTGCTGCATGTTTTATACCCCTGACGTCATGGAAGAAGGGACAGCAACTGACGCAGGACCCAAGACTTTGTTAATCAGGCCGACTGAGGGCTGCCTGCAAGCAGATAACCCTAATGTAATGACTGCAACAGTGAAACACGAAGAACATCCAGGACTGCAACAGTGAATACAGTTGAACATCTACATTTTTGACAACTGTACACAACTGTACTATGTTCTTCGTGTTTCACTGTTGCAGTCATTGCATTTGGGTTGATTCCCAAAGCTAAGGAAGGGAGGAGGAAGTTAGAGAGCATTAGGGCCAGCTATTAAGCCCTGCAAGACTGCAGTGGCAAAACCAGCTCTGGATTTAGAAAAAATAGGCATGTGGTAATGCTTGGTGAAGGTACATACAGAGCTCCAGGTAGCAGCTTCTAGGATGTCCCTGGTAGAGACTCCTCTGAGAAAGGCTGGAGAGGTAGATGCAGCCCTGGTGGAATGTGGTCTTATCCCCTGTGGGGTAGGTTTTCCATGGTGCTTATAGCAGAAATTAATGTAATGGGCTATCCGTTTAGAAATAGTTTGCTTTGAAATGGCCTTGCCTTCTGCCCCTGCAGCAAAGCCAAGTAGCAGCTGTTCATATTTTCTGAGAGGCTTAGCCCTATCCAAATAAAATCTAAGCTGTCTGTGCATGTCCAAAGAGTGCAGTATTCGTTCTTCTTTGTTTTGTGGATTAGGGAAAAAGGTAGGCAAATTAATGGACTGATTTAGGGCCACACTAGACACCACCTTGGGCATAAAGGAAGGATTGGTCCTGAAGGAAACCCTGTCTGCATGGAAGATAATGAAGGGCTCCACTGCCATGACGGCCTGTAATTCAGACACTCTTC
The DNA here is from genome assembly GCF_019279795.1 of Protopterus annectens. NCBI lineage: Eukaryota > Metazoa > Chordata > Ceratodontiformes > Protopteridae > Protopterus > Protopterus annectens. The sequence goes on along the minus strand of NC_056735.1, from coordinate 765,641,586 downwards.
TTGCTGAAGTGATGGCTAGAAGGAAGGCTGTTTTCCAAGAAAGGAATTTCAACTCTGCAGCTGGTTCAAATGAAGGGAGAGTGAGTTTTTCCAATACAAAGTTGAGGTCCCAGACTGGAGTAGGGGCTCGCCTGGAGGGGTCCTAAATTTTTGGCCCCTCTGAGGAACTGCTGTAGCAGAGGGTGAGAGAAGAGGGGCGGTTCAGTATTATACTGTGCTGAAATGGCAGAGGAATGAATTTTAATAGACGAGAAGGATAGGCCCTTGTGGAGCATTTCTGTTAAATACTGAAGATAATGCAGTAAGCTGGGCACAGTTGTGTCCATTCCCTGAGTCTGGCTGCAGGAACAGTACCTTTTGCACTTTTCAGCATAGGATTTTCTAGTACTAGGCCTCCTTGCCTCCAGAAAGACATCTAGCACCTGCTTACTGAGGGATGCTATTGGAGAGCTCCAGGAATTAGCCAGGCTGCAAGGTTCAGGGTTTGAAGCTGAGGGTGCAGAATCTGGTCCGCCTGCTGGGACAGCAGGGAAGGTGTCTGAGGTAGGTGCTATGGTTTCAGCAGTGTCATACTGCGCAAGATGGGGTACCAGTGCTGGCGTGGCCAGTATGGTGCAATCAGTATTGTCCTCTGCTTGTCCTGTTTGATCTTTAGTAGAACTTTCAAGAGGAGAGGCAGAGGGGGAAAGGCATAAACTGAGAAGCTTTCCCAAGTAAAGGACAGGGCATCCACTTTCCAACCTTGATTGTGGGAAGTCCTTGTGCAGAATTTGTCCAATTGGTAGTTCTGAGGGGAGGAAAACAGGATTATCTCTGGAGTCCCCCATTTGTTCCTCAATAGGTTGAATATTTTTGGTAAAACACCAACAAAGCTTTCAGGTTTAACAACCCTTTTTCAATGCATAACCATTTTCCATTCATGTGGGTCCATGAGATTTCTGCTTAGGTTGTCTGCCAGTAAATTTAGTTTGCCTAGCAGGAATTGAGCTTGTATGTGCACTTGGTAGATCAAGGCTGTGTTCCACAGAGCCATGGCTAGTCTGCAAAGAGGGTATGAATGCATTCCCCCCTGTTTGTTTATGTACCACATAACTGTGGTGTTGTCTATCTTTACTAATAATTGTCCTGGTAGAATGTGGTCTTTGAAGGCTGTCAGGGAATTCTGTACAGCTAACATCTCTTTTTGGTTGACATGCAGGTGCATCTGTCTCGGGTTCCATTTGCCCTGAATGCATTGCCCTGCCAAGTGAGCCCCCCCATGCATAGTCTGATGCGTCTGTTGTTAGGGTTTGGCCAGCAGGGGGTAGTGCGAATGGTAGTCCCTTGTTTTGGTGGCAGGCCTCTGCCCACCAAATGAACTCTGGGCGTAGGCAAGGTATGACAGGAATCATTGCTTCTAGATCCTGAGAATGTTGACACCATAGGCTTTTTAGATACCATTGTAGTTTCCTCAAGTGCAGTCTTTCATATGGACATAGGAGAATGCAGGAGACCATGAACCCCAAGGCTTGTAGTATTTGCCTTGCAGATAGCAGGGTTTTTGTGGCCACTTCTTTGAAGTAGGTTGTTAAATAAACTTGTTTCTCTGGCATGAGGAAAGCCATCTGAGAAGTTTTATTCAAGCTTGCTCCCAGGAATATAATTTGTTGACAGGGTACCAAGTGTGATTTCTTTTCGTTTATGGTGTAACCCAGACAAGTTAGCACCCTTTGTAAAAAGGCCAGATCATTCAAAAGTATGTCCTGGCTTTCTGCCTGAATTAGGCAATCATCCAGGTATGGGTATATTTGAATATTTCATTGCCTGCAAAATGCAATGACTGGAGCTAGGCACTTTGTGAATACCCTGGGCGCACTAGATAAGCCAAAGGGCAGTGCAGAGAACGGACAGTGCGTGTAGCCTGCTTTGAAGCGTAGGTAGGTAGGTATCTTCTGCAAGATTCCCTGATTGGGATGTACAGGTATGCTTCCTTTAAATCTAGTGTTGCCAACCAGGCATCTTTGCCTAGCACAGGGAGCAACTGGTGAAGAGTCAGCATCTTGAATTTTGGAATCACCAAAAAGGTGTTTAGAGTAGACGGGTCCAGGACAGGACGCCATGAATTGTCTTTTCTGGGTACCAGGAAAAGTCTCTAGTAGAAACCTTGTCAATGCTTGAGAGATAAAGTACTTGATTTTGGGCCTCTGCCCACTGATTTCGGGGTAGATCTGGCCACCCGCTTGGTGTTGGTAACGTGTGCAAGTGAAATCTGTATCCCTGGGACACTATATTTAAAACCCATTTGCCCTGGGTAATGAGTTCCCAGTTCTTTGCATGAAGAGCCATCTTTCCCCCCAAAGGGGCAGTCAGTTGAAAAGTGCTTGGAAGTTTTAAAGAAGAAGTCATTGAGACATTTTACCATAGGGGGAGTTTTATTACTCCCAGATTTGGAAGTGGAGGCCCCCACTGCTTAGTCGTGTGCGTACCCTGGGACTTAAGCCTGGGAGCTCTGCTGGATCTGGGTTTGGACTGAGAAGGTCTGGAAGAGGCAGGAATGGACCAATTTTTGGAAGGTCAATGCCTACTAAACCTTGAAGGTTGTGCTTGTAAAAAAATCTAACAGTTTGCATAAATTTAGCTTTTTCCTCCATCTTTTTAAGAACTTTTTCTGCCTTGTTGCCAAACAGGTGGTCCTGGTTTAAGGGAGCATCCAGTAATTTCGCTTTAACATGATCTGGCAAGGATTGCTCCTTAAGCCAAGCATGCCTTCTAAGTACAGACCCAGTTACAGCAGCCCTGCAAGATGCCTCTAGTGAATCAAAACCACATTGCAAAGTTTGTTTTCCAACTTGTTCAGCTGAATGCAGTAAGTCCTGTAAATCCTTATTTTCAGCACAATCAGGAATCATCATTTTCTGTTTAAGCAATCCAATAATATGCTGCTGATACTTTAACATATGAAACTGGCAGTTTAAGGCCCTAATAGCCAAAGTTGCAGAAGTGTATACCTTCTTACCTCATCTATCTAGCACCCTGGAGTCTCTATCAGAGGAGATAGGATTTTTGGCAGTAGCAGCATTAATGCCTTGGGTCCCTGTGAAATGGTGTCAGGATCCGCAGTAGGATTTTTAAAAAGGGGACCCTGTAATATCTATCAGGTTTTCTGGGAGCAGGAGGTAAAGAATCAGGGGCCAAGCTAGATTCCGAAAAGGCATCATCAACAATGATTAGTACAGGAGGTATGGCTAAAGGTCTGCGCTGGGGCAGGAGTAAGAAATCCCTAAGCCTCTTTTTAGAATCAGAGAAATCCTGACTTTCCCAATTAAAATGCTCCCTGAGAGTATGTAAGTTTTCACCGAAAGAGAAATCTGGGGGGGGGGGGGGGGATAGAGTCCTGAGCATCAGTATCCTCATAGGTAGATAAGGGTAAATCCTGGTCATCAGAGGAAAAGTACAGTTTTGTACCTACCATAAATGTAGATGTCCGAACTGGATAGCATCTGCAGTCATAACAAGTGGGTTGTCCTGTCATCAGGCAGCCCTTCAGTCGGCCGGATTCCAAAGTCCGGGTCCGGCTTCGGCTGATGTCGCACTCCACCCGACGTCATCTCTGTTGGACTTCGGGTATAAAGGCATCAGCCGACGCCATTTTCCTCAGTGTTTCTTGCCCCAGATGCCAGTAGCCCTCTTGCAGGCTAAAATTTGGATAGATGCCAATGTTTCCAAATAGATAGAGGTAAACACAACAATAAGCATGTATGTACATATACACAAACAAATACACCATAAAGACTCCCCAACAGCTAGCTATTAGAAGGGTAAACACCCTAGGAGTACCACAGAGGGATGGAGGGAGGTAATCCTGACTGCAGATGCTATCCAGTTCGGACATCTACATTTATGGTAGGTACAAAACTGTACTATGTCCTTCATGGATGCATCTGCAGTCATAACAAGTGGGTAGAATACCATAGCCAACTAGGGAGGAGGATAAAAATAGATTATGGTGTGTTTAGGATCCCTTGCAGTACAGCAGTGGCAAACCCTGCTCGGGATCTGGAATATAGAGGCAAATTATAATGCTTGGCAAATGTATGCACGGAGGTCCAAGTAGCCGCCTCAATAATGTCTTTGGTTGCCACTCCTCGTAAGAAGGCTGTGGTAGTGGCTGTTGCCCTTGTAGAGTGAGGTCTTATGTTCTGTGGAATTGGTTTTCCATGGAAGGAGTAACAGAAGCGTATGCAATTTCCTATCCATTTGGAGATTGTCTGTTTGGAAATAGCTTTTCCTTCCCTTCCTGTTGCATAGGCTACAAAAAGTTGGTCAGTCTTTCTGCTATTTTTTGTTCTGTCCAAGTAGTAGCGTAGCTGTCTATGTACATCCAAGGTATGCAGTATTCTTTTCCCTCTGTTTTGTGGGTCGGGAAAGAAGGTAGGTAGGTGGATTGCCTGGTTTAAAGACAGTCTGGATACCACCTTAGGCATAAATGTAGGATTAGTCCTCATGGACACTCTATCTTGGTGGAAGATTAGGAAGGGTTGCACTGCCATTAAGGCCTGTAGTTCTGAAACCCTCCTTGCTGAAGTAATTGCCAGTAGGAAAGCAGTTTTCCATGACAGGTGTTGTAGGTCTGCTGTTGCTGCTGGTTCAAAGGGTGCTAGTGTCAACTTTTCTAGCACAAAGTTTAAATCCCAAGCTGGTAATGGTGGTTTCCTTGGAGGTTTTACATTCTTGATTCCTCTGAGGAATTGCCTGAGCAAAGGGTGCGAAAAAACAGGTGTATCAAGGCTGTATTCTGCTGAAATAGCTGATGCATGTATCTTGATGGAGGAGTAGGACAGGCCTGAATGAAGAAGTTCGGCCAGATACTCCAGAATGTTAGGCAAATCTATGTTTGACACATCTTTTCCTCTTTCCATACTCCAGATGACAAACCTTTTCCATTTTCCAGCATAGTTCCTTCTTGTTGAAGGTCTGCGTGCTTCAATAATAATGTCTTTAACTCTTTGGGAAAGTTCTGGAATAGCTGCTGTTATGTGATGTTCCATGCAGTCAGTTGCAAGGTTTTTAGGTTTGGATGTATGATGCTGTAGTTGTTCTGCGTTAACATCAAGGGCATCAGGGGAATTGCCCACATATTGTTCCGAGACATGCTTCTCAGTAGTGGGTACCAGTGCTGTCTTGGCCAGTTTGGAGCTATCAGGATTATCCTTGGACGTTCTTCCTTGATTTTCAGTAGTACCTTGTGTATCAGAGGAAGAGGCGGGAATGCATATGCTGTTAGGCCTTTCCAGTTGAAAGAGAGCGAATCCACTTTCCATGCTAATGGGTGGAATGTCCTTGTGCAGAATTTTTTGAGCTGGTGATTGAGAGGTGATGCGAATAGGTCTATCTGTGGCATTCCCCATTTCTTTGAGATGGTCTTGAAGATGTCTGGGTGAAGCTTCCATTCGTGGGCATCCGAAGTGGTTCTGCTTAATATGTCTGCTAGGGTATTGTCTTTCCCTGGTACAAATATTGCCTGTAACTGGATGTTGTAGCTGAGTGCCAGGGTCCACAGCTCCAAGGTCATTCTGCATAGAGGGTATGAATGAGTGCCTCCCTGTTTGTCGATGTACCACATGACTGTGGTGTTGTCTGTCCTTATCATCAACTGGCCCTCTGAGAAATGGTTTGAACTTTTGGATTGCCAGTTTTACTGCCAGCATTTCTTTTAGGTTGATGTGCAGTTGGAGTTGATCCTGTGTCCACAATCCTTGCACGCATTTGTCCAGCATGTGGGCCCCCCATCCTAGGTCTGAAGCGTCTGTTGTGATGGTCTGGCTTGCTTGACATCTGCGAAAGGGTAGGCCTGGGTTTGACTGGCATGCCTGAGCCCACCATAGGAACTCCTGTTTTAAGCATGGAATTAGTGGGATTTCTGTTTCTAGACTGTGTCTGTGTTGGGACCAAAAATTCTTTAGGTACCACTGTAGTTTTCTCATATGTAGTCTGGCAAATGGAACCAAGATTATGCATGATGCCATGAAGCCCAAGGCCTGCAGTACTTTCCTTGCTGTTAACTTGTTCAGTTTTGTTAGTGCCAAGAAGTATAGAGGGAGTTCTTTTTGTTTTTCTGTAGTCAGGAATGCCATTTGTTTTACTGTGTCCAATTCCGCGCCCAAGAATGTCCTTGTTTGGGATGGTATCAGCCTTGACTTTTGTAAATTGACTGTGTATCCCAGAGCTTGTAGCAAGTAAATGACCCTTTGTAAATCTGTTGTCAGCTTGCTTTTGTTGTCCCCTTGTAGCAGGCAGTCGTCCAAGTATGGGTAAATTTGAATTCCCTGAAGTCTGCAATGGGCGATTACTGATGCCAGGCATTTTGTGAATACTCTGGGCAGTAGATAAGCCAAAAGGCAATGCTGAGAATTGATAGTGCTCTGATCCTGCAAGAAATCTGAGGTATCTTCTGCAGATTGGTCGAATGGGGACGTGCAGGTATGCCTCCTTGAGATCTAGAGTTACCAGCCAAGACTCCTTGCCCAGCATGGGAAGAAGTTGCTGTAGGGTCAGCATTTTGAATTTTGGGACAATGTTGTATGTATTTAAGGTGGACAGGTCGAGAATTGGTCTCCAACTTTTCTCCTTTCTTGGAACTAGGAATAGTCTGGAGTAGAACCCTTTCCTTGCTCTGCTGTTGGCACTCTTTCCACAGCTCTCATGTTTGCTAACTCCATTATCTGGCGTAGAGCCTCTGTTTTTGATTTGGAGGTAGATTTGGCATTCCTCTTTTGACTGGAAAAGTGTGGAAGTGAAACCGGTAACCTTGATCTATGGTTTGTAAAATCCACTTGTCCTTTGTTATGTAGTGCCAGTTTTTTGAAAATAAGGTTAACTTTCCGCCTAGAGGAGCTGCTATTTGTTCCCTGGTAGGCGGATTTAGGGTTAAGTCACTGTGGTTGTGTTGATGTAGTGGCAGTGGCTGTGTCTGTGCCTCTGTTGTTACCTTGCCACTGTCTTCCTCTGTAGGCACCTCCTCTGGATTGGTTTCTGCCTCTGGAACGTCTATTCCTGCCCTTTGAAATTTTGTGGAGTCAGGAAAGGACCAATTTTGGCAGGCCAGTTCCTGCTAAACCTTGGGGTTGAACCTGCAAGAAATCTTTAACAGTTTGAACAGATTTTGCCTTTTCTTCCATTTTCTTCATAACCTGCTGGGCAGATGTACCAAACAAACTTGTCTTGTCCATAGGAGCATCTAGCAACTTAGCTTTAACATGATCCGGTAAAGCTTGTTCCTTTAGCCATGCATGCCTTCTTATCACTGTGCCTGTCATGGCTGATCTAAATGAAGCCTCCAGTGCATCATAGCCACATTTTAAGGAATGGTTGCTAACCTGTTGTATGTTATTTACCATCTCTAATACATATTTCTTATCAAGAGATTCATCAGTGGTTAGTTTTTTAGTTAACTGATCCAGCATAAACTCTTGGTATTGTATCATGTGAAACTAACAGTTTAAAGCTCTAGCTGAGAGAGTAGCTGAAGTGTAGACCTTTTTACCCCATCTGTCTAATGACCTTGCTTCCCTTTCAGAAGGAATAGGGTTTTAGCTATGGTCGCTACTGCCTTGGGGCCCTGGGATATAGTTTCTGGGTCTGCAAGTGGAGCCTTGTAAAGGTGGTGATGAGTATCTGGCACCCTGTAAAATCTGTCTGGTTTGGCAGGGGCTGGGGTAAAGAATCTGGAGCGAGCAAACATCATTGAAAGCATCATCCACCACAGAGAGAACAGGAGGTATAGCTAAGGGCCTGTGCTGTGGGAGGTGCAGAAAAGTCCTAAGTCTTTTTCAGGAGTCTGAAAAATCCTGTTGCTGCCATTGGAACTGTTCTCGCATGGCATGCAAGGTTTCCCCAAAGGAGAATTCTTCTGGTGGGGAAGCAGCTGGGATGGATTCTTCAGCATCAGAATCTTCAAAATTGGAGAAGGGAGCCTCTGGCTGGTCAGTTATGTCTGATTCATCAGCAGAATCATCAGAGGACACTGGCTCGAGGGCTCTGCCCTAGGTCTCTTCTCTGGGGGCTGAGAGGCCCTGTCTGGGTGAGATTGAGATCCTCTAATTAAAGAAATTAAATCTTCTGCCAAAGTAAGCATTTGAGAACTAGAAGAGGGCCTGGATGTGGGTGGTTTAACAGGCACTGTTTTAGTAGACTTGGCTGCTTTAGCCCTGGCGAAGGCCTTAATGGACATGGCTGCTGGAGGCCTAGCAGCACCACGTGCTGGGGTAGAAACATCCAAGGGGATGGTGTCTGATAAGTCAACCACCGTAGTGGGTAAAATTTCTGAAGTCGTTTCAAGAGTTGTAGCAGGGGCCTCAGTTGTAGGAATAGGTTCAGCTGTACTTTGTTCAGTTTTCTCGGTTTCGGCCGAAACCGAGACACTCGCGGTTTGCTTGACCATGGTTTCGGCCGAAACCGCGGACCGCGAGTGTCGGTCTTTATCTTTGCGTTTTTTGCTAGATTGTGTAGTCGGAGGATCCGACGGCATAATGTACGCAAAATCAGAACCGAAAAACTGTTCTGCAAACTCCGACCGATGCCTAAGCGTTCGTCGGTTGAAAGAAGCACAGGCCGAACAGGCTGCTACGTCGTGGGCTGGGCCTAAACAAGGCAGACAGTAAGAGTGGAAATCTTTATGAGGTATTTGTTTCCCACAGTTTAAACAATTGTTAACTTTTTCTGACATCGGCTGAGGCAAGAAAGAGTCCCCAACGGGGTACTTAGCTTTAGAAGTCTTCGAAGTAGTATTCGGTAGAAGTAATCTCTGGATCCGACCGACCGGCACTTGCGAACAGCTTCTGCATCGGGCGCCACGCGGCAAGAAAGACTGAGGAAAATGGCGTCGGCTGATGCCTTTATACCCGAAGTCCAACAGAGATGATGTCGGGTGGAGTGCGACATCAGCCGAAGCCGGACCCGGACTTTGGAATCCGGCCGACTGAAGGGCTGCCTGACGACAGGACAACCCACTTGTTATGACTGCAGATGCATCCATGAAGGACATCAGAAAATTCACAATCCTGGTCAGAAGTATCATAAGAAAACTCAATCCTAGGTTTCTTAGAGGGGGAAGGCTGGCTTCATCTGATTAAAGTAATAAGGTCTTCAGCCATTCTTATCATTTGTTTTTTAGGCATAGAGGCCTGACCATACGGTCTGGACACCAGTTTTCTAGGCATGGTTCAAGTTTTAGGCCTTGAGGAAGAAGATGGCGTTGGTTTAATACACAAGTCAGTAGGCCTGAATACACCATCAGAAGTCAGTGCCTGCACAGCGGCTCCGGACCCATCCAAGGTACAGACATCCGCAGGTTCCACAGTTGAAGCATCTCGTGGCATACCGGACTCCAAATGGGTCTCAGTAGAGGCCTGCGAATCTGAAGTAAGCGGGTATCAGGGGCTGCGAAAGCACCTCAATGAGTACCGGTGAACTGGCGACTGGCTTAGGAGAAGCGTCGTCGGCAGCTTTGGACCTAGGTAGCCTGTCTCTGTCTTTATCTTTGCGTTTTTTTCGGAATGTCGGTAGTCGGATGGCTTACCGAAGACTTATCAGGTTAACTGAACAGAGCACCAAAATATTTGGAAGTGAAAATATACCGACGACGGATAGTTCATGGTTTAAATAAGGCACAAAACCGACAGCGAGGTACGTCGTGGTCAGGGCCTAGGCAAGGAATACAGTACGAATGAAAATCTTTATGAGGTATTTGCTTTCCACAAGTAATGCAATTATTTACTTTTACTGACATCAGTTTAGAGCAAGAAAAAGTTTCCCCAACGGGGTACTTAGCTTTTAGTTGAAGACTTTGGTTCTGAAACTCGAAAACGAAAATTTCAGGAGTCGGCCGACTGGCACTTGCGAACTACTTCTGCTTCAGGCACTGCACGACAAGAAAGACTTATGTAACAACATCAGCTGCATGTTTTCTACCCCTGACGATCTGACGTCATGGAAGAAGGGACAGCAACTGATGCATGACTCAAGACTTTGTTAATCAGGCCGACTGAGGGCTACTGCAAGCAGATAACCCAAATACTCCAAGGTACTCAAGCACCAGGATTGTAAATAAAAGACCAAAACCTTAGGAAACACAATCCCTGGAAGTAACAGTCCGCTCACCTTGGTGAATCAAAAACACCGTAAAATTATTCCAAGTACAAGGATGTAGTCTAAGCACAGTAAAGTTTATTCCACCGTTCGTTAAAATTCCACAGCAAAGGTAAAAATCTCCAAAATCCAACAGTGAAGTAAGCGCTTTCGTCTGTGGACATACCAGACTTTATCAAACTGCTGCGTTTCCCTCCTCTTTGCACTTATATACACTTGTGTACTTAATTAATAGCCAATTAACATTTTAAAATACAGTTCTCTGAAAATTAAAAATGTGTGTACACATACTCCTGGAACTGTGTTAGCAGGATTGCAATACATATAAAATTTGTTACCCAGAAGAATAATGTATTTATACACTGAAAACTTGAATTATATTTCTGTAATTTACCTTCTAAATGACAACTTCCTAGCTCTCTGTTTTAACACTGGCCATATGGATAAATAATCATTAATACCTGGGGATTCTATTGCATTTAATGTCAACTGCCAGTGTAATTCCCTAGTTTCTAATTAGTTCCCCCAATCACCTCCTCTGATGTTCCTTTTCACTATCTCCAGTATACCAAACTTGAAACAGGTACAATTAGGATATGTTTCTGAATGTTTAAAAAGGGCATTATTTTTATTCTTGGTTTCCATGGCATATGTGTGTTCATAAATTCTTTGCCTTAGGGATCTTTCTGTTTTCCCCACATAGAAATTTAAACAACTTTGACAAATGGCAATGTAAACCACCCCTCTTGTTTGACAACTGCCAACAACCATCCTAATAGTGGGTGTCGTATCGCCTACCTTGTATTCACTGCTTTCTAAAATCAGTGAACATTGGTTACACCTACCACATTTGTTGGTACACTTAACCGTACTTGACTTTTTTGTGCGTTCTAATAAATATTTCATATTTTTCCCCACTCTGTTAGTAAAGAGTGGCCCTGTGCCTAACCAGTGGGTATACTTTTCATTTCCTTCCAAAATCACCCAATTCTTGGTAAGAATCTTTTGTACCTCCCTACCAAATGAACTGAATTCTATAACCACAGAATGTGTATATTTATTGGTCTGATTACTTTGTGTTTCCTTAAAGACTTGTTTTTGTCCTAATAGGGGAATAAATTTATTACCCCATCCTATTATAATCTCATCTTTACATTTCTCCATCAATTACATGGGTTATCCCCTGTTCCTAAACATTTGGGTCAGTAACATCAGTTCTTTTGTTAACCCTTCAAATGTAGAACACATTCTAGCCTCTCTAATCATCTGGCCTCTTACAAGGTTTCTCTTAATATATAGTGGATGTTGATTCTCAAACCTAAAAAAACTGTTGGAATATGTTGATTTCCTATGGACCAGTGATTCGAAACAGTTCTAGTTGATATTTTTAGTCAACCTTATGTCCAAGTAATCAATAACTTGTGGATTATGAGTACGTGTAAATTGGAGATATTCACAAATGTTATTGATGAAACTCTCAAAATTTTAATACTCTTTCAAGATCTACCTTCCATAAAATGAATACATCGTCCAAATAACGGGTATATAGTATCCAATCTTTGGAAAATTCAGTGCCAAATATGTGTTTCTTCTCCCACATACAAAAACCTAAGTTAGCAAAAATGGGGGCACCATTCGACCCCATTGCAACCCCCTTTAGTTGCCTGTAGTATTCTTCTTCAAAAATAAAAAAAATATTTTTTAATACCCATTCCATCATTTGTACTACAAAATTAATCATGGTAGCACTCAAGTTACTATATATTCCAATAGTGCTTCCTGAAACAATTCCAACCACAATTCCTGGGGAATTGATCCAAAGAGATCAACAACATAAAACGTTGAAAAAACAGTACTCTGTGTGTAATATTCCTGTTTTATCCATGTTAAAAAATCTCATGAGTCTTTAACAACATAATCTACCTTTTGTAAAATATCTTTTAATACCCTGTCAATAAAGACTCCCAGTGGGTATGTGGAACTACCTTGGGCTGCTATAATCAATCTGTATGGTGGGTGATAAATGTCCTTGTGTACCTTTGGTATATCGAATACAGTCGGGACAAAGGGGTGTTGAGTCTGTAGAAAGTTGAATACCTCCTCGTTAATCACTTCTTGCATTAAATTATCCTCTAGGTAAATCTGTAATCTCCTATGAACCATATTAACTTCATTTCTTGAGGCTACTGAATACTGTTCTGTATCCTGTAAGATACTAGTTATCTCATTAATATAAGCAATTGTCTCTACTAGAACTACTCTCCCTCCCTTATATCTGGCTTCATTACCCGTATTAAATTTGACTCTCTTAATACATTTAGTAACATTTTTTCTTCTCTAGTCAAGTTGTAAAATTCTTCTTTATAACCATAGTGTTGTTTACAAATTTCCTTTTTACACATATTCTCATAATGTGCCATCACTGGGTTTAATGGGGGATTAAACAGACTTTTTTTCTTCAAAGTGCTTCCATTCACTTTGTTCGCATTGTTTGTCTGCTTAAAATATAACTGTAAATTTAGTTTCCTTACGTATAACTTTAGTTCAGTTAACGTTTATGCTAATCCTGGTTTCCTCACTGGAACAAATTTAAATCCCTTCTCAAACAAGGTGAAATGTGCATCTGTAACTGAATGACCTGTATAATTAAAAATCTTAAAAAACATTCCTAGTATAAGTAATCCCTGACTGGTCTTCTATGATAAAATTACTGTCTATATTTTCTTCTAAAATCTGCTGTTCCTGTTGTTGTTCCAATATGTTCTCTGACCCCTCGGTAATCTCCCCCCTGGGTGTCTGTTGACCCCCTAAAAAATTGTTGTTATTCTGTCGGTTGCAGTCTCTATTCTGTAACCTTTCCGACCTTCTTAACTGGGGAAATTCTTGGTCAAAGACCTCATCTACCACTTCTTGGCTATAGTTAGTGTTTTGTCCCCCTCCATTCTCCTGGTTAACTAAAAAATCTAAATTGCTGCCTATTCTATCCGATTCAATACTTTCCACATAGTAACTTCTGGGTAACAAACAGGCTTCTTTTTGCTTGTATTCTAGTTCATCCCTTTTTAATTTATGTTGTTTTCCCTGTGTATTGTCCTTTACAAAGAAGTTATGTACCTACCATAACGTTCCATGTTAGTTGTCGTCTTCTTGCCTTCTTTCTTGCTGGTTGGGTTCGGAGCCGATCCTCTGCTCCGACTTGGCCATCTTCAAAAGCTCGAGAGCTGCTTACTAGCTCAAGGCCCCCCTATATCCCATGATGCCTGGCGCTAAATACCCAGATCTCGTTTGGTAAGTCTAACTGCAGACATAATAAAGGAATCCTATCCTAGAATGCATAAATCCTACTGGAGAGACTACTAGTCAGAAAGGAATAGCCAGAGAAGACTCAGCCAGTGAAAAATCAAGAGGAACTCTTCTCGGTCCACTAGGATAGGGGGATGGAGGTGGGGCCTAAGAAAGAAGCGAGAAGACAACTAACATGGAACGTTATGGTAGGTACATAACTTCTTTATGTTAAGTTGTCTATCTCGCCTTCATTCTTGCTGGTTGGGACAGCGTCCCTAGCACCTAAAGTCCTGGGTGGCTCATCGGAATAGACTCTTCAGAACAGTGGAACCAAAATCAGCTCTGCTCCTGGAGACCAAATCCAACTTGTAATACCAAATGAAAGTATGAGGGTTGGCCCACGTAGCCGCAGCACAAATAGATTCCATGGGCAACCTAGCCTGAAAAGCCACCGAAGTAGCTAAAGCTCTGGTGGAGTGACCTTTTGGTTTGACTGGTAATTTTTTATTCCTGAGTTGATATATGAATGTGATGATAGAAGTCAACCACCTGGATAAGGTTACCTTGGAGACTGAAGACCTTGTTTACCTACTGCATAGGACAGGAAAAGTTGATCTGATTTTCTAATGTCTTTTGTTCTATACAAATAAAAACGTAGCTGCCTGTGAACATCTAACTGATGCAACTTATATTCTGCCCTGTTGGAGTGGTTAGGGAAAAACACAGGAAGGTCTATGGACTGATTCAAGTTACTCTCTGAAGAGACCTTAGAAAGGAAAGAAGGATTAGTCCTAAGAGCAACCCTGTCATTGTGGAACACGAGGTATGGGGGATGGATAGAAAGAGCCTGTAGTTCCGAAACTCTTCTGGCTGAAGTAATAGCTACCAGAAAAAGGGTTTTCCAAGATAAGAACTTCAGTGAACAAGAAGCTGCGGGTTCAAAAGGGGGCAAAATTAGCGAAGCTAAAATCAAATTTAGATCCCACGGTGGTGGAGGATCTCTGACCGGGGGCCAGAGCAGAGTGGTTCCTTTGAGAAAGGCTTTACAGAGCTTATGGGACATGATACTGTTTTCCGATAGGCCAATGTGAAAATCTGAAACTGCCGCTAACTGAACTCTAATTGTAGCGGAAGCGGACCCCGCATGGAAGAGCTCTGCAAGAAATTCCAAAATGGAGTGTACGGGGGCTGAAAAGGGGTCAATACTTTTTGCCTCTGCCCAGGAAGAAAAACGTTTCCATTTACTAGCGTACGTTTTCCTGGTTGTAGACTTGTGTGACGACAAAATGATTTCACGCACAGAGGGGGAGACATCTGGGAGCCTGGCTAAGGTTGGAAGTGGAGCAGCCACGCTGTGAGCTGGCGAGAGTGTAGGGATTGGTGCAGCCCGCCCGAATGATGAATCAGGAGGTCTGGAACTAGGTCCAGAGTCCAAGGCTGTTTGAGAAGATAGCGATGCAGGAACGGAAACCATATATGTCGAGGCCAGTAAGGAGCAATGAGGATCATTTTTCAACCCAAAGCAGTAGCCTTCTGAATTAGTTTCGGTATGAGGGGGAAGGGAGGGAATGCATAAAGAAGTCCCTAGGGCCAATCGTGGACTAGAGCGTCTCTGGGGGAATGCCCGGGAAGTGGAAGGAGAGAGAAGAAATTGCTGCACTTGCTGTTGAAGGGAGTTGCAAAAAGGTTGCAGCAAGGTTGGCCCCATCTGCGGAAGATTTGGCCCGCAATTATCTGATTCAGAGACCACTCGTAAGGCATGAGAATTGCTCTGCTCAGTCTGTCTGCTATGATGTTGGACCTCCCAGGGATGTGCGTTGCAATCAGAAACCGTTAGGAAGAGATCGCCCACTGCCAGAGTCTGAGGGCTTCTCGACATAAGGGGTAGGACCTGGTTCTGCCCTGCTTGCTGATGTACCACACTACGGACATATTGTCCGTTTGAACTGCAATGGTCCCGGGTAGGAAGAGAGTCCTGAAGAGCCTGCAACGCTAAGAGCATGGCCCTCATCTCCAAGACATTTATGTGCAGATGATACTCGTGAGGTTGCCAGGTGCCTTGGACTGTTCTGCCCTGATAATGCCCCCCCCCCACCCGATCAGGGAAGCATCCATGGTCACTGTAGCCACTGGAGGGGGGAGAACAAATGGTCTGCCGTGGAGCACTGACGTGGAGACCATCCACCACGCAAGATGCTTCTTGCATGCCTGAGTGATCATAAACATGTAAGACATGGGAAGTTGCTGAAAAGACCATTGGATGAAAAGAAGCCACTGGAGGATCCTCATGTGAAAACAAGCTAGAGGGACAAGTACGATCGCTGCTGCCATGAGACCTAGCATCTGAAGGACAAACCTGGCTTGAATCCTTTTGCATGCTAATAAAATCTTGACATGCTGACGAATCACTAACACCCTGTCTGGTGGGAGGCTCGCTAACATGTCTTTTGTATTTAAATTTGCGCCTATAAAGGTGATAGATTGACAGGGCGACAATGCAGACTTTTCGAAATTTATTGTGATACCTAGCCTGGAGCAAGTGTGGATGGTGCAGTCTCTGGCTCGCAGAAGGTGATGTCTGGTGGTAGCAGTGAGGAGCCAGTCTTCGAGATATGGAAACACCTGGAATCCTTGCCGTCTCAGGTGAGCGGTAATTACTGCCATACATTTGGTAAACACCCTGGGGTCTGTGGTGACACCAAAGGGCAGAGCTCTGGACTGATAATGGCTGGCTCCTAGCCGGAAGCGAAGGAATCTTCGGGAGTGTCTGTCCATTTTGATGTGGTAGCACGCATCCTGAAGATCTATGGAGCACATCCAATTGTCCTGACCCAGGAAGGGTAAAATGGACTGAAGCGTGACCATCCGGAACTTCGTTCTTTGTACAGACTTGTTTAGTCTGCTGAGATCCAAAAGTCTCCAGTCCCCTGTCTTTTTTGGTACCAAAAAGAACCTTGAGTAAATTCCGGATCCTTGTTGGTCTGCTGGGACTAGCTGTATGGCCCTTTTTCTTAGCAGTTTTGAGACCTCTAACACTGCTTGGTCCCTTAGATTGGGTGGAACATCTGGAAGGGACTTGTTTGACGTTAAGGGGGTGCGAACGAAGGGAATTCTGTAGCCTCTGGATATGACGGACTGTACCCATTTGTCTTGAGTTATGTCTTGCCAGGCTCTTGGGTACAGCAATAATCTTCCTCCGACTGCCTCCAGAGGTGAGCAGCCGGGCAACCCTTCAGAGATGCTGAAAGGGCTTGTCAGAGAAAGATTCTCTGTTGCCCTGGTTTTGCGGACCCCCTCTGCCATGAGGGCGGCGTCTGTTATTGTTCCCTCCTCTGCCCCTGGAGGGAAACTCACCATGTGTGTCTGGCAAGGCTCCTTGGGATTTCCGGAACCACATCTTTCCACTCTTCTGATCTTAGGATATGGTCTGGAAGGAGTGAAAAAATGGACTCCTACGGCAGAGAGAGTCTTGACTTCCTGCTCACACCTGGTAAGGGTATCTTTCACCTGTGATCCGAAGAGAGAGGAATCAAATGGGGTGTTGGTGAAAGACGCTCTGAAAGGTTCCGCAAAGTTACAAAGCCGCATCCAAGCGTGTCTCCTTAGGGCCACACCTTTGCCTGCAACTCTACTCACACCATCGGCTGCATACAAAATGAGCTGCATGGAGGAGTTTACCACTAAGTTAAGAGTCACTAGCTGGGAGGCTGCTTTAGCCTGGGCCCCCTCAGCTCATGGATCTTGGAGGGTATCTCCAAGCTCTTTCAGGAGATCCCTCTGAAGATGGATAAAGTGGCACAGGGAATTCAGGGACCGCATGGAAAAGGTCACTGAAGAGAACATCCGCATCCCATATCTGTCCATCGTCCTTGACTCCTTGTTAGGGGCATGGACAGAGGAAAAAGTTTCAGCCGACTCCTTCTTTGTGGCAGCTGTTACCACCATGGCATCAACAGGAACACCCTTGGTCAAGAACTGTTTGTCCTGCAGGGCAGTAATGAACTTGGCAGGTCTCCTAGGGGTCGGTTCCACTTTGTCTGGAGCCGTCTGCACCTTTCGAGCCACCACAGACATCAGTCAATCGAAAGGCGGAGACACCCAGGAGGTGGAAGGTCGGGATCCAAACACATCCGGGAATACCGACTCATCCTCCAAAGGGCTTAGGGTAGTCCAGTTTCCCCTCTGCCTAAGCATCACAAGGATGTCTGAGAAGGAGACATCTTCAGAGGGGGATCTTGGGGACCCTTCCGACTCCTCTAAGTTGGTATCCGATGTGACAGACTGGGGGGAGTCAACATGCTTCCTCTTACATTTTCTCTTGCGAGGTGGCTCCTCTGAAAGATCAGGGGAGGCCTCAGAAGAGGAGGATACACCCAAATGGGGTGTCCTGGAGCGCTGGATCCCCACGCTTGGGGTATGGAAGAGGGGCAGACGCTGACACAAGCACCCTAGGGGGAGGAGCAGATGGGGTCGATCGTGGGACTGACTCAGGGGTCAGTACACTCCTCATCACCTCGAAGGCATCCCTGCCCGGATGCAGAGAAGGCTCAGGCTCCAAAGAAACCAGAAGCCCCCCCCCCGCACCAAGGGAGACTGCTCCGAGGCAGATGTGGGAGCCGAGCTCACCTGCACCGAAGCACCGAGAGAGAGAATGGGGTCGGACAAGGGTCTGATGCCACTCACCCCCTCGGAGCCGACGAGGGAGTCTCGGCGCCCAGATCCCTCCAGGGAAGGTAGCATGGAAGGGATCAGAGCCGATGACGGAACCGAAAGAGAGGGTATCGGCGCCGATGGTTCCACGACTTGAACCCCAATGAACTCCGGCTCCGAGCTCATAGGAAGAGTCGGAGGAGGAATATCTACGGCTGTGGACGGAGCCGACTCCTGATGAGGAGGGCTGGACAACATTTTAGCTAGGGCCTGCGATTTTAAGAGCATACTTACCACTCTTTCCAAGTCAAGGTTCAAAAGTCTGGAGGACCAAGAAGAGTGGGATGATCGGTGACTATGCTCCGATTGGAGCAGGGGCGACTTCGGAGCCGAACGTATCGACTCCAAAGAAGGAGACCTGGATCTCTTTCAACTCTCAGCCGGCTCAGAAGACCGTATCGGAGCCGACTGGGAGGGAGGGACATTGGTTCCAGCCGGAACCGAAATGGCTTGTGTGGCTTCACCCAACGACGGCTCTGAACTGGGAGCCGACGGTTTAGGTGGCCTGGAAGATTTTGACGTCTGAGCCTTCGCCGGTAAATCTTGGGGTTTAAGCATACCCCTCAGAATCAATTTATTTTTGCGCTCCTGCAGGACTCTTGGACTGAAGGCATGACAGACCGAGCAAGAGTCCTGCAGGTGCACAGCACCCAGACAATAAACACAAGAAGTGTGACCATCTGTCAGAGATATCTTCTGACAGCATGAATCACACTTCTTGAATTCGGACGGTTTTGGATCCTTGGACATCCTAAGGAGAAAACCAAGGACAAGTTTTCACACAGATGGTTAAGGTAACCAACAGTAAAAAGGTTAACACTCTACAGTTACCACAAACCACTACAAATACCAATACAACCAAAAAAAATATCTAAAACTATCACTAAACACTAACAGTGATTAATTAGAAGAAAATACTTTTTTTTTTTTTTTAAAGGGAGATGGAAAGAAAGGCTAACCTCTAACTTAATCGGAAAGAACCTTTCTGTGGAAAAGGGAAAGAAGGGGGAAGGGAAACTAACTAAAACGAGTTTCTTAAGGAAGGTGTCGCTTATCTAGAAGAAAGACTAGCTACAATACTAAAGTTCTAATTAACGACTAATTCTACACCATCAATATAGATTTTTAATAAGAAAAAATACAAAAAGTAGTAAAGCTTATACGACCTGAGCCAGTAGAACAACCTTGTAGCAGAAGCGGCAAACGAGATCTGGGTATCTAGCGCCAGGCATCATGGGATATAGGGGGGACTCGAGCCAGTAAGCAGCTCTCAAGCTTTTGAAGATGGCCGAGTTGGAGCCGAGGATCCGCTTCGAACCCAACCAGCAAGAAAGAAGGCGAGATAGACAACTTAACATCTGCTGTTCTATTTTCTTAAAAATATTGTCATATTTCACTTCACAATTTAAAAAACATCCATTTAAAATATCATCATTTAATTTGTTAACTTTACTTAAAAGATAATTAATTTTACCATTATTAACTTTAATAATGTGTAACAATTCAATACCATGCCTATCAAACATAGATAACAATTCATCATGTTCAGTTTGTCCAACTAAAAGTCCATTAGGAAATTTGGCCATTCTCAGGCCTTTGGGAATTCTTTGCACTTTAATGTATTCTGCAAGGTATGCATTGTCAATTTGCAAGTTACGTACCTTGCTCATTTTCTGTTCAAATTCTTTTAGTCGTTGGTGTATATCCAAAGTTTTCACTTGCCGCCCCTGATTAGATAATAGTGGTTCCTCGTGTAGCCATCATTCGAATCTGTTCCTCCTGTTGTCATCTTGTTGTAAAACATTCCCACAAACCGCCTGTCCATAAGGAATACTGTTTGTAGGTGTACTGGGTTCGTTGTTTTCTCATACTTCTCCGATCGGATCAAGTACATTGGCTATCATCAGGCGTAACGAAACTTGCATCACTAGGATTGCTGATACTAGTAGTTTATCCAACTTGCTCTGCAACTGTTGGTATTGCAGAGTCATTAGTTTAATCAATTGCCCAATATTGTCATCATTGTTATTACCTGAAACTATTGGGACTTGGTGGTTGCCTTGCAAGTTATGTTTGTTCTGATTTTCCATCACAGAAAAAAATGTACAATTATAAGTATTTCAAGCCGGAACACTTCACAAACAAAAACCGGTAAATGCGGAAAGTCTCAAAGTCTCTTTTAAACTGGACTAGTACAAAAAACAAGTTGTGTTCACAAACAGGGCAGCTTGCTCGATAAAGCCACTCTCTGTTAGCTGACAAAGGCCTCTGTGAGTAAAAGTAAAATTGAAGAGTGCGGACTGTCCACAACCTCGCTCGAACAAAAACACCAACACTGCAAGGTACTCTTGCACCAAGATTGTAAATAAAAGACCAAAACCTTAGGAAACAATCCCTGGAAGTAACAGTCCGCTCACCTTGGTGAATCAAAAACACCGTAAAGTTATTCCAAGTACAAGGATGTAGTCTAAGCACAGTAAAGTTTATTCCACCTTTCGTTAAAATTCCACAGCAAAGGTAAAAATCTCCAAAATCCAACAGTGAAGTAAGCGCTTTCGTCTGTGAACATACCAGACTATCAAACTGTTGTGTTTCCCTCCTCTTTGCACTTATATACACTTGTGTACTTAATAGCCAATTAACATTTAAAAATACAGTTCTCTGAAAATTAAAAATGTGTGTACACATACTCTGGAACTGTGTTAGCAGGATTGCAATACATATAAAATTTGTTACCCAGAAGAATAATGTGTTTATAGACTGAAAACTTGAATTATACTTCTGTAATTTACCTTCTAAATTACAACTTCATAGCTCTCTGTTTTAACACTGGCCATATGGATAAATAATCATTAATACCCGAGGATTTTATTGCATTTAATGTCAACTGCCAGTGTAATTCCCTAGTTTCTAATTCGTTCCCCCAATCACCTCCTCTGATGTTCCTTTTCACTATCTTCAGTATACCAAACTTGAAACAGGTAAAATTAGGACAGGTTTCTGAATGCTTGAAAAGGGCATGTTTAAAAGGCAAGACTACATCCTTGTACTTGGAATAATTTATAGTGTTTTTGATTCAACAAGGTGAGCGGACTGTTACTTCCAGGGATTGTGTTTCCTAAGATAACCCAGATATGATGACTGCAACAGTGAAACACGAAGAACATGGACCAATTCTTTGAAGGTCAATGCCTACTAAATCTGGGAGGCTGTATTTGTAGGAAATCTTTCACAGTTTGCATAGATTTATCTTTTTCCTACATCTTTTCGAGGAGGACTTCTGCTTTGTTGCCAGACAGGCAGTCTTGGTTTAAGGAAGCATCCAATAATTTAGCTTTAACATGATCTGGCAAGTTTTGCTCCTTAAGCCAAGCATGCCTTCTAAGTACAGACCCAGTGACAGCAGCCCTACAAGATGCTTCTAAAGAATCAAAACCACATTGCAAAGTATGTTTACCAACTTGTTCAGCAGAATGCATTAAATCCTTAATTCTGTGTGTTCAGCACAGTCAGAAATCAACATAATCTTCTGTTTAAGTAGTCCCATAATATGTTGTTGGTGCTTTAACATATGAAACTGGCAATTTAAAACTCTAATGGCCAAAGTAGCAGAAGTGTATACCTTCTTACCCCATCTGTCCAAGGCTCTAGAATCTCTATCAGAAGGGGTAGGATTTTGGCAGCAGTAGCCTTAATACCTTTTGGTCCTTGGGAAATGGTCTCTGGATCTGCAGTAGGATTCTTGAAGAGAAAAGTACAGTTTTGTACCTACCATAAATGTAGATGTTCGAGTGCTAATACAGCTGCAGTCATAACAGATGGGTTTTCCTGCCGTCAGGCGGGTCCTCGGTCGGCCGAATTCCAAAGTCTAGGTCCGGCGTCAGATGTAGTCGCTTCTTCCCTGACGTCAGTGCGACAGGGGTATAAAAGAACCAGCCGACGCCATTTTCTTCAGTTTCTCTTGCCCCAGATGTCAGGTGCCCCCAGAAGGAAGGCAAAACATAAATGTATGTAATAATGCAATGCAATATAATCAAAAAACAGTAGTTGCAAGTAAATACACCATAAAAGAATACCCCAATGAAGTTGTATGAGGGGGTGTTGGCCATTAGGCCTGTCCCAAGAGGGGAAGGAGGGGGGGGAACCTGGACTGCAGCTGTATTAGCACTCGAACATCTACATTTATGGTAGGTACAAAACTGTACTATGTTCATCGTGCATACAGCTGCAGTCATAACAGATGGGTAGAATCCCAAAGCTAAAAAAGGAGTGGTAGGCACTAAGAGGAAATAGGAGGAGCCAGAATTCCCTGCAAGACTGCAGTGGCAAAGCCCGCTCTAGATTTGGAGTATAATGTTAGGTGATAGTGCTTGGAGAAAGTATGTACAGAACTCCAAGTGGCTGCTTCCAAAATATCTTTGGTAGGAACCCCCCTGAGGAAAGCTGCAGAGGTAGCTGTGGCCCTTGTGGAGTGAGATCTGATGCCTGTAGGTACAGGTTTACCATGAAAAGAGTAACAAAAGCGTATACAGTGGGCTATCCATTTTGAGATTGTCTGTTTGGAAATAGGCTTCCCTTGAGCACCTGTAGCATAGGACACAAAGAGTTGCTCTGATTTTCTGAAAGGCTTTGTTCTGTCCAAGTAATAACGGAGCTGTCTGTGAATGTCCAAGGAATGTAGTAATCTCTCCCCTTTGTTTTGTGGATTAGGGTAAAAGGTAGGTAAGTGGATAGCCTGATTCAAGGCCACCCTGGATACTACCTTTGGCATAAAGGAAGGATTGGTTCGTAAGGAAACTCTGTCCTGATGGAAAATGATGAAAGGCTGCACAGCCATGAGGGCTTGTAGTTCCAAAACCCTGCGAGCTGAGGTGATAGCCAGAATAAAGGCTGTTTTCCATGACAAATATTGCAGTTCTGTTGAAGCAGCTGGCTCAAAAGGAGGCAGGGTCAGTTTTTCTAGAATGAAATTGAGGTCCCAAGCAGGTACTGGTTGCTTCCTTGGGGGTTTTATATTCTTAGCCCCTCTGAGGAACTGTCTTAAGAGAGGGTGAGAGAATAAAGGAGGATCAGTGTTGTATTCTGCAGAAATGGCTGAGGCATGGATTTTGATGGAGGAGAATGAAAGTCCACTGTTTAGCATCTCAGCTAGGTACTGTAATATTTGAGGTAAATTCAGTATTCCAGGATTCTGACCCTTTTTCTGATTCTAGGCACAAAACAGTTTCCATTTTGCGCAGTAGGCTTTTCTAGTAGAAGGCCTTCTGGCCTCCAAAATGACATCCTGCACCTCCTTGGAGAGTAGGGTCTGTTGTGAATTTAAGGAATCCTCCATGCGGCTAGACTGTTTTCAGCTGACTGTGAAGAGTTTTGAAGTTGTGCCGAGTCAGTGGAAGAGGCATTAGAGGCAGGATCCATGGTGGGGAATGTGTCAGGCTCCTCAGGAGTGGGTACCAGTGTTGTCTTGGCCAGTCTGGAGCAATGAGAATCATCTTTGGTCTGTCTGCTCTGGCTTTTAATAGAACTGTGGGCAGCAGAGGAAGAGGTGGAAAGGCATAAACTGTCATTGTTGTCCAACTGAAAGAGAGTGCGTCCACTTTCCAGGCCTGTGGATGAAAGGTCCTTGAGCAGAATTTTGTCAATTGGTAATTTCTGTGGGTGGCAAAGAGATCTATGTCTGGCCTTCCCCATGCTTGAATTATCTTTGCAAAGACTTGAGGATGCAACTTCCATTCGTGTGGATCTGTCATATTTCTGCTCAGGTTGTCTGCCAGCGTGTTTTCCTTGCCTGACAGGAACTGTGCTTGAAGTTGGATTTGTAATTCCAGAGCCATGTTCCATAGAGACATGGCTAGCCTGCATAGGGGATATGAATGGGTTCCTCCCTGTTTGTTTATGTACCACATCACTGTGGTGTTGTCTATCCTAATCAATAGCTGGCCTGGATGCAGTACGTCTTTGAAAGCCATAATAGCATTTATTACTGCTAGCATTTCCTTTTGATTGATGTGTAGGTGCTTTTCTTTTTGTGACCATTTGCCCTGAATGCACCGATCTGTCATGTGCGCCCCCCCCAGGCGTAGTCCGAGGCGTCTGTTGTGATGACTTGATTTGCTTGAGGCTTGCAGAATGGGAGACCTATGTTTCTTTGGCATGCTTGAGCCCACCATAGAAATTCCTTTTGAAGACATGGAATCAGTGGTATAATTGTTTCCAAACTGTGGCTGTGTTGAGACCATAAGTTTTTTAGGTACCATTGAAGTTTCCTCATATGCAGCTTTGCACATGGGATTAGCAGGATGCAAGATGCCATGAATCCCAGAGCCTGCAGGATTTTCCTTGCAGTCAGCCTGGTGAGAGTTGCCAGTTTTCTGAAGTATTGAGTTAGTTGCCCTTGTTTCTCTGGTGTGAGGTAGGCCATCTGGGTGTTTGTATTCAAGCTGGCACCCAGGAAAATTATTGTTTGAGGGGGTATTAGTCTTGATTTCTTTTTGTTGACTGTGTATCCCAGAGAATTCAACAACATTATTACCAAAGCCAGGTGTTTCACAAGTATGTGCTTGCTGTCCGCTTGGATCAGGCAGTCGTCCAAATATGGGTATATTTGTATCCCTTGAAGTCTGCAGAAGGCAATTACTGATGCCAGGCATTTCGTGAACACTCTGGGCGCAGTAGATAAGCCAAAGGGCAATGCAGAGAATTGATAATGGGTTGAACCTGCAAGAAATCTGAGGTATCTTCTGCAATCTTGTCTGATTGGGACATGCAGGTATGCCTCCCTGAGGTCCAATGTTACCAGCCAAGACTCCTTACCCAGCATGGGAAGAAGCTGCTGTAATGTGAGCATCTTGGTACGAGTAAATACGTGCTTAGGATGGATAGGTCC
This sequence comes from Protopterus annectens, assembly GCF_019279795.1. Taxonomy (NCBI): domain Eukaryota; kingdom Metazoa; phylum Chordata; order Ceratodontiformes; family Protopteridae; genus Protopterus; species Protopterus annectens. The sequence goes on along the minus strand of NC_056735.1, from coordinate 765,616,580 downwards.
AAAATAGGTCTCCAATTTTTGCCCTTCCTTGGTACCAGGAATAGTCTGGAATAAAAACCTAGACCCTGTTCTTGTGCAGGTACCTCTTGAAAAGCTTTCATGTCCATGAGATCTGAAATTTGTTTTTGTGCCTCTGCCCTTTGATTGTGTGGCAGGTTTGTCATGCCTCTCATTTTTGGAAGGGTGTGAAAGTGGAATCTGTAGCCTCTGTCTATGATGTCCAGGATCCATTTTTCTTTTGTGACAATATGCCAATTTTTCGAAAATAATGCCAGTTTTCCGCCTAAAGATGCTGCCATTTGAGCCTTGCTTGGCATGCAAAGGGGAAAGTCATTGGTTCTGCTTTCTGAATGGCTGTGAACTATCCTCACCACCTCTTGGTGTAGGTGCTTGCCATTGTCTGCCTCTAAATGATCCTTGAGATTGCCCTCTACCCCTCGGGCGCCTGTATCTACCTCTTTGAGGTTTGTCTGTGGCTGGAAAGGACCAATTTTTTGAAGGCCAATTTCTACTGAAACGTGGTGGTTGTACCTGTAGAAAATCTTTCACTGTTTGCATTGATTTTGCCTTTTCCTCCATTTTCTTTAATACCTCCTCAGCTTTAACACCAAACAATACATCTTTTTGAAGAGGTGCATCTAGTAATTTTGCTTTGACATGATCTGGTAAGGTTTGCTCTTTGAGCCAAGCATGTCTACGTATAACTGATCCTGTAACAGCAGCTCTACATGAGGCCTCTAAAGCATCAAAACCACATTGCAAGGTATGTTTACCCACTTGCTCTGCACTATGCAACAAATCCTGCAACTCCTTCAAGTCTGGTTGTTCAGGTTGCGACATTTTGCTTTTCAACTGAGATAACAAAAACTGTTGATACTTTAACATATGGAACTGACAGTTTAATGCCCTCATGGTTAAGGTGGCCGAGGTGTATACCTTTCCCCCCACCTTTCTAAAGCTCTGGAATCTCTCTCTGAAGGTAATGGATTTTTGGCAGTGGAGGCCTTAATTCCCTTGGGACCCTGTGAAATAGTTTCTGGGTCAGCCGCATGACTTTTGTATAGGAATTGGTGTGAATCAGGAACCCGGTAATACCAGTCAGGCTTGACTGAAGCTGGAGGTAAAGAATCTGGGTTAAGGCTGGCCTCTGAATACACATCATCTAGTATGTCCAAGACAGGAGGTATAGCGAGAGGCCTGTGCTGAGGGAGCAAGAGAAAATCCCTGAGCCTTTTCTTGGAGTCTGAGTACTCTTGGCCTTCCCAGTGGAAGTGTTCCCTTAAGGTATGCAAGGTTTCCCCAAAAGAGAAATCCTCAGGGGGGGGAGACAGAGGGAATGGACTCCTCTGCATCAGAATCTTCAAAAGGGGAGTATGAATGTTCCTGGTCCTCAGAATGTTCTGAAGTAATGGAGGCCTGGTCCGAGGAAGGGTATTCTTCCTCCACTCTGGGCATTTTGTCCGAGGGGGGTTGAGAACCCCTGATAAGAGTAATCAAATCCTCAGCCATTTTGAGCATCTGCTTTTTAGGCATGGGGCCTTGAGTGGGGCCCTGTGGAGCTTGTCTTTTAGTATGCATGGCTGCTTTAGATTTAGTGAAAGCCTTAATGGAAAAAGAAGAAGAGGGCCTGAAGACACCTTGAGAGGAGGCCGGCCTATCTAAACTCTGAGTTTCCCCGCCAAGAGTGGCTTCGGTATCTGTAGTCAGGGTGTGGGCCGAAGAGCCTGCGACCTCGGGCACAGAAGACACCGCTAATGAAGTGTCATCGGTAGTCAGGGGCTGCGTAGGCGACTCGCTGAGAACCGGAGCACCTGTAGTCTGCTTTAGCGTGGTGTCGGTAGAAGTCGCGGACCTCGTATGTCGGTCCTTATCTTTGCGTCTTTTACTCAATACCGGAGTCGGAGTATCCGACGACATAATGTAATTAAACTTTTTGCCAAAATAGTGTTGGGCGAACTCCGCCCGACGCTTAATAGTGCGTCTGTTGAATGTAGCAGAAAAACGACAGGCCGAGATGTCGTGGTCTGGGCCTAAGCAAGGAATTCAGAGGGAATGGAAATCCTTACGTGGTATTTGCTTCCCACATGAAATGCAATTATTAACTTTGTTTGACATCGGTCTGAGGCAAGAAAAGTTTCCCCAACGGGGTACTTAGCTTTCAAGAAGTCTTCGGTTGAAAAATATTCGTAATCTCAGGAGCTGGCCGACCGGCACTTGCGAACTGCTTCTGCTTCGGGCACCGTGCGGCAAGAAAGACTGAAGAAAATGGCGTCGGCTGGTTCTTTTATACCCCTGTCGCACTGACGTCAGGGAAGAAGCGACGACATCCGATGTCGGACCTAGACTTTGGAATTCGGCCGACCGAGGACCCGCCTGACGGCAGGAAAACCCATCTATTATGACTGCAGCTGTATGCACGATGAACATCTTGAGAGAGTCAGGTACTCTGTAATACCTGTCAGGTTTTCTGGTAGACGTAGGTAAAGTGTCTGGGGACAGGTTAGATTTCCAAGAAGGCATAATCTACAATGTCCAGAACAGGAAGGATAGCTAAATGCCTGTGCTGAGGAAGGAGTAAGAATTTCCTAAGCCTCTTTTTGGAGTCAGAGTAATCCTGGCTTTTCCAGCGGAAATGCTCCTAAGAGTGTGCAAGGTTTCACCAAAAGAAAAATCTTCTGGAGGGGAAGCAGAGGGAATGGAAACCTCTGCATCAGAATCGTCATAGGTAGATAAGGGCAAATCCTGGTAATCAGAAAAAACAAATATCACAATCCTGATCAGAAGAATCTAAGAAAAACTAGTTCTAGGTCTCTTAGAGGGGGAAATATGGCTTCCCCTAATTAAAGTAATAAGGTCTTCAGGCATTCTAAGCATTAGTTTTTTAAGATATATGGGCCTGACCATGCGGTTTGAATGTCGGATTTCTAGACGTGGGACGAAGTTTAGGCCTGGATGAAGAAGATGGCATTGGTTTAAAATGAAAGTCTGTAGGCCTGAATACACCCTCAGAAGCCGGTGCCTGCACAGTGGCTCTGGACCCATCCATAGGTAGAGAAATCCACAGGTTCCATAGTCGAAGAAGCATCTCGCGGCATATCGGACTCCGAATGGGTCTCAGTAAAGGCCTGAGAATCTGAAGTAGCGGGTATCAGGGGTTGCGAAAGCACCTTACTGAGTACCAGCGATCTAGCGACTAGCTTAACGGAAGCGTCATCGGCAGTTTTGGACCTATGCGGTCTGTCTCTGTCTTTATCCTTATATTTTTTCAAAATATTGGTAGTCGGATGGCTTACCGAAGCCATTTCTGAATAGTTATACCGAGTACTGAAATAATTAGCTGCAAATATAGACAGACGACGAATAGTTCAGGGGTTGAACAAGGCACAAAACCGAGAGCGAGGGACATCGTGGTCTGGGCATAAGCAAGGAATGCAGTACGAATGAAATTCTTTATGAGGTATTTGCTTTCCACAGGTAAGACAATTGTTAACTTTTACTGACATCGGTTAAGAGCAAGAAAAAGGATCCCCAATGGGGTACTTAGCATTTTTGAAGACTTCAGTTCTGAAACTCGAAAACGAAAATTTCAAGAGTTGGCCGACCGGCACTTGCGAACTGCTTCCGCTTCGGGCACCGCGCGGCAAGAAAGGCTGATGTAATGGTGTCGGCTGCATGTTTTATACCCCTGATGACCTGACGTCATGGAAGAAGAGACAGCATCCGACGCAGGAACCCAAGACTCTGGTATTCAGGCCGGCTGAGGGCTACCTGCAGGCAGATAACCCAAATGTAATGACTGCAACAGTGAAACACGAAGAACATCAGAACTTATTGCAAACTGCTAGAGGGAGAATAAAGGAGCATTTGGATAATATACATCAGTTTAAAAGGTTTGCTAGAGCTGTAACAACTCTCGACAGCAAAAACTTTTAGCCAGACAACTTCGGCATTACAAAGTATAAAGCACTATCAAAGATCCTACAGAAATCCTACAGATCTTTGAAAACTTTTATGACAACTTGCGTAAAGCAGAGGAATGGGGAAACCAAGAAAAGGCACAAATGGAAACACTTACAGATGACTTAGTTGTACCAAAGTAACAGGGAGATGAGCCTCAACAACTAATAGCTAAGGCAAGAGGAGATGAGATAAAAATGGTGACGCATAACTAACAGGGAGGTGTCCAGCAGATGGTATTCTTGAGGAAATTTGGACTTTAGGAGGGAAGAAAAATATAAAGATCTGGAATATCTTAAACGGGATTGGGGAGGGGGATACCAGCAAGTTTGAACACTGTGGTGGCTGTGTTACCGAAGACAGCAAAGACCTTTCAACGCTGGTTTCTTACAGACCCCGTTTCAATTTTAAGTATTTGTTTATACCAGCTAAGAGAATAGCAAAGCTGTTACCAAAGTTGATAGATATGAATGAGTGTTGTTTTTGTGGAGAAAAGCAAACACCTGACACCATCAACAAAACAATGATGATTACGGGAAAGTACACTGTAGGAAAATACCAAGATTACTGGTGAGTCTTGATATAAAAAAACGTTTCAGTAGAGTCAGCTTGGTATTTTTGTGTAGGACAATGGCAGCATTTGCATTCTTTGATAAAATAATGTGGTTAATAAGGATGACATATGAATGGTCTGAGGCAAGAACTAAGGTGGGAGGGTTCCTCTTTAGCAAACTGCGTCTGAACAGAACATGACAGGGATGTCCTGTTCACCCACTGTTATTTGCTTTATATTTACAACTGTTGGCAAAGAAAATAGAGATTCACAAATTCCAGGACACAACTGTTATGGTACTCAAGAAAAGTTTGCTTTATTTGACTATGATATTATTCTGAACTTGATAAATCCAGAAAGGGAGGTTTCACTGTTGGGGAACATTTTGAGTGTGTTTTAATTTTGGGGGGATGGAAAAAAAATGAAGGTGAAACAAAGGCTACAGTGGTAAACTATGTACCTACCAATGAATTGTTTTAGCAGGACCCATACTTAAGGAGACAAGACAAGATTAAGTATTTCAGCATATGTATTAAAAGGGATTCTGTTATGGAAGCTAAGGATATGTGGGATAAAAACTAAAGCTATACAAAACAATTATGGATATAAACAGTAAGATACAAGCAGTAAAAAGTGTTTTAGTCCCCTTAGTCTTTTAGACAAGTCAGGCACATTTTTAGTCAACTGGAGGAAAAGTTGTGGATAATTAATAGAGAGCTGAAGGCATTTATTTGGGAGTGGAAAAGATAAATGGGATAAGCTAATGCTTCCCAAAGAACAAGGTGGTTTAGGGTTACATTACTTGAAGGGGTAATTTAGAAAGTACAGTTGTGTACCTACCATAAATGTAGATGTTCGAGTGTATTCACTGTTGCAGTCATTACACTTGGGGTTATCCTGCTGGCAGGTGACCCACAGTCGGCCCGAGTTCTAAAGTCTTGGTCTGGCATCAGTTGTTGTCGCTCCTTCCATGACGTCAGTGCGCCAGGGGTATAAAAGTTGCAACCGACGCCATTTTCTTCAGTTTTTCTTGCCCCAGATGTCAGGTGCCCCCAGATAGGAAGGCTGGGAAGATAAAATTATGCAAAAAAACATGCATATATTACTATAAATATTTCCTTCATCTACAAGCAAATACATCACATAGGTAGTATAGAGATGAGAAGTACAGAAAAGTCCCAGCAATGAAAAAAGGGGATGGTGGGTGGGTAACCTGGACTGCAACAGTGAATACACTCGAACATCTACATTTATGGTAGGTACACAACTGTACTATGTTCATCGTGTTTACTGTTGCAGTCATTACACTTGGGTAGAATCCCAAAGCTGAGGTTGGGTGGCTGGGTCTAAATTGGATTTGGCGAGGCTAACAAGCCCTGCAGAACTGCAGTGGCAAAGCCTGCTCTGGATTTAGAGTAGAGAGGTAAGTGGTAGTGCTTGGTGAAAGTGTGCACTGAGCTCCAGGTTGCAGCTTCTAAAATGTCTTTGGTTGGTACTCCTCTGAGGAAAGCTGCTGAAGTGGCTGCTGCTCTGGTAGAATGAGGCCTAATGCCCTTAGGCACTGATTTGCCATGTTGTGCATAACAGAAGCGGATGCAGTGTCCTATCCATTTCGAGATTGTCTGCTTTGTAATAGGCTTTCCTTGTGATCCAGCAGCATATGCTACAAACAGTTGCTCAGTTTTTCTGAAAGCTTTTGTTTTGTCAAAGTAGAATCGTAGCTGTCTGTGTATAGCCAAAGCGTGCAGAAGTCTCTCCCCTTTATTCTGGGAGTTTGGGTAAAAGGTAGGTAAATGAATGGTTTGGTTTAAGGCCACATTGGAGACCACTTTTGGCATGAATGTTGGGTTTGTCCTAAGAGAAACCCTGTCCTGATGAAAAATGAGAAAAGGTTCCACAGCCATTAATGCCTGTAACTCTGAGACTCTTCTTGCTGAAGTTATTGCTAGGAGCAGAGCAGTTTTCCATGACAAGAATTTTAGATCAGCTGTGCTGGCTGGTTCAAAAGGAGGGAGTGTGAGTTTTTCTAAAACAAAATTGAGGTCCCAAGTAGGTACTGGTGCTTGGGGGTCCTAACTCCTTGGGGGTCTTATATTTTTTGCCCCTCTGAGGTATTGTCGTAGTAGAGGATGTGAAAAAATAGGAGGTTCCGTATTGTAATGAGCTGAAATGGCAGAGGCATGGATTTTAATAGATGAGAAAGATAAGCCTTTGTCCAACATCTGTTAGGTATTGCAAAATCTGAGGTATATTCGGGACAAGTGGTTCGAGCACTTGTGCCTAGTTCCAAGCACAGAATCTCTTCCATTTTTCTGCATAAGATTTCCTAGTGCTGGGCCTCCTGGCTTCTAAAATAACCTCCATAACAGCTGTAGAGAGAAGTGCAGTCTGAGTGGCTACATTATCTGCCATGCTGCCAGGTTTAAGGTTCTGAGTTGACTGTGCAGAATCTGATTGTTTTGTTGTGTCAGAAGATGAGGGATTTGCAGTAGAAGCCAAGCTGGGCCTTGAGACAGAGTCTTTAGGATTGGGTACCAGTGTTGCCGTGGCCAGTCTGGTGCAATCAGGATCATTTTTGGCCTTTCTTGTCTGACCTTTAGTAACACCTTGGCGAGAAGAGGCATCGGAGGGAAGGCATACACTGTCAGGCCTTTCCAGCTGAATGATAGAGCATCCACTTTCCATGCTTGAGAGTGATAAGTTCTTGTGCAAAATTTCTGAATTTGGTAATTGTGAAGGGTGGCAAAAAGATCTATGTCTGGGAGTCCCCATTTCCTCTTTATCATGCTGAACACTTGTGGATGTAGCTTCCATTCGTGAGGATCCATGATATTTCTGCTTAGTTCGTCTGCTAGTGTTTTTTTTTGGTTCCTGGCAGGAATTGTGCTTGCAGATGTACTTGATAGGTCAGTGCTGTGTTCCACAAAGTCATGGCTTGTCTGCATAGGGGGTGGGAATGTGTGCCCCCTTGCTTGTTTATGTACCACATAACTGTGGTACTGTCTGTCTTTATTAATAGTTGTCCTGGATGTATTAGGTCCTTGAAGGCTGTCAGGGCATTCTGTACAGCTAGCATCTCTTTTTGCTTGATGCGAAGATGCATTTGTTCCTTGGGCCACGTGCCCTGAATACATTTTCCTGCCATACGTGCTCGCCAGGCATAATCCGATGCATCCGTTGTTATTGTCTGCCTGGCTGTGGGGTAAGGTGAAAGGCTGTCCCTTGTTGTGGTGACAGGCCTGGGACCACCATCGAAACTCCTGTTGAAGGCAGGGAATTAAAGTTATGATTGTCTCCAGGCTGCGACAATGCTGAGTCCAAACACTTTTTAGATACCACTGTAGTTTCCTCATATGCAGTTTTGCATATGGAATTAGTAGAATGCAGGATGCCATGAAGCCCAGGACCTGCAAAATTTTTCTTGCAGGGAGCTGGGTTTTTGTTGCCATCATTTGAAAGTAATGTCAGTTGCCTTTGTTTGTCTGGCGTGAGATAAGCCATCTGGGCAGTTGTATTTAAGCTTGCACCCAGGAATATTACCTCTTGAGAGGGCACTAGTTTTGATTTCTTTTCGTTTACTGAGTACCCTAGGCAAATTAGCAATCTTTTTACAAATGCCAGGTGCTTTAGAAGAATGTCCTTGCTCTCTGCCTGAATAAGGCAGTCGTCCAAGTAGGGATATATTTGAATTCCTTTTTGTCTGCAAAATGCAATTACTGGTGCCAGGCATTTTGTGAAGACCCTGGGCGCAGTAGATAAGCCAAAGGGCAGTGCAGAGAATTGGTAATGCATTGAGCCTGCTATGAATCTGAGGTATCTTCTGCAAGATTGTCTGATTGGGACATGCAGGTATGCCTCCTTGAGGTCCAAAGTAACTAGCCAAGCCTTCTTGCCCAGTATGGGCAGAAGTTGCTGTAGTATCAACATTTTGAATTTTGGAACATCCAGGAAAGTATTTAGTATTGACAGGTCCAGTATTGGTCTCCAGGCTTTGTCCTTTCTGGGTACTAAGAAAAGTCTTGAGTAAAATCCTTGTCCCTGTTCTTGCTAAGGAACTTTTTGAATAGCTCCCATGTCCATAAGAGCAGCAATCTGTTTTTGTGCCTCTGCCCATTGGTTTTGTGGCAGGTCTGGCATACCTTTTGGTTTTGGAAGCGTGTGAAAGTGGAACCTGTAACCCTGAGAAACAATA